>NC_051210.1:35065338-35393382 GCF_015220075.1 Falco rusticolus | reverse complement strand
GTGCACAGCGCTAACTCACACACCAAGTCAAGGTATTCCTTATTCCTTTATTCTAGTTTGTGCAAAGTAGGCAGCTAGGTGGTAACCCACAAACGCCTGCCTCCCCAACTGTCAAAGCTGCACGCTCTTTACACAGTTTTGCATGCAAAGACATCAGCCTTCACTGGCTACAGGTTATCCAGCTTCCTCATCACTTTGTACTGCGTTTCCCATTTGTCAAATAATTCTCTCGCTTCTCATATTAATTTGTTCACATGCTCAGTCTGAACAACTCTTGGGTCTGGGGGGTTTCTTGAGCCAGCGATCTATGAGTCAGTGGTCACCATCTCCCCCTGCCAGAATTACCTTTCCCCTAGTTTTGCTGAGATCATTGCCTGTGGTGAGCTTCCTACCAGCTCATCTATCTTGTGGAGATGCTTCCTTTGTGAAGTTCCTTGTCTGAACAAAAGAGTGTGCCCTTAGCAGAACACACCAAGTGCTTGTAACCTGCGTTATCCCTGCACAACTCGTTCGCTCCAACTGCCTCACAGTCAAATCTCCAATATTACATTCAATTCCATCAACCACCTGACATCAAGACCTTTATAGCAATACAGACCATTTCAGAGCAAAACAGTTTTCCAATTCCTAATTTGAATTTTTCCCCACATACCTAATACAAATGGTTCTGAAATTCAGTGCAGTTATCTTCAGAAGCAGCTTTCAAAGAAACAGTAATTAAAAAAAGAAAGAACACTTTTGGCTTCTGACTAGATACCCACATGCCAATCTACTAATACTTGGTTCAGCTCACTTCTCATTGAGCTGAGGCAGCATTTATGACATTGCTCATTAACAAGAGAACTAATGAAAAATTAAAGATTGAAGACCCTGTGCTTATTTTACCCAGCTACTTTTATAAGGCACACAGTCTTTCCCTTAGCAATAGACCACTGTAATAGTGCTAGCCAAGCTCAGAATATCATGCACCTACAGCTTCTACATCCGTTCCTCCAGATTGTCTTACACCCCAAGCCCTTTCAAAAGGTTACCATGTTTGCGGTTCAGAAAACAAAAAAAGCAGGTGAGGGTCTGTAAAAAAGAAATCAAACTGGGAACAACAGCAAGCATCTTCCACAACAAAACCATCCTTTGTTATCTTCATTATGGATCATCTTTATCACTTCCCTTTCTGAGGAAGCATGAAGTTATTTAGAGAGAGCTGAACAGGAAATAATGCTGAAGCACACGCACATTTATACATGTGTTTTCAGTGTTCAGTTGTGCTTAGAGGTAAGAACCTTTAAAGGCTGAACATTTACTTCATGTACCACAAACCCACAGGTATTAAAAACCAGAAGTTCACCAAATCTGAAGCAAACAAGCCTGATGCCTAGTGGGTTTGTTGCTGTGTGTGGTACAATTGCGTGCTGTCATAAAACTCTGTGCCTTCCACCTTACCTCCACACTGCTTCCTCCCACAAGACTAACCTTACCACACACACAAAAAGAATCCCCACAGATGAACCCACTTACAGCTACAAGAGTTTCAATTTACTGCAGCAGCTGCAGCAAGTTGATTTCTGAGCAGAAAGTGGCCTTTTGGAGAATTTCCAAGAAGAGCACAATCAGCACAGAGGAAACCCCAGAGTGAAACAAGCCCTTTTTTTGGAAGGTGGGTTCATGTGCTGGGTTGTCTGTGAAGCTAAATATGTGGGTGGAAAAAACAATGCACACCAACTCAGCATTTCCATGTTCTCTTGAAAATACAGCATGTCATACTGCTGTGGATTAACTATTTCCCTCTCTCAATGTAACACAAAAACTGTCTCTCAATGTGTTTCAGTAATGCATTGAAAAATATGAATGTGTACAGGAATTATATTGCTGGATTGCCTTAATAGAATGCAGTATACCAGAGGAGAGAATGTCCAGCATTTATTTTCCACAAACAGATGACTTACGTCAGGTCTGATGAGGCAACCCCCCCCGAACAATATTTAATTCATAACTGAATATTCAGACTCTTGGATGCAGTGTGTCGTGGCCAGCATTAGAGCAGTATCAGGATCATTGCAACACGCATACAGCTGCAGAGATGCACAAAGCCAGCCTCCATGGGTAGAAAATCCTGACAAGTCCCTCTGTCAGGAGAAGGGCTGCCTGTGAGCATGTACCACGAGCACTGACCAGACTGTCTGATCCCAGGGAGAAGTCCACTGGAAAGCAGCTGCAAAAGTAAGAAGCTGGTGTTACACCACCTGGGGGAACCTGGTCAAAAACTCTTTACTATAACCACATGTGTACTCAGGCTCCGTCTCAGTTCAAACTTGAGCTATATCTATAACCCAACAGAAATCTGCCTGGAATGTGTTTGTGTTTCGGAAGTATCCATCCTGAGGCAGTCCTGTGACAGGTGCTACCACCACCCATAGCTGTTTGCAATTGGACATGTCCAGAGAAGCTGAGCACCTGCAAACCTAGGCAGCTAGCCATTTTCAAGATTTAGCTTAGTAACCTTATGGTTTGAGCCTAGTTCAATGGCAGAGGTCATGTACCCATCAGAAACACACATCCCATCTCTGAAGAACTTGAGGAGAGGAGAAGGAGAGAGAGAGGAGTCCTGGTTTCAGCTGAGTTAGGGTAATTTTTCTTCTTAGTAGGTGTGTTTTGGATTTGGTGTGCGAATAATGTTGAAAATACACTGATGTTTTTAGTTGTTACTGGGTGATTTTTATACTAAGACAAGGACTTTTCCATTTCTTGGGTCCTGCCAGCCACAGGGCTGGAGGGGCACAAGAAATTGGGAGGGGACACAGCCAGGACAGCTGACCAGAACTAGCCAAAGGGGTATTCCATACCATGGGACAGCATGCTCAGCAGGTAAAGCTGGGGAAAGAAAAAAGAGGGGAGGGACATTTGGAGTGGTGACGTTTGTACTCCCAAGTAACTCTTATGCCTGACAGAGCCCTGCTGTCCTGGCGATGGCTGAGCCCTTGCCTGCAGATGGGAAGTGGTGAATGAATTCCCTGTTTTGCTTTGCTTGTGTGTGGGGCTTTTACTTTACCTATTAAACTGTCTTTATCTCTACCCACAAATTTTCTCACTTTTACTCTTCCAGTCCTCTCCCCTGTCCTGATGTGGAGGGAGTGAGCCAGTGGCTGTGTGGTGCTTGGAGAGAAAAGAGGAGAGAAAAGAATGCCTGCCAAACCGTGAACTGCAATTTAAATCTTTTGCAGATTTAGATTCATAGACTTACAGACAAGTATTTGAGGAAGAGATTTATTACCCTAAGCCATTGTTCTGTTTTCTCCTCACAGCCAACAGACTGGAAAAGGGGACAGGCCTGTCAAACTTGACTTACAATTCTAGGTTCGCAGTGCCTCCAGGCTGCTGAGAAAGGAGTTGAACCACAGCACATGCCACGTTCTTATCCATGAATCCAGGCACCCTGAGTCTGCATGCAGCAGTGGCTTGAGCCTGAAATCATGTTGTGGGAGACTGAGTTGGAACTGAGAAAGCCTTTCAGTGTAAACAGGAGCTCACAGACACAAGAGTCTCTCATGTATTAATTAATGCATTCTTATGCAATGCAAATAATCAGATTACAGTTTGTACAGGTAAGGTCACTGCAGGACTGTGAATCCATAGAAATGCTCTGAATTTGTATCCTTCTTTGTCCTTGAGGTAAAGCATCCCAGGAAATCCTAAAAAAAACAAAACACCCCAAAACCTAACCCCCCCTATGTTTTACAAAAAGCACTTTTTATAGAAGGAAACTATATAAGAGTAAAGTGCTGCTGTTAAACCAAAAACTATAATACACCTACAATACTTTGTGCTAAAAACTTTTAAAATTTCTCTTGGGCAACAAAGAGAGATGGTACATCTTATGTTACACTTGTTGCTTGTTACAGCAGGTAATGGCTGCTTCTAGCTTTTGAAATCTGGAAGCAGCTTCTAACCAGTAAAACCACATGAGAAAACAGTTGACAGGAACATCACATTTGTCGTGCTGGATGGCTGTCTGATGCTTATTTCATCTGACTAGTATCTCCATAAACCTGTATTTTAGAGAATTATTCCATTTACAATAGTGTAACCACACAGAGCTAGGTTCCTAGAGCAGATTCTGTAGTATGATCTGCTTCAAAATGTCTCCAGTCTAACCAGTAGGACACTCTCCTTGGGTAAAGGAATTTGTGGGGACCTTCCTGATCTTTCAGTGATAGCAGATATATTTAGCATCCACACAAGTTCTGCTGTTATGTTTCTTTATTGTTCAAATAAATATTCATTCAGCACTCATACACCAGAGCATCATAACTGGAGGAGTAACTTCTGCCCTGCCCAAAGAAATGTGTAATATATGACACCTCACAACCCACATTGCATCTTCCTTTTTCAAATCCTGAGGTGACTAAGGTAATTCTATCCATGGCAAACTCAGAAATGTCTCTTTTCCTTTCCTTTTCTTCTTTTAGACCTTGTCGTGTTTAATGAGTGTATAGGCAGAAGAAAAACAAAATTAAACTGGAAACTGTGAAAACATGTACCCTGCTAAAAGCAACAAGCCCTGCAAGATCCTTTCCATGGAGCAGCTCCATACTTTACTGAAGCAGAGTGGTAGCTGTAATTTCCTCGAGTAATGCCTGTTGGAGCTCCAAATCCAAACATGAGCCTGAGTTCAGCAATATCACAAGCTAAAACCAAACAACATGGGAACTGAATGCATATTTAAGGATACTTTTGGGAAAGGAAGAATGTAGCAAAGGAAGAGGAAGGCTGGGAATTTCCTAATCAGAATTTTCCAAGATACTGTAGTGATTTGGGAGAGCAGTTGTGTGAAAAGCCAATAAAGAATAAAAATCCAATTGCTTAGGTAGTTTTCAGAGGTAATCTTGTTTTTCTAGAGAGAAGGAAGTTAATTTTTCTAAAATCACTTGTGAAATACAGTATCTGCCAGTGTAATTATAAGTTGGCAGGATCTGCCTGAATGAGTGTTCTTAATTTGCCTCCAGATTGCAGCTGTACAGTTTATAAGAGCTAATTCCTGCCACATCTCACTGCAAATGCCAGTTTGCCCAGTCAAAGGTAGTATTCCACTGTAGTTATACCATTATTCTATGTGTTATGGCTAGGTGCTGGCACAATATTGGTGTGTCAATCTGGCATTGCATGTCAAGAGTTTTTACTGACTATTAAGTAGGAGGCTTGGCTGCCATTTGAGCCAATTACCATTGGAATAAAAAATTTAAATCTGTGCCAAGATTTGTTTCTGTTGATCCAAATTTGACTACTTATCTTTAAACACCTGCTTAAATCGTACTGAAGTCAAACAAAGTGTATGTGTAAGCATTCTCTCAGGCCAGGAAGAGACCAGGGAGTGTAGATCTCAGTGATTACTCACCACAGGGCCCTGGAAATGCCGCATGTCCTGTTTTAATGTCATTACCTAGTAGAGTTGTTTTATTTGCCCAGGTTTAAAAGCACTTTTGGAATACACTAAACACTCTGTTCTCCAAACTCCAATACTGATCCTAGTTTGTAAGTGTTATGTGATGCCTTTTCTTCTGCAGTCCCTGTCACTAATGATTAAAAAACCCACACACAAAACCAGACAAAAAAACCACAGAAAAAGAGGCAACACAAAGCAACCTTACCAAGCAAAAATTAAAATCGCTCTTGTACAACACACATCACCTAGGATTGCATCAAGTGGTTACAGAAGGGGTACCTCCTGAATTGTTTTTAGGCTAAGCACCTCACACAAAGGGTCCCGAGACTGCGCCGCCCCCCCTTGCAGAGGAGACTTTGCCTCTCAAGCTGTTGGTTTGTCCCGTCCCCCCAAGGTATTCCACTGATGTTTATTTTCTTAAACCCTGGAACACAGCCCACCTTCGGGCGGGCGGCGGGCAGCCCCCCAGTGGATGCTCCCCGCGGTGTGCAGCAGCCCCCACCCCCACGGGCCGCCAGGGCGCCGCCTGGCGGGGGTCGTCCCCGTGCAGGCTGCGCGGCCGTGGCCCAGCTCACCTGCCCGCCGCACTCTGCCGCCAGGTGTCAGCAGAGGAACTCGCATGGCAACGGCGCCGCGGAAAACAAAAAAACATCCTCCCAGCCCCAGCCCCACACTCCCCACACCAAATAAATAAATAAATAAATAAATAAATTTTAAAAAGAGAGAAAAAGAAGGGGTGGGGTGTGTGGGGTGTGTGAGGGAAGGGCAAATGACTCCCAACCGGCACCTCCGTGGCTCAAGCGGTTTTCGTCTTTCCTGACATTCCGCTAGATGGCAGCAGTGCAACCAGGCTGAAACGGACGGTAATGGGCTTGTGGAGAAAACGATCTTATCCCTGCTCCTAAACCCTCAGAGAGCAATGCAGTTAAGCAATTCGCATTATTGGCGGTTTTCCTGGAAATTACAGAGCCCTTTGCTTTTAGGCTTCCAGCCTGCATCAATAATTTACAAAAATACATCTCTGCATTGTATGCAATGCACTTAAATAAAATGTACTTGGGCTGGAAAAAGCAAGTATTGTTGTTTTAATGTGAATAATTACTTCATAATGTCAGCTATTAGTCTTGTAAAATGCTCCCAAATTCTTACTTTCATAAGCTGAGTGGACCTGATCTTTCAGAGAACACCCATCTATGCTGAAACTGCAGCAAGCCAGGAGACAGTTCCCCTATATATTTACAGCAATGCTCAATTTTATAATGGGGATACTAATTTTGTACCAGTACGTTAAAACGCTGCTACACTTTTGCTATTGGCTGCTCACTAGATTAAAGCAGTAGACTATTTCACCTGTGTCTTTGAACCAGTTATGGTACAAGCTAGACTAGGGCCCAAGTAGTTACAGTACAAACAAGATTCAAACACAGGCCAGGTGAGGAAGGAAAGAATTAAACACACTTATCTTACTGTCACACTGTGCTTGAAGATGAATCCATCCTGACCTGCGCTAAAGCACTACAAAGCTTCTGTAAGTGGGACACATGCTAGAATCCAGAGAAGGCAATACACAGTCTATGATTTTTCATGCGAAGAGAGGTAGATCTGGTATAAATCCAACCTTCCAGCTTTTGCACATTTGTGAGACTCCCTTGTGTGAGCAAGGGAGAGCTCCATCTCAATAGTATTCATAGCCCCTTACCCTAATACAGAGGTAGAAAGTGTCTGCAGCACTCAGACTACTTTTCAGAAAGGAAAGAAATAATTTAAGCTCTCTCTTTTTTCAATCACTTTTAATTTTGTAATTTTATCCCATATTTTCATTCTTCTGAATTATTCTGAGGTGTATGAACTGTCTGAGTGCTCTTAACATTTAATTTTGGGCCTTTCATTTACAGAGACCCTTCTTCACAGCATGGCTATATAACATCTATCTTTTTAAAGTGTATTCTAATTCTAATTTATACTCTACTACTCCACAAATTTTGCTCCAGTTTTTGATGTGTCAGATTAAGAAACTATTGGCACTCCAGTTTTGGGGATGACAGAGTTGCTACACTTCAACTAACATGACACAGGGATGAAGAAACCCTGTCTCAGGGAATTCTTTTGACAGTAGCTCAGCATCCATTTTTTGTTTTTCTTCTCTGGGAAAGCAGAAGAAAACATTTATGCATTCAGGCTAGCTTTTTACTAAATGCTGCATCATTGCAGCAATATGTTCCGTCACTAAGTAATGTGTAAATTTTTGGTTTAGGATTCTTTGGGATATCTTGGATGCCACTGTATCATACTTTTCTGTATACCAATAATAGCTATCATAAAAAGAAGAACAGGATGGTAGGTGTTTATTAGAAAAAATAGTCAGCAGGTTTTCTGTACATACTGTATGTACTATATCACACATCTGATCTAAACCACTAGTACAAAGAAGGCGGCACTAAGAAAAGTAGTGTATTTATAGTTTTCTTTTTTAATTGTACCCATAAGGATACATTCTGCTGTGCTCGGAGTATTTGTCTCTTTTCAGGATCAATTCCTTATGCTGCACAGGAACATTGTAAAATAGTGATGTCAAACAAATTGTATTTGTGGCAAAAAATTGGAATTCAAATAAAACAAGGGAGGGGAATAGTATCATAAAAATATTTATTGAAAAAATTCCCATCATCATTTGGCCGTACTAAGTAAGTAAAACGCTGAGAGTGACTATGGTAATTAGGATGCAAACAGCTAGTACCATGAGCAGGATGATTCGGCAACATTTGGAATGCTTTTTTTCTCTTTCTTTCTTTTTTAACAAGGTATCATACCCAGGAGTATAAATGTCCCCCATCCAGAACCGTAGTTCATTAGGATTTTCCTAAAAGAAAAATCAGAAAAATAACTCAGTTCCACTCTCTTGCACATAAAGTCATTAGAACATAGCCAGAAGTATTTTGGCTATCATCAGATAGTGATTAATGAATTTAAGGCATCACAACACAAACGCAAGAAACTTTCACTTGAACATAGGTTATGGTACTTGCCAGATACTGCAAATGTTCCACTGGGGAAAATTAAAACCACACTTTTCAGCCAGGAACCAAATGCAGGACACCAGCCATTGAAATTTGATTAAAAAACCCAGAAGAAACTATGTTGTCTTTTCAAGTAGAGTTGTCAATTTAGAAACACAGATCTTTTGGGGGGAAAAAAAAAAAGAAAAAAAAAGGAACTACAGAAAAAAACCTCACAAAAGTAACCCTAAAAGTTATTTGTGTCCACCCACAGGCAGGCAAGTTCCCACATAGTGTGGATGAGGCTGAGAAAATATATGTTTTTTGGTAATGGAATAATGTTTTGAACAGTTATTGAAGTGGGTATATAATATTTAAGTGCCTTGTTTATAGTTCTTCCTTATATAAACGGGGAACCTGAGCGGAGGGGTGTTGCAGTTTAAGACTCTCTGGTCACAGAGGTTGTGTTCTGCAGAACTGAAAATCCTGTGGTCTAATCAGATACGTAGACTTTTCCTGATCAGACCCATGTTAGTGTCATGTCTGTACAGAAAATACATCTCTATTTACCTCTGGAACCCCACCGAAAGAACTAAGTGGGCTGCACACTGGTTCATGCACACACACCACACAGATCAGCAATTATCTTTGCACAAATGCAGCGCAACAGCCTGTTACCTTTATGTGGCTGGCCAAGTCAGAGTGCAGCGAGTGTCTGTCATAGTCTTGCACGGTCCAGGAAGGGGTCTTTTTCTTTTCCTCCCAGTCATCATCTACCTGGATATCACTATACAAGGGGTTGCTTTTGATTGTGGATTTCAGGGTGACGGGTGTAATGTGTTTCCCAAGGGCTTTGTCTATAATTTCTTGACTGACCCCATTTGAGTCTAAGCCCGGCAGCTCACTGGCATTCCTCTTCTCGCTCTGTAAGGCACAAGTTAGATCAGAAGTTGGCTTTCATCTTCATTTACCTACAATGCAGGCCCTCTTCCAAAATTATCATTTGTAATATGATAGAATATTTTTTAAAATTACACACGAAGCAAATTTTCTCATTCTGGCAAACATCTACAGTGCATTAAAGGTACTGTTCACTCTGGGCAGATTTATTCCTTCTGGGGAAAGCACGTGGGTACAATCTGAACTTTGAACGCTTTTGCAAATGTGAGCTGTCATTATGCCTGCTGAAAGCAAGCCTGTGCTTTAGCAAAACAGTGCTGTGGAGCACTGTGTTAGAAGATGCAGTTCTGCTGAGAGCCACAGGTGTATGATGCAGAAGCAGAGGTACAAGGACAAAGCAGAATGAAGCACAGGGCTAATGCTGTGTAACTGCCTTGGCTGGAGCTGCACCTCTGCAGCAGGGTTGTGATTCACGGTTCTGTTCACTCTGTTGAGTGCTAGACCCAAGTCAGGATGTCAGAGACCCTTCATTCAGTTAAGGGAGAGTCCTTGATTTGGGTGCTACCAAAACTCAAAGGTAATTAAATATCTGAGCAGTCTCCCAGCAACAATAATCACTAAACAGGACCTTTTAGGACAAGAGAGTGGCAAGGGAGGAGAAAGAACAACCCTGGTGGGATTACATTTTGGACAGCTTGCAAACTGCTGCTTAACACAACGCTAAGAGCCTCTTCAGGTGCTGGTAAGATGGTAGTTACCATATTTTTTGATCTGTAATTCCATGGAGGAATGCAATCAGGCTCTCCAATTCACCATGTTCAATATTTTTGTTCACCACAGCTTTCTGCCCCTGAATTAATCCATCACTCATCTGAGGTTTTAGCAGTGCATCAGTTTCCCAAGAGATCTGCTTCTGACATAGCTCTTCCTTCCCGCTAACCCTCTCCCGTGTCTCAGGACTGCTTCTACAGGACCATCACAGTACAAATTTAGGTTTCCTCATCAGCAAATACTACTCACCTATTAACACCTTCGTCTTTAGGAACTTTATGTTGAGACAAGGGGAGCCTTGCCCTGACTAGGTGGCCCTGCAGCAGGTGTGCTGGGGAAGGGGCACACTCCCCAGAATATGGGAATACAGTGAGTGCACATCACAACAGATGAAGAAACTGGGACCTGAGAAACTTCTTCCATGAAAGGACATCTTTCCCAGGATATTTCTCTTATATTGAGATCTCCAGCTTTTAAGTTGCCATGGGCTGCATGGACTTCAGCAGCCAAAGGGCTCACTGCTGTTAGGGGTGTGTCCTGCTCCTCTTTCCACCCTTCTGGTGGGGGAACAGGGGATCCCCCCCTCCACCCACACACAGGGTCTGGGAGCTGCTCAGATCCCACATCAGCCAATGTAGGCCTCTAAGCTGATAGCAAACTGTTGACTACTTCTGCTTGAGTAATTTTTTGCCCCCTTTGTGGGCTGGTGAATCCACTTCCAGTGGAAGCCAGCTGCTACATGTCATCACCTACTTTATGCCTCAGTGCCTGTGCACACACATAGACATATGTGAGTTGGTCTGGGGCAGGCAGATGTAGAAGGGAGAAGAAGGACTGGCTTCCTTCAGAAAGGAAAGGTGGAGAAGAGAAAACAACAGTTTTGTTGAAGGAACCCTAGGAGAAAACATCATGCTGGTATTCTAAATCATGCACACATCATGCTGCCATCACTAAATGGTGCACAAGTGACTAAGTATGTTTCCCATCAATAATTACTATTAGTAGGTGGATGGATCCTCAGTGCCTTTTCAGTCCCTCTGTTAGTTCATAATTTCCATATGTCATTCCTTAGCTTTGACATGTCCCCTGACACTATTACACTTTGCATTGCAGTGACAGCTGGGACTGAAGCTTTCTGGGTTGTACTGGTGGGATTTCAGCTGAGCTGGTGTTTTTAACTGTCATTTCTTTCTGACTGCATTTTATTTTATTTTATTTAGTTTATTTTATTTTATTTCTTCCTTAAAATTTGTCATTAACCTTAATGACACTTCCCTCAAGCTTGCTAGATACTCGAACTTGGAGAACATTTTGTTGAAGAATATAAACTGTCTCACCAGGGGATGCTTGGTCTCCCTAGGCTAAAATGGTGTGAAAAGAACGCGACTTGACAGTAATTTCTAAAGCTGTTTTAAATAAAATGCTCCAAAACTTGGAATAGATGTCATGATGCAAATTTTTTTATAAAGTAAGTACTTTGTGGCAAAACATTTTTTCCCATTCCATCTGGAGTACCTTCCTTTTCATGGCCATGAGAACAGGAGAATGTCATAGCCTGGAGCAGAGGTAGAGAGGGAATAGGATGGGAGGGACAACAGGGTTTTACTGTTAGAACTGGACTGGAATTTGGTGTAGGAGATAGTTTGTAGAAGTTTTGGAGAACAGACATTGAAGTGCTAAGTTGATAAGGAGAAGGCATTCGAGTGCAGGCAAACGCTTGGTTGTGAAACTTCTGCAGTAGGTATGTCCTAGAAATTAGTTAGGGAAAAGGAAGGACAGAAGCCTGAAGCACACACACACATACAAAAAAGAACCAACGAACCCCCAAAAGTTTAGGCCCAAGAAATTATACAGAGAAATACGAAGAAGATTGCATGAAATATATGCATTTATAGAAGCAGAGAAAGAGGAGACTAGATAATAAAAAATATGCTTGCTAGTATTAATTCTAGCAAAACCTACTTATTTATTCTTCTCAGATTCGGAACATCTCCCAACAGTTTTCACAGATTTCTGTTTTGATTGCGATTCACGAAGAAAATATTCATGAAAGAAAGAGGAAAGTATTGTAAACTTAGATATCCATATGTGGTACGGAATTTATATGATACACACCAGAGGCAATTTATGTTACTATTCATTAAATGGAAGATGGAACAGCAAATACTCGAAAAAGCAATAGTTACAAAGAACTCTGAGAAACTGTAGATGAAATGTGTTGACAAAATACTTATTTAACAAGATGAAAAATGCTGAACTCTGCACACACATAACTGTGTTTGATGTACATATAGCTTATGAGCAAGAAAGCTGTTATGGTTTGTAACTTGTGTTTCACTGAGAACAGTTTGTATCTCTTTGACATACCCAGAGAACTGGCATGTAAAAAAAGAGGATTCTGTAAAAAGCCTGAAGATCTACAAAAAGTCAATGTTAGTTCCATCCCTGGTCAAAATGTGCTTACTCCACACAAGGTTTTTCTTGCACAAATTATGCATATAGGTACATTACAAAATATAAAAAAATATAAATTTATCTATATTGCTAGGAAGCAATTTAATCTCATTTTAATTGTGAATTCATTATTTTGTTCCTGCTGTTGTCATTGTTGTTAGCACTGAAACAACCTAAGAGTATAACAATTCTTCCCTCAGTCTGTGATATGAGACATCAAGCTAATCACCCACCAAAACCATGAAATCAACAGTTAAGGCTAGGTCTTGGTCTCAAGCCCATCTGTCTGCTAGAAGAGACCAAAGAGACACCTAAAAAATTAGGGAAATTTACTTCCTGGAAGTCATTTTTTTCTTTATTTCCCCCAAAGACAGTTCCTCTTGTCCCATGGCTAGCCATGGTCTCCAGCTGCCTCTGGGGGAGATACTCAATGAAAGTGACAAATGCTCTCAATGAGCAGCTATGCCTGGAAGTTTTAACCAAGGGAGTCTTTAAGGAGCTTAGGGCCACCAGATACTGCAGGATTTGTTTTGTAACAACTTCCTCAATCCTAATGAAAGTGGGTATCAGTGTGATTATTATATTTGCATGTAATTTATTTAAGACTATGATTCTCCATTGTGCAAAAACTTTGTAATGCACCCTGTAGGACTCTCTCAGCACTTGGAAGGCCATTTTTCCTGATGCAGAGACATGTTTCTAAGACAGACAAAAGGTCTGATACATCAAAAGCTGATAGGTGGTCACACAAAAATCCCTGTGATAGTTTTAACTGTATAATTATTGCTAGGCATTTGGTCAACAAAAACCTCCTCATTTATCAGGATAAATAATTATTAGCTCTTTAGAATTTCTTGAAGAAATGTGATTTCGTAAGTGATGCTGCAGAAAAGCAATCAGGAAGGCTAGGAATAACCAAGGGTAAGTAAGCAGATCTGAAAGACAGTAGGATGAACTGCTCACATCAAGGGTTTCTGAGAATGAGTTTTCATACCAAAGGAACTAAAGGGGGTCAGAATTGTTTGCCAGACACAAAGCAACCTGGGAAGCCACCTGACATGGGTAAGAGGGAGATCAGTAGATGGTTATAAATGCTTAAGCCAAAGTGGCAGGAACATTCAGAGAAAAGCAGGCATTTATACTATTTTAATTGTGCAGCACTGAGAGGACTTCTGTCCTCACAATGAATTTAAAGAAAGCTGTTTTATCTGTCTTTGGTAATGGAGTTCTGCTGGGTTGTGAGCACATTATGTAAAAACTCTGTATGGTGTCAGACCAAAGCTCCTGCCAGCCTTGCAGCTGGCTCTGATTGTGGCCAGTTGCAGATGTCTCAGGAAGAATAACTGCAAGTATGTAATGCATGTATGAGCCAGGGCACAAACAAGTGACTGTAAACCAGCACCTGACTTATAGGTAAAGAGAATTTCCTGTCGTAGTACACTGAGAAACAAAGGCAGGACACAGGTATTAGCTCCTATGAGAGAGCGGGAGCGAATGCAGTTAGCAGGATAACCATAATACCTGCAGGCCAAAATTTTGTGGAAATTTTCAGGGCAATCAGAAAGCAGTCAGTAGCTAGCCATTTGCAAGAGAAACAGTCTGTGCTTTTTACACTGCTTTTCACAAGGAAGGGCCAAGATTACGGGACTGCTTTATGGTTTGTTTTATTCAGAGTAGATGAAAATATACAGCGAGCAGGGAAGCTGTTCAGTTTACCTGACACAGAAGGGGAAAGTAAGGAGAGAAAGCAGCAGCTTTTTGGTCAGCAACAGGAATTATCACTATGTCAAGCTGCTTCTTACAATGGAAATAAATTTAAAAACTTATAGGTGGAGAAAACACAAAAATGCTTAAGTGCAATTGAATTGAAGTGATTTCATAATGAAGGTCTGGAAAAGACCACAAACACACCACTGAGAAGTCACTTTACATGGGGAGCCCTGAGTAGCAGTGAATTTCTGAAGAGGGAATTTAGGCTACTCTTAAGGTTTAATGACTTTGGGAGTCTGTAGGTCATGCACATATGTTTTGAAATGAATTCTCCTCCCTCCCCCACCCCATTTCCGTTTCTGAATTAACTAACCCTTAACCCCATTAGCTCTCTCATCTTAAAGCAAAATATGTTATTCCTGTGCCATTAGTTCTCCACTGTGCCATCATGTTTATTCTAATGTCTGGAACTCATCAGTTCTTTTCCCTTTATTTGATTGTCAGCAAAAGGGAAAAAAGGAGGTGAGTTCATAAGGGAGCAAGAATAAGGCACAATGAATTTTTTCTGGACAGCTTGAATTCACTAATGACTACAGTTGAAAGTATAGGTTGTGCCCTAGGTTTAACATTTATAAAATGTACCGTGTTGCAAACTGCATTTCTGGAGACATGGTGAGCAGGCATTTCCTTTGAAATGGCCATCCCGGGGCTGGGAACAAAGTTCCAGGAAAACCCTCTTGCTGGTGGTGAAGGGCAAGAGCACAGGGCTTCCCACACATTTTTAATCCTTCTGCAGCTCTGCAGCCCTGGCTTGGTGACAGTGCGTCCTGTTTAACAACAATGGGGAAAAGAATCCCTGCTGTGGAGAAGGCTCTGTGTGTGGTTGCCTCCCTCCTGCACAAAAGAGGGGCTTAGGTGGAGTGGAGAGTGGGGCCAGCATTGCACCATACCCCATTGTTTGGGATCCCGCAGGCTCCTTCCCTTGGTTAGGGCTCTTTGCGTGGGAGACGACAGGCGATGTCCCCTCCCAGCTGTCCTTGGGGAATCGCCAGCAAAGATTATACAATATGAGCAGAAGCGGCTGGAGGCACTGGTGCAGGCAGAGGGAAGGGTGTCTGGGATGGGGAAGAGGGTAGTAAAGGTACGGGGGGGTCATGGAAGTGGGTGTTAGGAGGGGGAGGACTTTTGCATGTGGGTGAGGGCTGGAACAGACCCTGGGAGGGGGTGAAGGGGTTTGGGGAGCTGATGGGGATAAACGTCTGAAAGGGGAGAAATGCAACTGGAAGTAGCTGCGGGAGATGGTAAGGATCTTTCTCTTCCCCTCCCCTCCTCCAGGCTGATGTTTTTTCAGCTCCCACTCTCATTCCCCTGGGGAATTGGATACCCACCCTAAGGATGCTCAGACACTTTTCCACTCCCCCACCCCTCTGCCACCCCCCCGCCCCCCTGCCACGCTTATGTGCGCCTCTGTCCCTTGACAAGAAGCAGACCTTGGAGCTTTTGCTGAAGCTCGGGGTGGGGAGAGGCGAAGGGCTCCCCAGGCAGCGGGAGAGGAGTGCTGTGGAGCAGCAAGTGGGGCCCAGAGGGGCGTGAGCTGATGCAGCTGTAACGCTGCTGATCCAGACATGAACTTCTCCTCCGCCAGATCCAGGGCCTTTACTAGGCAGCACACATTCACATTTTTACCAAGAAACTGCTGCTACTTCTATATAATAACCTGGATTAATGCAGTCAATGTGTTTCATACTTTCAACAGCTGTCTGTCAGGATAACAGGAAGGTCAAAGTAGAATGAGAAAACACAGCAAAATAAAGAGGAAGCCACAGCACAGACAGAGATATGTAGACATATATAAGCTTGTGAGATACTAGTGAGAATCTCCAGTGCTCTCTCTAATGTGCCTTTTCATCGAGTTTCAGGGGTATGACCTGGCTTTCAGATTTAAGTCTGAGTTTTTGTCTTACTTCTTCATGGGGCATGTTTCATTCACCCCCTTAGTACAATAAGTTGTAATTATTGTACTAAGGGGGTGAATTAATATCAGTAGGCTTTCTGGGAAATGCTGTGAAAATGTTACGATGAGCATTAGAAAGCCTAACGTACCAAAACAAGTCAGCAGACAGCCCCAAAGAGAGTAGTTCTTCCCTTGCAGCCTGATTCTCCCTGAAGCCAATGGGAAAACTTACGGGAATATCAGTGATGCAGAGTCAGAGATGCAGGAAGCTGACTCCATAGCTGAAGCCTCAACCGCATGTTATTTTCCTCCTGATCCCCAAAATGAGGTGGAAAAATCAGGAAAAATGTCAGCCTCTTTTAGACCTTACCTGTAAATAGACCCTGTTGTGCCACCGCTGCACTCCAGGTAAAGCTGCTTCTGGGAATTTTGCCAGCGTGGCTTCCAGAAAGGCAGATTTTTTTACTAAAGACTTCACCTCCAGTTGCAGGAATTTATCAGGATGGTTGTTGTTTGGCAAAACAGAGAAGTCCATGTTTCTGTCCTGTAAAGTAATAATGAAAACAGCCCCAGCTTCTCCTTCCTGGCTGTGCATGCTTCTTCTATTATTAATGACGTGAAGAAGGATACGACAGTTTCCTGAAACTGTATCTGACCCCTGTTTGGTGTCAGGCTCACTTATATCATCCACCAGTGATAAAAGATTGCTTAGAAGCAGCAGAGCAGACAGGACATGTTTCTGTAAGTGCCTAGCTTAAGTTTTCAAGTTCAAGGTCTATTTTGATAGATATATATGTGCTCATTAAAGCTAACAGAGTACCAGTGAGTAGATGCATGAGACACTTAAATGCATACCAGCACTTCCTCAAGTGACCTGCCAAAAATGCCAAGCTTACAATACTTCAAAGTAGGCTTTTTTTCCCCCAGAAAATTAGAAGCAGCTCCCAGTGCAAAGCAAGCCTTCCTTTTCTGTGGCTCCATTGTGCTGTGTGGGTCGGTACCATTCACCACAATGGTTATGACATGCACTTCTGTAGGTTCAGGGTTTTCTTTCACAGTAAGTTCTTCTTGACCCTGAGAAATATTAGATTGTTTCAAGTAATTGATAACAGAAGTTTTCAGGGAATTGATTCTTCTCCTGTTCAAGTGAATGGAAGAAAAACTTACTGACTTGAATGGCATAGTCCCCTCACTTTTGTTATTTTATTTTGAGATTTGATATTTTCTTCATAATTTTATAAGTCTGAAGTTCTTTTGACTTTCAGCTAATGAAATTGCCCTTCTCGTCATAGCCATTACTTACAACCAGCAAAACTAGCCTCCTCATTTTTATTTCAGCCTTTTTTTCCCCCCAAACCTTTCTGCTTTCCTAGGATATGTTTCATCTTTGATGACACTGCCACAGAGGAGAGGCTTTTGAAAGTACATTGTTTGAAATTCAGGAAAACTATTTTGGATCAAATTAGTACTGAGAATTAGGGCATCACAAAAATTTTAGCCTTCTACTTAGACCAAAGAATCAGAATAATCTATTTTCCTTACAGAAGATTGCTGAAATTTAAAAAGAAAATAAACCCAGTAATCTATTTTTAAAAATGCTGTTAATGTGAGATTCCTAATGCAATATATGAACACTTTAATATGCATTTACATTAAAAGTGTTATCTACTTAGAAAGCTCATGATTTTTCCTTGCTTGTATTTACTGGCATTTATTTTACAGCACATCTGTAAAAAATTACTAATCTACCACCTTTCAAGTAGGTGCTCATATTAGAGTGTTTGTGAGCAGCTACAAGAGAGAGTAGTGACCGTGTTTCTGAGCAGATGTGCATGCTTCTGGGGAACCTGTTGCTACATTCAGAACTGTTTCTCCCCAGTGTAATGAAACCCTGAAACACAAACACACCTTTTACAGTGGGACTACCATGAAGCTGCCATTTTAGACTTAGTTTTCCCTGTGCAGAACTAAGACAGTAATAGTATGTATTCTAAAATAGCTCGGTATATAAAACCATGCTTTCTTTCTTAAATATACGTATCCTTTACAGCATCTTTCTGGATGCTGTATTCTTCTGTACATTATAGCATATAATGTGGTGTGTGCCTGTATGAATTTACTTACTGACACTACTTAATTTCATTAGACATGACATAAGAACATAAAAAATATCTCACTAGATCAGACCCCTCAAGCCCAAGATCTATCACTGTGTTTGAAAAAGACAAGAAGACATGCTGTTTAGGAAGGCTGTGTACACCTGGCTACTTTCTGCGGTTCATTCTCCTTTTAGTGTCCTAGAAGCCACACAACTTTTTGTGCTAGAGTGTCTCTTCCCAGGCATTTTATTATCTGTTTATAGACTTGTCCATGTATTTGTCTAATTGCTTTTCAAATCTTCCGCTTTAGAAATTCTGATTGCTTGTCCTTTAGAAGCAATCTTCAGAACATCATGACCATCTGTCTATTTTTATGTGTTTTAAGATAATTTCCATACTAGTTTTATCAGGGATACCCTCCTTGCAGGATTTTAAGAACAAGAGCTCCACGTGCAGCTTATCCATCACCTTCAGGATGTTTTTAAACCTTGACCATGCTTGTCTCAGCTGCCTCCTCAATCTGAAGGCTTTTGCAGTCTCATCTCATAATCCACCTGGTCTGTCTCCTTGCTCATTTATTTGCCTTTTTTAATGTGTTACAGTATAATTCTACTGCATTGTTCATAAGAACACAGCAAACATAAATGAATGCTATGCTCAAGCTGTGGGTACACCACAGTTTCAAAAATGGGAAAAATTATGTCCATTCTTTGAACAACATCTATCCATTTTGGGGGGTTTTCCCCCTGCTATTCTCATAGAGCTAGTAACTTCAGACTACACTAGCCAATGATACTATGATTTTTCTTCACCTATATGAGTGTCATTTGCAAGTTCAGCATCTTGTAGGAACAGTTTAGGCTATTTTCTATAGCTATACTGCCTTACATTTACCCACATCAAAGTCTACTGCCCAATGTCTTGCCTAATCACTGGTTTTTTTTGTGAGATTCTTGCCAAGTGAGGCAACAGTTAGTTGACAAGAAGAGCTTAATTGTCACCTACAGAGCTGGAGATCTCAGTTTTACTCTCTTCCTCATGCCGTTAATGAAAATATTGAAAAAAACAAACCCAAAATCATTCCTTGGGGAACCACACTGCTGACTCCTCTCCATCCTGAAAAATGAGCATTTTGCTTCCGATCCTTTAACCAGTTTACGGCCATTAAAATTGCTCCTGTAGTCCTGTGTGAATATAGTTTCTTGAATATCCTGTAATGTGGAACCTTGTCAGAGACTTCTGTGTCCACCAGATCCTCTTTGCTCAAGACACAACTGAATCCATGCTGAACCTTTCCCAACAGCCCGTGCTTATCCATGTGATCAGGGACTTTATTCCTTTTTATCAGCTGTTTACGGCACCAGAAAAGGAACTCAAGACTCCCTGCTTCATCAGTAGTTCAAAGGATCCCCTAAAGATCCCCTTTTCCACAAATATGAATTATACTGCAATCTGCCAGAGTGGCTATTTGAAACAAGTTTACGCACCATGGCAAGCAGTTCTGTAATTTCCTAGTTGTCTTCTTCCAGGAAACTCACATGACTACCACCCTAGATACCTGTTAGCATGTAACATACCGGTTTGGTCTTACATGTATATTTCTTTCAACTTGATCCAGCCTCTCTGATTTCTCTGCTATAAGGAATATGCAAGGTACGAGAACCCCTGCCACATTTAGCTGGGAAGGCCAACACAAAAATTCACTGAACTTCCCTTTCATAGCTCTATCCTCCTCAAGTGTCCCTTACTGTGTTATCAGATGGTCCCAACAGACTCATTACCTGGCTTCTTGCTTTAGAAGTATTTCAAGTCCCTTTTACTATCAAGTTGGATATCTTTTCTACAGAGCTCTTCAAATGCTTTCTGAGTGCTGTTACTTTTCTGTTTACAGTTGACCTGCTAGGCTTTAGGGCCTCCATTGACCTCCTTATGTAGGCAAGCTTTCCACTTTTTCATATATTTTTAGAATAAGTAAATGGCTGCTTCTCTGTCACTGAAGATGACAATGAAAACTGAATGAAAAAAAAAACCAAAACCCAAACAACCCAAAATCTAAACCACATCATCCAGAGCAATGCAGCAATTTCCCTTCAGAATAAATGACAATGTAATTAAAATTCAGGTATTCCTTTTCTTTAAGAAAGGTATGAGAAGTGGTAACTATTGTCCCTGCTGCAGCTAACCAGCATGTATGTGGAAAGATGTAAGCTCGCTACACACCAGCCTAGCACAAAACCTGTGCACCACTTAAATCCCACTTAATCCAACAAAATAGAGTCTAAGTGGCATTTAATTAGCAGAGAGGTTTAATCTAGCCCTTGTGAGCTGAAGTGAATTTCACTTTTACTTGTCAGCTGAACTCGACTGATTTGACATTCATTAGTTGAAATCTTACATATTCATCAGGCTGGTAGGAAAACATATTAATGCAGAGGGATTGTTGCTAAAGTAGAAAGACCAAACCAAAAAAGCAAGTAAACTCGGGTGAGCGTGTCTATGAGTGCAGAAGCCTATTGCTTCCCTGAACACAGCTGGAAAGGGCTGCCTGCTGTCACCCAGGGCTGTGGCAGAGTTCTGCAAGACAGGCACATACATGCGTTTCCCGCCAGCACGCCGGGACTCAGGCCACAGGCTGGGCACATTCTTAAAATGTTCTTACCATTTTGTGACAAACAGGTATTTTGGACTGTGCTGCTTCTCTGAATGACAGAGTGTATTGAAGCAGTAAAATGAACTTGCTTTCAAATTCATGCTGAGAGGGAAAGAGGCATTTTTGCTATGAGGACACAAAGCTGCTTCAAAATTATTCACTCACATCTAATTAGTAGTTTTGTACTACAGATTCTGAAGGACTCGGAGCCAGAGCTATGAGCATTATAACACCCTGATTTCACTCATTACATTTAAAAAGAACATAATTCTACTGTGCAGCTTTCTATCCTTGGTTCCCATCCAAAAGTCTTTTCTTTTATAATGTTGCATAAGGGTGATGGGAGGATGATTTCAGCACAAGTCACTCATCTGTTTCCAACAGATACAGTGAAAAGGTAATTTTCCATTTTGAGACAAAGTTGACATTCTTGTTACTGGAACACTCATGTTAGTGGAAACAGCAGAGCATAAACATTCAGATTTGTGTGGGTGATATCGGCCTCTGGCCCCTCTGTCTCAGACTGTCCTCTGGCCCCTGGTTTGGAGACATCTTTCCTTTCACTTGATTTTTCATTGTTGTGATCCAAGCAAGTGCGGGAAAATTAGAAGGACTGGGTACTCAGTAAGTATGAAGAAAATTTACAATAATGATTTGTTTCTTTTGCCTGCTGACTACAAGATTTCTATTAGACATCCAAATGTGTGTCTGTGCCATTGAGGAGTTATGCCCAAAAGCAACTGAATTTGCATTGAAACTTTCTAATTATACAAAATCTAACATCACATTCCATAATGTCAGAATTATTTTTCTGACTTTCTCTCTTTACTTTTTAAAACCAGAAGATACTTAATCTAAAATCATGCATTACCATGTCATTAAGGTTGCAGTTTTTGAATGCACAGCAGTAAGATGTCAAACCAAAGATTTTGACAGTATAGCTATTTGAAAGCACATAGGTTGATTTCAACAGAAGTTAAGGCTGCAGCTATGTATTCCTCCCGGACAGAATCACAGTCCTATGGGGGCTTCAGTTTATTAAATTGTGTGGTTATCAAAATCACATCTATAAAGTACATTCTTTGCAGTGAATTAAAAGGAACACTCACTCAAATAAAGATGCATTCCCTCTTTTGCTTTCAGTGGAAAATATGATGCCTTTCAGACTCATTTCTCTGGCTGTCTTGCCATCAGCGTTTGCTCTCCTATGTATTTTCAGAGCATGCCTAAAGGCTTGCATCACAAAATGGTGGCAGAGGACCTACTGCTCTCCTTTTGCCAAGTTCAGCAGTTATAAAACTCACCTGAAATAAATAACTTCTCCACTGAATATTACTCTGTTATACCCAACTTTCCATATATCAAGGCTCACAAAGTGGCATGTCTCTGCATCTTCAGACAGGTGCTTAAGCCAAGAGGCAGGAGGCATTTACTGTAGGGACAACTGCAGCTGTATCTGCAGCATGGGCCGCTGTGGATTCAGCTGCCAGACATGGGTGCCCAAAACAGGAAAAATGCAACTATCAAAAGAAGCTTTACTTTTTATTGAAAATGTAAAAATCATGTGAATCATGTACAATATTTTCTCATAAGGAAAATTTTAGCTGTTCCATAACGTTTCACAAAACTGTAAAACATTTCACTTTTTATAAAGACTTTTTCATAAAACAAAGATAAAACTAAAGTAGCATTACAAAGCTATTTTCTAAATCATCAACAGAGAACTGAAAATGTTTAACAGATTAAACAGATTAATTCATACAAGTGGCAGGAGGAAGAACTCTTCCATCTGTAAATCTGCAAAAGGACACACAAAGGTATAGAGGGGCATGGGTTTTTTGTTTTAAAACGTTTAAAATCAAGTGACATGTTAAAATAGTACAGACGTGAATTCATAAGATGGTACAAGTTCTAGGACTGCATTTCTCTACACTACTTCAAACAGTGCAACAGTGATTCAGTGTAAATCTCTACAGTGTTTCATTGATTCAATACTTGTGTTCAAGTATGTGTCCATGAGAATGATCAAAATCCCTACTTAGCTATTTTAATTTTCTTGTTTATAATATAAATTACAGTAGATTATCCCCTTCAGTATGTTTCTAAATAAAATGAACTGATTTCACAATACATTCTGTAATAACCTGTTCAATAATGTTAGCTTACTCACCTTAACATGTGTTGCAAAATACACAAGATCATTCTGACTCTGAATGCCAAAAATATAATAAAATTAAAAAGGGCTTTATTTCCATATACAACAAAACTATTCAGCTAAATTAAAATAAATTCAAGATAACATGACTATTTTGTTTTGGCAACAGAGATGACCCTACTGAAAATAAACATTTAAAATAGTAGTTACTATTTTTGAAAAAATCTGATAAATGTATCCAAAATTGTTCATATAAAAATTAATTATGAAAATGTCAGAGAATAAAACAAGTTGGCTGTCTAACCAAAACAATTAAGGATGTCTGGCAGGCAAAAATAAATTAATTTGATTAAATTATATGTAATCTGATAATATTTGGTCTGAAGAAGCGTGTGTGGGTGTGTGTATGTGTGTATGTGTGTGTGTGTTTATAAATAATAAGATTGCAAAGAGCTGAGTGTCATCCAGCCTGACAGAGGTCAACTCTTTTGTTGCATTTTTTGCGCATAAAAGTCCCTGCATGTCTCACAGCATCGCTGATACCACCTCATGTCTTGACAGAGGTTCTTCTCTCTTATCACCCTGCAGTACACCGGCCACTGGTCTCCCAGGCACTTGAATGTTAAAGCAGCTGTGAAACAACAGAATCAAATATATATTACTGTTACCTTTATTAGTGAAGAATCAAGCAGCAAAGCTGACATGGACAACAGAGGTGTGTCTAGGGAAGGGAAAGGAGAATAGATGTAGATATTCAACAAAAGAAATTAAAAAATATTCCTCCTGCTGTTAATATTTTCAACATTAAATTTTTTTAAGGCCAGCTTAATTTATGAATTGGATTAAGTTGCATTGAAACTAATTGGTTTAATGTCATGCAGCTGCCTTCTCATAAGAGAGTGAAGCCCATCTTTCTGCCCTGTGCAAAGGCAGGCTGGGGCTGGGGCAGGGCTACACGGGTGATGTGGAGCCAGCTTCAGCAAAGCCGCACAAAGCTCCACTGGAACTGCCCTCAGTCTGAGACACAAATTGCTACTGGAAAAACATGAAGCCTCAGCTTGAGTAATCCCAGAATGGCGTTCTCAATACCTTTATAAAGGCACTTTTCTTAATTAGAGGCAGGTAGGGAAATGTAGGCATTAAAGCATGGGGACTACTGCTGGTTTTCTGATCAGCTTTTGCTCAAGAAAACCAGGCTGTGTCATATTGTCAACAAATGGAAGCTGAACAAAACTACATGATGTCTTACATCATCTTTCTTTGTAAGTGAAATAATCTACGAGACCTTTGGTTTTGCCTGACTTCTTTGCTCAAAGGAACTGAAATATATTATCTTGCTAACTCAAACACTACTGATGCAACTCTATGAGGCGCTCTGATAAGGCCTGGAGACAGCAAGTCCCATGGTACAATTCAGAATGCAAATCCATTTTATCTAGAAAAAAGAAACAGTATGGAATCAATATCAGTGGGTATATTGGCAAATATACTTGTCTAGGCCTAATTATCACATTTTGGGCTTCTCAAATGCACAAACACTGTGCATTTCTTAGCTTCCTTATCTTTTTCTCTCCTCTTCAAGTACATTTGTTTTTTTTTTAATTGTCTTCCAATAAATTGGTCTGACTGCATCACCCTCTTTTTAATCACTCTAATAGGTCTTCCCTCCTCCATGACAAAGTCAGGCTATTAATCTCTACCTTCACATCTTTCATGTCTTACCTTCACCACTTTATTCAGGTTGCTCTATTAGCAGGTTGTTCCTTTCTAACTGTTGGAATCCCTCACTACCAAATTCTTCCTCAGAATCCTTCTAAAATGACAAGGACATCACACTAGCCTAAAAAGGCACTGTTTGTTTTAATCTTCTCCCAAACTTGTGGTAACTATTTTCATTCTCTCTAGCAGTTATAAACAGTCTGATGCAGAAGCCTGACCTCTGTTGTATGCCTGTTGTACAAAACAGGTGTATTTTCATGTGTGTTGTCTTTTTCCTTGTGAAGCTGTCTATTAATCCACCCACCTGTTTTGCTTACAAAAGCTTCTCACATTTTTTATTATAGAAGGACCCTGGTACCAAATTTGGATCTTTGCACATTCAGCTATTTAAGCTGTAGCACATACTTGGAATTAACATGGGAAAACAGTGAAAAACAGGGCACAAGAAACAGACATCACCCAAAAATCATCATGAACACTGAACTGAAAAAAAAGTCAATCTCGTGGAAGAGTTGAGTTACTCTCGGTTTTTAACAGAAGAGAAAGACAAACTGAGAACATATTTGTAAGAGTAGAGGTGATGCAGTCCACATCAGCTTCCACTAGCCCTACCCCTGAATACAGAGGATCTATACTGCATAATAGGAATGGAACTGGAGGCTAAAATAATCAAAACATTCAAGGGCAGCATTGCATTATGTATTTTGGAGATGTTAATGTTTCCACCAGATTGGATCCTGACTCCTGCTGGATCGGGTTGCCTGTAGATTACTAATATCAGTGCTACATAATCCATTCTATGAGAACAGCATAGCCCAATCTTGTGCACTTCACATTAAGCCAAATTTTAATGAAACTGACACTATCTTTTTCTGTGAAACTGTGATTCACTTTATGACACAAAGCTGCTTATACCTCACCAGAGGGAGAGAATCAGTGATGGAGCGATGGCCTCTTGCTTCTGAAAGGTCAGTTGAACAAATACTAAGTATGAAGGGCAACCGTACAACAGTGAAATAGCAAAGGAGAGGGCCATAAGCAACAGCTGCCACCTTATCCAGAAAACTGAAACAATGACTACTACACCGAAATGTTTAAGGGTTAAAAACTTCAAAAAGAAATACCCTTCAGTGACTTAAAGGAAGGATTACGTTACAGCCTGAAATGTCAGAGTTGCTTTCCATGCAGGAGTAATCTCTTTGACAGGAGGGTTTATCTCAACAAGGGCTCTGGAAAATTAGCTGGAAAGGGTATCCTGTCTTACAACAAGTCTTTGAATACTCCTCAGTCATGCTCAAGAAACAGATGAACAGTTTGGGGAGCTAACGGTAAACCATCATCAACAACCCACTAGGTTGTAACAAGTAACAGAATTAACAGTTCTGTAGTTACGCAGTAACATAATCTCTTTAAGACCAACAGAGACCCGAGCTCCTCCAGGAAGAGCAGATCTCTTCATGTTAGCAATTTTCCTTCACATGTCCTAATGCATAGATCATAGACATTTCAACTGAAGAAAGTGGAAAGAGCTATCTGTATTTGAGGAACAAATAAGGACCTCCTTGACCTCACAAATACCCTGAGAACATAGTTTGCAGAGCTTTTAAAGAGAAAACAAGGTATTTTCTTACTTTAGAAATGTTTGATAAAATTGAGTAGACAAATATATATAAACATATATAGCATGTTTATAAGGTCTCCAATATTAACGGATTTTCATTTAGGATGTTTTGTGTCCATAATATCGTATAGTCCCATAATACGGTCCATTCTTGGATAACAAAACCCTTCAGCATTCTGAGGTACAGTTTTTGATGTGCACACTAAAAATACCCTCTGTTTTTAAATTGGGATTGTCATTACCCTATGGAGAGAAAGAACTAAACAGAGATTTCCAGCAGGAACGTGTCATTTTGACTGCTTACCTAACCTGGGTGATGTTATCGTGTTAACATTAATTTTCTCATTGCAGGGGTGGAGATGACAGGGTCTGTAGGCTGCAGGCTTTTCTGAGGAAAAGCATTCGTTTCCATGCCTTCCTGTGATCTTGTGCATGCACTGGATGACTCGGGACTGCATCCCTTTGCCACAGGTGACAGAGCACTGGAACACACAGAAGACACACATTCACTGGAAAGATATTTTTACCTGTAAACCTGAAGGTGAAATGCCAGCCCAGGTGAAGCCCGTGGCTGCTCCTTTGTTGTCAGCATTCCAAGATTTATGCCTTCCATTCTGTTAGCTAAATGAAAATAAATTTTTTAAAGCACAGATACGTTGGCAGTATTTATTGAAGGACTGATTCCAGCATCCTGTTGCTGTAAAGGTCCATTTTGTAAGGCCTGCAATGAAACTGAAACGCAGCAATGTGCCTGAAGGGAGCAGGGGCTGTTCTCCTGTATCTGTATCCTAATTTACTCTTATTAGAGGTGCAAGGGAAAGAAAACCCCAAAATGCTCACAGATGCTGACAGAGAGTAGCATTTTTAATTAAGACATTACTCCTGCCAGTGCAAAAGTGCTCTTTCTACTGAGCAAAGTTGATGCCTCCTGTCTTTGCATCACATCTTCACGTTTTCACGTGTCCCACAAACAAAACATACAATGTGAGACATACTGCCTGGCCTATAATCAACCTTCCTATCATCTTGCTACAGAGAATGAGGTGAGAAAACAGAAGAGCTGAGCACTGTTAACGATGGTAATGTTCTACTTCTAAAACAGTAAAATAATATATTAGAGTTAGAACTTGGGCAGTGCAGTATAGATGCATAGAAAACCTATTACAAACCAATAAAATGCATGCTTTCCCTTCCAATGATTTCTTGTGAATTAATTTTCACAGGGCATTAATTACTTTTGTGTCCGTTGACATATGTTCTATTGCTTTAAGTACAAATTCATTCAGAAAGTTATATATTTAAATTTGCTCCTACCTGCTGATAATTTTGACTCAGGTATAGAGGACATGTTCAAATATTAACTTATTGCAATGAATGATATAAGCATTGGCTGAAAATTTATGCCACTACATCCACATAATTCTGAAACTGTTTTTATTATTTTAAAGTCTCAAATACATGTCCTTGGAAGGCTTCAGGAAACAACTAAAAAAAGTACTGAAATGGGACAGCAAGACAAGAAGAGGGTGCTTTAACAAAAAAAGTTTCCCAATCATACTGTCTCAAGAAGGAGAAGTATAGTCTACTGCAAAGAAAGAATAAATTTTGAGTATAGGGAACACTAAAGGGGGTTTTTCCCTTTACTTTTGAAACCTATGTGCTTTTGACTGATGTTTTAAATGCTGTTACTAGGAGGAAAGATTTACATATGTCAAATGGGACATAGTGGGCTTGTACCCAAATATGTACATCAAGAGAAGTAAGACTCGTGTTTTGGACTCATAAGACTCCAAAAGAGGTATGGGACACTACGATATACACTTGAAGGGTGTTTTCACAAGGGACAGAATAAGGTCCAAAGCACACTTCAATTTATAACCACATTAAATCGAACACTGGCATTCTATAAAGGCAGCAAGTGGACTTGATTTTGGACTTCTGTTGTCAGTAAAGTATCTCAGAAGTAACTCCATAAAGTCAATAAAGAACTATAATCTCTTGCAAAGTTAATCAGATACAGCCTGCATGAGCCAAGGCATTCAAAGATATTCAACTATGGATACATAAGTTTCTATTGAATAGCAACCACTGCTTAAAATATGAACAAATATGCTGTTTACAGGAGGAAAACCAGCTAGTACTGAAGTCTTTGCAAAGTAGAAATCTGTCATCAACTTTGAATTTAGTATACTGCTTTTAAATTGCATGAGAAAAAGCCTCTCAAGAAAATTCCTTCTCCTGAATTCTCTGCCTTTTCCCTACACAACTAAAATTAATCTGAATTCCTATAATGGAGATCATTATGCACATGGTAAACATGTAAAATCACATATATATAAACTCAAATTTAATCACAACAGCAGCCAGAACATCAAACTTAACCTTGCCAAAATTCAAGCCACTTCTTGGATACCTCTCTCCGTAATTTCAAAGAGGTTTATCTTTGGAAGATTTTAATAGAATAGCAAGTGAGACAATGGAATAGCAAAATTTGAAAAAAAAAAACCAACAAAACCAACACCTCAACAATACAAAAAACTCCCAAACCTGAGAATAAAGGAAAGATCAAGGTAATCTGATGAGGGTAAATTGAAGATAATTTTTAAATATTAAATCTTAATTTAGAGTAATTTTGCACATTGTATTTTATTTTTTCCCCTTCAGTAAAACACTTGCACATTTATTAACCAAAGTTGGCTCGTGAGAGCTTGTATCATATGTGTATCTTACCAGCTACAGAAAAAGAGAACAGGAGATGCAGGTGGATCTGGTACATAAGACCTTTCTAAAAACAATTTACCTGCCCTTAAACTTTGGTTATCCTAAAATGCGTAGGTGCAACCCAGCCATCTGGAGTACTGGAGGGGAGAATGGGATCTGAAAACATTAGACTTCTGCTGACAAAATGGGTTCCAGTGGTTTATCTGCTAATTGATGATGCATAACAATTCATGCATGCAGGTGCCTTTGTGAAGAGCACTCTGGCAGCAGTCACACCTTCCGTGAACCAAAGGAGCTCTGGCCTGAAAGATTCTTGTGACTGCACCTGGGACAGCATGCAACAAGCAGACAGATCTCTTTCTCAGCTCATCAGTGTTTAGACCCTGAGCTTCTATGCAGAATTTGGCAAGATTTTAGCATTAAAATCTCAATTGGTGTATTAACATCTGTTTAATGACTGAGCTGCTACTGGCCTTTGTGAGATAAAGAGTGTTATGAAGCATTACAATGTAGTTTTCCATCCAAAGATGTATACACCTTGCAAACAATTAATTTTAGTATTGCATGACCTACTTATCAACATTGCAGTTTTAGAGGGAGAAACTGACACTAAAGGATGATAAAATAAACTGTTTCAGTCCATATAGAAAATATAACTATGTGGCAAAGCTGAAAATAAATAAATTTGCCTTATGTTTTAGCTTCTTTTCTTTTCACAGAAATGTACTGATTTTTAACTTTGTATTTATTCTTATTTTATAAAACTGAGAACTTTATTAAGTTCTTGTGTAATTAAGTCTTTTAAGATACTTGGGGAAAACTGAAGTAGCAGGGCTACCACACTGATTTGCAATCCAAAACTTTCAAAGCCAGTTTGATCAGTTTACAAGTAGAGAGGACTTTTCAAACCACTCGTGTTTTAAAATCAACCAGAGATCTGATAGTCAAGCTTTGTTCTTCCTCGTTCACACATCATCATCTCCAGTGTCTGATTTCAGAATTAAGAATTCTACTGATTGGAAGCTAGGAACAAACAAACATGGTTTTACCATATCTATATTATCTCACATTCAAAGTAGTATGAAGTAGGGAAAACACACTTCAGGTATGGCATTTAGCAGTGCATTTGCTAGCTACACAAACAGTGAGATTTCTGTTTGTCTCCATGAAATGGTCTTGAATCTGAATTTGTGCTGCATAGACACCAGCCACTGCTGGTATAACTGTGAGCTGTCACTGGACGAATATTGGAGGACAAAAGGCATCCATAATATTTTTCTTTTTCACTCTGCAAAGGTATGGACTTAGTTCAGTTTCACTAGGAGACACCTCAAATTCTGCAAACCAGCTAGATGCAACTCAAAGCAAAAACTGATGCTCATATTGATACTCATTTTAGCGCATATGCATGGGTACATTCTAGCTGAAGCAGACTCTTCCAAAACTGTCTCCTAAGTTTGCCTCAATTTGAGTATATCTCTCACTGAAAATATTAAACCTCAGGCAAATACCTCTCACTGGATGTGCAGATGGCATATTTTAGGTAGCACTTCTGGTATGTAGCTAAAGTCGCATAGCTTCTCTACACTTCTGGGGTTTCTAAGTTTAAAAATGTAACAAAGTTTTCAATTTACAGGAAACAAAAACTGCTTTCACTTTTACATATTCAGCAGTGAATTCAATCAGAAAGCAATCTTTCAAAACGTCTTGTACTTTCAATGATTTTTATATATATATATATATATATATATATATATATATATATGTATACATCTCACATATATAAAATTTACAGAAAGTGGCCACTCCAATCTGTAGCAACTTGCATCAATTCATCAGATCTCAGATTAATTTCATCCCACAGCTTTTATTACTAGTGAATGAAGAATACTTTTCTATAGCTCTTCTTCCTACCCCCTCCACCTCACAAATGTCACGCTTGCACATGCTATACTTTATTTTTGTGGTGGTTAATTACATTTTACTTCTGACTGTTCAGATGACCTACACTTTAAGGCCATGTAGCTTATTAGCAAAAATTCCCGTAGGACAACTGTGTTCGTAGATTTAGACTAAATGTTCTAATATGCAGCCAGAGTGTTTTTATGTGGCTGTTAATCTGTGCTTTTTGGAGACAGTCCTAAAGGTACTGTAAAACCATTCAAGCAGTAAGACATGTAAAACATTCCTGTTAAAGATTACAAAAAATTCCTGGATAAATATAGTTAGCAGCTATTTTTTTTGAAAGTTTTTTCTTTCTTTCAAATAAAATCTACCCACCCTGTTTGAATTTTGTCCTACTTTTGAACTTCTTTTAGACATAATTTCAAGGACAGAAACCTATGTGTTAAATATAACAATCCTTACACTTGGCATGAACACCCGTTACCCAAGATTCCTTCTTTCTGTTCCCTGCCAAAGATATATATTCTGGAGAGAATACATATTCCCAAGGCCAACAGCTGAGGAAGTTGCTGTAATGTGTTAGCTGCTTCCAGCTGGCCCTCATAAGAAGTAGGAATTCCTAAATTAAGGGAAAAATTGTCACTGGCAGATAGTAATGGTCAAAATGCATCTTTCTGCCAAGGCAACAAGAAATTACTGCAGAGTCTGGTACAATCCACAATGAAAACCTCAACCTCTGACAATATTAACAGAATGGATTTGGACAATTTATTTTTGAGAATAAATGGATTGTTCAATAAAAGGTTTTTACAAGTCTAGGTAGCATTCAAAGTGGAGAGCTATGTGCTCATAAGGAAACTCAGTGATGAGTTCTACTGGAAATTGTTAGCAGAGCATTCCTAATCATTTATGTATAGGTTCATCAGTTCCAGCATTTAAGCGCTTTCAACCTTTTCATAAAGTGAGTGTGAAACAAGGATAGCAAGCAATCAGACTTAGTAACAGGATTCATATTTGCTGATGTGCTTGCAATCTTTTCGTGTAACTTGTATTTTTATGAAGTTTGCTTTTGAAGGCAGGTAGTAGATAAAGTGGTGCATTTGTTTTCAACAAAGATTGTACTGAGTTTAGCAATATTCTTAAAGGTTACCTAAAGAAAGCAAATAATCTGCAGTTTATTTAAAAACTTTTTTCTTTTTTTTAAATAAAGGCATTTTGCATAGTGTAACTATGAGGGACTAGTGGATCTAAACATAAGATGAAGTTTGAGTTCTCCCATGCATCATTTCCAGGAAGGTCTTTCTGCCTCTCATTTCTGACACACCCAACACCTCAGTATGTGAATGCCAAATTTAAAATTCAGAACTTGTGCTAAGTTTAGCTGAAAAAATTCTGCTGTTGGTCTCTCCTAAGTTTAGCAAGTTTGAGTTGCCCTTATTTAATATTTCTTTTATCTTCTCCCATCCCCGTGCCCCCATTTTTCCCCCTCCTCATTTTTCTTTCTAGCTCTTCTTTCTGGAGTAAGATTTGTATTGGATAGCTGTACAAAAGAGATAAGATTTTAAGGCAAGATAGACAGAGTCCCAGCTCACCTTTGATAAGCTGGGCTAGAGATAAGGTTCTGGTGGAGGAAACCCTCATCACCTCAAGAATATGGATTTTTCTTTTCTCTCTCTCCTTTTTTTTTTCTTTTTTTTATAAATCCTTGTTTGCTTTCCATGTGGAACGATTCAATTATTTGGTATATGATGAGAAACTGCCTTTGCTAACAAGACATGAAGCAACTGAAAGTTTGCAAGTAAAATTTGGTTTAGGAAAACTATGTAGAATTTGATGTAATATTATTATTGATGAAACAACAACCAAACAATTTTTTCTAGGACAGTAAATAAAAACCTATACTTGAGAATATCTTTACTCATTTACTCTGAATCAATAGTGGGGTTTGATAGGCTTCAGTCATAATAGTTTCACTGGACTCAGCTGAGAAGTAGCAAATTCTTTGTCTGTATTTGAAACCCAGGTTCACTTTCCCAATTTCTTTCTTGAATGAACTATCAAAACACAGCCACCCACTTCACAATTTAAAAATCTTGACTGTCCCAAGGAAACTAGTTTTTGTTGTTAGGACAGTTGGACTTAACGGTTCATTTAGGAAGCCCACTTAGAGAAGTACTGGTGGGACAAGAACCTCCTTAAGCTCAGGGAAGGCTGATGCCACAATATAATTTTTACTGAAGTATGCAAGGGACAGGCGTTAAGACCCTTGCATTTTGATGGGAAAATTTCCTGCAAGACTAGAGAGTTTTCTAACATGGCACATAGGACAGATTTGGATCCTTCTGGAACCAGAAAAAGCAAAAGGAAAGGGGTATTTTTTTCTGGTGGATTCTTCTATCAGCTTTATACTGACTTAAAAGCCTATATCATGACCATTTTCCTTTCCTCGACAAAGAAAAATCTGATTATGATTGTATTATTTGCAAAAAAATACTGAGATAAATGTTCCTGGAATCTTAGAAGTGAAGAATAAACTTCACATTAAGCTGCAAAAAATCTACGTATGATAGAGTCCTGATCCATAAAACCAGCACTGTATTAAAGCCTTCCACCCTGCCCAGCACCCCCTACCCCCACAACCCCCCTCATTCAAGGAAGGTATCAGCATTTTTCTCTCACCATTAATGATCTATGTCAAAGCATGGAGAAAAACTGTAATACCATAATAGACACAGGAAGCCATGCTCCTCTATATGTTCCAGATGTACTTTACTTTCACATAATTTTCAACTTTGTATTTATACTTTCTATAGATCTATATTTAATACAAAACCTCATTCAAGTTGGTTTGACAGTTGGACTTGATGATCTCAAAGGTCTTTTCCAAAGTAAATGATTCTATGATTTTAAGTTTTAAGACCATTTTAAGCATACTTCCACCTCAAAAACCAGTTCTTTACTCTTATTTAAGACCTTAGACACATAGTTAAATAGTATTTGACATCAGAACAATGGTGGATTCTACAAGAAATAAGCTGGTGAATGCTGACAAATAATTAATTACACATCAGCATTCTACATGGCTGCAGTACTCTACAGTAAAAAGCAGAGATGTTCAGATTTTTTGGTAATATACACATGTATCATCAAAGAACATCTTTTAAATTGCAGGGCAAGCTTGACTTTTCTGTAAGAAAAGTTAAAAAAAACCCCAGAGTTGGGAAACTGGTCCAAAACTGAGGTCAACAGTTTCACCACCACATTATCTCTTTTTTTCATGTAAAGGTGCCTGGCAAAATGTGTATCCCTGCTTAATCTTAAATGTGATATACTCTCTAAATTGACTAAAGATCTTAACAATTTATAGATCCATAGGGCAGTCATAAAATTATTTTCATGCTTCTCAGTGATACGAAGCCTTAGCTTTTACTTTCCCAGTTCTGTAAATTGTATTTCTCTTTCATGATTTGTAAAGACAATACAGATACAAAGCTGAAACCAAATCTTTTAACTTAATTTTTTTCATTAAGTAGTTCTGTTATGGTTGTTAAGATTCTGAGATGATGGAAGTGAAAGCAAATGGTATGAGCACCATTTCTTTACAATCATTACCCTCCAGCCAAGGAAACTAACAACTCCAGTCAAGAGCACTGTTACAAAACTATGGTTTGCTTTCAATGTCTTTATGGATACTTTATTAATTCTAAAGATACTAAAGGTTTGCCTAAGGATGTATGTTACTTTTAAAGCATGTCAGCAAAGAAACTGGAAGGAGATAATAACTTGTTAGAGCCGTGTGGTGAAACTAGTTGCGCAGATGCAACTCATAACTGTAAGAGGATTCACACTTAGTGGATTAGACTCAGTATTATACTGCCAGCACTTTATATAAAATCCTTTATATGACGTACTGTATATGTTACTGCCTTTAGTGCTTGGTGATAAATAAGAGAAACAAACAAGGATCTGGCGCAGTTAGATTTGAATACCTCATAATAACCTTTATCTTTCACAGAATCACAGAACAGTTGGGGTTGGAAGGGACCTCTGGAGATGATCTAGTCCAACTCCCTGCTAAAGCAGGGTCACCTAGAGCCGGTTGCACAGGATCTTGTCTAGGCTGGTTTTGAGTATCTTCAGAGAAGGAGAATCCACAGGCTCTCTGGGCAGCCTGGTCCAGTGCTCTGCCACCCTCAAAGTAAACAAGACTTTCCTCATATTCTGGTGGAACTGCCTGTGTTGCGGTTTGTGTCTGCTGCCCCTTGTCCTGTCTCTGGGCTCCACTGAAAGAAGTGTGGTCCAATCCTCCTGTCACCTGCCCTTTAGATATTTGTAGACATGGATAAGATCCCTTCTCAGTTTTCTCCAGGCTACACAGGCCCAGCTCTCTCAGCCTTTCCTCACAAGGGAGATGCTCCATCCCTTCATCATCTTCACAGCCCTCTGCTGGACCCTCTGCAGCAGCTCCCTGTCTCTCTTGAATTGGGGACCCCAGAACTGGGCACAGCACTCGAGCTGCAGACTTCCACTGAAATTAGTTGGCATATGTCATTATGGACTGATGAAAATGAAGTCTTAAAAAGAATTTGAAATATTAGTCTTTGAGTATGTAGTTAATTGTTCACATGTATCACAATGCTGGCCTGCCTCTGTGTAGAAAATTTTCCACGGAAAAGCATAGCACAACAGCACAAAAATGTAATTAAAGGATTATGGCATTTCTAATAAAAAGACAATTCGAAGAACCCATTAATGACATTGAGGAAACATCATAGGAGGGGAAAAAAAACCTCCAAGAAACCTCTTTCTTTTTAAAAATTTCTACCATTTTATCTATTTACTTTCCAGAAATCAAAAAGGCCTATGTCAAAGAGATGTTTTGTACCACATAAAATTAAGTATTTGCCTTTAAATAGCATCACACTATATAACACTTGAAAGTTTTTCCAGTAGTATTATAAGTAAATGAAAGAGCTCATCCCTGACAATGACTTTACTTCCATTCATGCTTCCTACCAAATTTTAAATCATGAAGATCTCAGATTATAGCAGGTAACTCAGCTAAATGGATATGAAAGAGACAAAAAAAAAAAAAACCCCCCGACAAACCCCCCCCAACAAACCAACCAAAAAACAAACCACAAAAACCCAAACAAAACACCAAAACCCCAGCAAATGAATTTATGAGGAAACTGAACCCTGACGACTTTTTTTTAACCTGAAATACGATAGAATCACAGAACTCTTTAGGTTGGGAAAGGCCTTTAAAGATCATTGAGTCCAACTAATATTGCCAAGTCCACAACTAATCCATGTCCCTAAATGCCACATTTAGAATCATAGAATCATTTAGGTTAGAAAAGACCTTTGAGATCATCAAGTCCAACCGTTAACCCAGGACTGCCAAGTCCATCACTAAACCATGCCCCCAAGCACCCAATCAATGCATTTTTTAAACAAGTCCAGGGATGGTGATTCCACCACCTACCTGGGCAGCCTGTTCCAATGTGTGACCACCCTTTCAGGGAAGAATTTTTTCCTAATATCCAATCTAATCCTCCCCTGATACAAGTTGAGGCCATTTCCTCTTGTTCTGTAGCCTGTTATCTGGGAGGAGAGACTTACCCCCACCTGCCCACAGCCTCCTGTCAGGGAGCTGCAGAGAGCAGTAAGGTCCCCCCTGAGCCTCCTCCTCTCCAAGTTAAACTCCAGATTCTGCAGCCACTTCTTATAAGACTTGTGCTCCAGACTCTTCACCAGCCCCGCTGCCCTTCTCTGGACACGCTCCAGCACCTCTACATCCCTCTTGCAGTGAGGGGCGCAAAACTGAACACAGGATACGAGGTGCGGCCTCACCAGTGCCAAGTACAAGGGGACCATCACTTCCCTCGTCCTGCTGGCCACACTGTTTTAGATACAATCTTTCACACACTCCAGGAACTTCCTAGACTGTTTCCTCTCTGCTGTACTGCATTTCCAGGAGGTATTTGGCAACTTGAAGTTCCCCATAAGAAAAAGGGCTAGCGATTGTGAGACTTCTCCCAGCTGCTTATAGAATATTTTGTTCACCTTTCCACACTGGCTAGGTGGTCTGCCTATAACTCACATCATGCTATCTGCCTTTTTGGCCTTCCCCCTGATTCTTACCCATAAACACTCAACACTACTGTCACCATCATTCATCTCTAGACAACCAAAAACTCTTCCTAACATACAGGGATACCCCATGGCTTCTTCTTCCTTGCCTATCCCTTCTGAAGAGTTTATTGCCATCCACTGGCAGTACTTCAGTTGTGCAAGTCATCCCACCATGTTTCCATGATGGTAACTATGCCATAGTTTTCCTGCTGCACATTCCTCCTGTTTGTTGCCTGCGCTGCATGCATTGGTGTAGATGCACTTCAACTGGTCAATTGATCCTGACATCTTTTTTTGGAAAGAAGCCTTAATTCCTACATGGCCATTCTCAGGCACTTCCATGGTTTCTAACTCACCAATAACCCTTGCATCTTTGCTGCCACATGAATCTCCATCCCCTACCTCCACTGAGATGGCAGACTGAAGGAACTACCTAGCACACCATCCCTCAAATGATGCTGTGCCACTCCTAGGCTTATCTTTATCCAGCCTGGTATTATCCCTTTCCCCCTTAAAATCTAGTTTAAAGCTCTTTCCATGAGCCCTGTTAACTCCTGTGCAAAGATCCTTTTGCCCCTTTGAGACAGGGGTACCCTGTGTGATCCCACATATGGGTCATTACTTTTGAAATAAAAACCTCAAAAGAGAAACAAAACTTCCACTGGTTAATTTTCTCTTGAAAATGACTACACACATTCTTCCTTGGAACAAAATGGATTTCCAGAAAATTATTCAAACTAATTCAGTATTAGGAAAACCATAGTGACGTGTAACACTTTCATTATGTACGATGAGGTCACCCAAAAGCATGAGTGTCCTGAGAGAGTTATCAGAAGGCCGGGAGATCGACAATGTTGACCTGAATTGTTGTCATCCTGTGACAGACTTACCAAAGAATGATCATTACTTTTGGGTGAACTCTGTTTTATGTCAACATTATTGGAAGTATTTGTGGCAAGATTAGATGAGGGAACTCTGGAGGTTAAACAAAAATCTATGAACAACAGCCTGAAACAGCACAGATAAAGCAGGAAAGTAAATCTTTCTTACAGTATTTTGAAAGACATTATATTGCCTTTAATTCTTTGAAAATGGTAAATGAATAATGTTAAGTAGCTACACTGATTCTGACTTGCCAGTCGGAAATCACAGGCTTTAATTTGAAACAATTATTTCAAAAGAAACTTTCAAGAATTACTTAATTACATTTTTGAAGTATTTTCAGCTTGTAACTAGTTACAAACTATTAGAAAACAGTAACAAGTGAAAATAATGATTAAAACAAAATAAGAAAAAATAACAATAAATACTTTTGTGACAAAATGAGGACTTCATAGAAGATCAAGTTTACTGCAAGAATGAACACCTGAAGCAGTATTATCTACATTAACTTCATGAAAGACAGGATAAAAAAATGCATGAAAGAAAAAAGTTTTCCAACACACAAAAATGAATTAGATCCCACAAGAGCAGGAGGATTACATAAATTCTAACAGAACCCAAGCAAACCAGCTAAATTAGTTACATGTTGTCGGATGATACAGTCAGAGATGCTGAGGAAAACATTTGGAAAGAGAGAGCAATGAGATTAGAGATAAAGATACACCAGGCAAAAGAACGTTTACTGGACTGACTCTAAGTGCTGAACTGAAATGAATTTTCCTGCACACACTGACAGATTTGGAATGACTTGTTAGCTATCAGAGAACAAATCTAGGCCTCATCATGAACAGACTGATGAAATGATTTGCTCAATGTATATCACTAAGCAAAAGCAAGAAAGAACATTAAGACAGAAATTAATGAACATGCAGTAAAAGTCTATGCTTAGATAGAAAAATGTATGTGGTTTCAAATGTCAGGGGACTGGTCTCCAAACTGTGGGACCAGCCATAAAAACTCAGACAAACTGCAGTGTTCTCCAGTTTATATATTAAGGTGGTCTTATAATGTGGACTCAGGTACATACATCAGTTATTGTAAAGAGACTGGAGATCCTTAAGCAGAATGGGCTGTACATACGCAACGTATTCACTTCATTTAAGTGAAATTCTGAGAAGATAAACCAGAAGTTGCTGCTCTTGTTTGTGTTTTCTCCCTCCTTTACCATCCAATGTTACTTGCAATTCCACTAGCTCCTTTCTTACTTACTTGTGATGTTATGTGATGGTATTTTTTGCACATAAATTCAACGTAGCTCCCTGGGACACTGAAATTCTGACAGACAGTGTGGTCCCTATCTTACAAAATTTTGTTGAGAATAATCTTTTTAGACAGAGCCTGACTGAGCAAGAACTAGTGTCAGCACAAGGACACTGAAGGGATGATCAGTGTTACTACTCTTCCTCATCCAGAATAGTCTGGGATACACATCCTGCTAGTTATGCTATAAAGTTCTGCATTGTAATGGTTGTGTACTAGAGTGTAGGAGTATATATTTTTACTGGTAAAGTACCATTTATCTACCTGCTGAATCATGCATCAGCCTTCCAGGAGACTCCTTGTTCAAAGATCCCAGTAGCCTTCAACAAAAATTGGTAGTAACTTCTGGGAAAGCACACAGTGAAGTCCTGGATATAGGACATTACTTCTATCCAGAAATTCCCAAGAATGCTTTTCTTTATTTAAATCTATGTTTATATGCATATGTGTGCATTAAGTCCCCTGCAGCACTAATGCCTGTCCTGGCACTATGAGGCTCACAACCACAAAAGTTTGGGAATTGGTATTTGGCCTAATCTAGACTGTGCTAGAATGGCTTGGAAGACAACAGTGGTGGCAAAGGAGCTGATGGGAAGCTGCTGCTCCTGTCCTTTGTGACTTCGGCCTTTATAGCTGCATGACACATCTCCTGCTAAGTGTGAACTTTTCTCCTTCACCTGGCCTTGTTTGCTCCAAGAGATCACCATGTCCAAATGTTGAATGACAGCTCTGAGCAAGTCTTAGCACAAGCACGTGGGTTCCTGCTATCTTCTCTGTAGTAAAAACACATGACTTATTTCAAAAGCATCCTACTTGTACTTCTTCCTATAATAGTAGCTAAAGTGTGGGGTTTTTTTCTTTCCTAATTCTAGTTTTTCAGTTTTTAATTCACTTTTTTCCTTTTGAAGGTAATCCCCATCTCCTTTTTAAAAATGAGATCCAGCATCAAAGTTTAGTGTTACAATACAAATGCACATGTATGATTTTCTCTTTGTGGAGACATTCAGTAAATGCCATGATGCTTAACAGTTTAACCAAAATTTCTGCCTGAAGGCATACCTTTGTAACTCTCTAGAGTAAAAAAGAAAATATTTTTACCATTTGAAATATTCATTTTTTTTACTCCATTGTGATAGTCAAAGATGATTTTTAAAATGTTAAAAAAATATTGTTATGAAATAGCATTTTGGAAATCTGATATATGCAAATTTTGGACTCCAGATTACGACACTCTTCATCACAGTTGAAAAGGACCATTAATGCTAACAGACAATATCAGTATTTAGGCTGCCACACACCCACATTGTCACTTTTCAATAAGGCTATATGAAGAGTAATTTCTTCAAATGCAGTTGTTTGTATGGAAAGAAAGGTGTTAGATCACAAAGCGCAGTGGATGCCCTGGATCTCTGAGTCCAATGTACCACTAAAATAGCTATCACATCTATCCATCCTTTTGGAAAATGCCAGATTGCTAAATCTGGCCATTCAATACTCAGCTAGACAAGCTGCCAGTACAGAAGGTAATTACAGAAGGTAAAGGAACAGTTAGTTGTCAACAATAGAAAACAGCAAAATGGAGATTATGTGTACAGCACAGATATCTACAGTCTATTCAACTTCAGATAAAATGGGCTGCATGGTATAGTGAAATTTTTTTGTAAAAATCATGCCAACTGATGAAGTAAATTCTGCTTCACTAGAAGTAAAAGTCTCCTTTGATGATAGTGTACAATATAATATTGTAGTACACAATACTAAACCAGTAGTACTCTCACACCAGTAAGCCAGTGTCCAACCAACCATACTTGCCAATTTTAAGGAGTGCCCAACACTGGTAAGGCAAATAGCAGCCAGACTGCTTCACTTACAGCTATAGTTGCAGGCTGTAGGTAGAAGCACAGAGGATATGGCTGGAAGGAGCACTCAGAAAATTTGTTATGCTGGTCAAAGGTTCAAAATCTATGCCTGCATACTAATACTAACAATATTTAGTTTTGAAATACTGCTGGCATACATGGAAGAAATGTCATTTATTTATAATATAAAGTTTTCATTTACCTATTTTAGCAGAGTTTTTATCCTTTTACTTCTACTACTACGAAAAACCCAGCTTGTTCAGGTGTATTTCAGATCTGTCTTTTTTTTTTTTTTTTTTTTTTTAATTCCTAGAATTCCTCTGTTAATCTTTATGAAGGTGACTTAGAAGTCAAACTTTTCATTACTGATTTCTGTCTCTAGCATGCATCTCAGCATGCGACCCTCAAAACCACTTACTAAAATCAGCACAGTTTAAAGCAATTCCATACAATTGCTGAAATCGCTGATGTTACCCTTTTCTTTCTCAGGCAGGCAACAACAGTGACTGTGTAAATTAATCTCATCTTTGCCCATACTACTCTTTCAGATGGTACCCTGCAGCATGATGTACATCATGTAATGAGGTTGTGGCTGTACAGACCCGTTTAAGCATAGGGTTGTATTCGCCCCTGCTACATGCCACCATCTTTCAGGCATACTCTTCTAGCTACGAGGGTTGGGGGTTTTCTCATCTGTTGCCCCTCTTTTTATACCATCTCTTGTACTCCATGAGAAGGTCATTACGGGCACCCACTTGTTTACTTCTTGAAGGGAATGTTCAAAACAAATGTGTAAAGGCTGTACCTTCTGCTCGAGACCCTCTCCTAGGACGCATAGGAAAAAAAAGAGCAGCTGTTAGGTGGATTTTAAATTTCTGTATTCTTTTTTTTTCCTTTTCATTGTCTATTTGATTATATAGTTCTCCCCGTTTCATATCACTTGTCAGGTAAGACTGTAAGCATCTTTCAGCAGGAACTGTAAGCCTCTTCTGTTCTTGTTTGTTCTTGGGGCCTAGCATGGCTTAATCCTGATGGAAACTATTGATGTACCACAACTTAATTTTTTTCTAATATAACCCCACTTACAGAGAATGCAATTCATAGAATCATAGCATCGTTTAGGTTGGAGAAGAACTTTGAGATCATCAGGTCCGACTAATAACCCAGGACTGCCAAGAGACAATACGACATCTGCCCATTATTACCTTTTGTTTCCAGTTTGGCATTCTCAAAAACCTTGCTTACCCTAAAGAGGCTTGTAGCAGAAAACCAGCAAAGATGTGTCAGCAGATCTAAGAATGATACCAGAATTTCCCATTTATGTGTAATTTTGTATCTGTGCAAATTGGGTAATGTCTACTTTTAAAATCCTTTCCAGTCTCAACAGTGTTTTAGCCTATTATTAAGGGTGGTCTTGTTCTCTTTTTCTAGAAACTAACATGACACTACATTTTTTCCAGGCAAAATACTACAGTACATTGATCTAAAAAGACTTTATCTGAAACAAATGATGTTAATATTACAGGATTGGTTAGAAATGTGCAAAAATCTCCCCACTCTCATTTCATTATATTGACATCTTCCATACAATTTGCTCATACTTCATTCCTGAAACAAAGACATACCTCATTTGCTGGAAACTAACTGTATAATTAAGTCAATATAAAAGTTATTAATGTGATGCCAGTATTATTTTGACTTCTATTATTTCACAAAAGTCCCATTATTTCTTTGTCCATAAATCTATTAATAGTGTCATACTTTGACTCATGGCCAGCACTGTTCTGTTCCCAGAATCTAAAAGTGCTAAAAATTTTGGATGGGGATCCAAAGAATAAAACCAAGGTTAATTACCTTGTCAATAAAATTGTAACATCAATATTATCCAAATTCTACCTTTTTTTTTTTTTTTTGAAGGAGATTAAATCAGTAGAGTCTATTTGCTATGGAAATTTAGGGTTCTTTTAAATGTTTAAGCACACAGTTTAAAGGTTGAATGTCCCATGCTGTTGAATAGTTGTCAGAAGAAGAATTTAGGGTTTTTTTTCCCCCCTCTATTTTCACATGTTCTTTGATTGGGGTAGAAAAGAAGCAATCCTCATTACTGACAGCTGCTTTTTGTAGCACTCAGGAGATTTCTCTGTGACCTCTTGAGTTCACCCTGTCTCCCTCCAGCAGCTGGAGACTTGACTTTCCCCCCTGTACACAAACAAACTTTCTAGAGGGCACTGTATGTACTGTCTTAAATAAATAATCTGGAATAGGCCAAGAATTCTGGTACTCATTGGTGTAAAATCCAAGCAGTTGCTTCAGATGTCCTTTCAGACTCACTAGAAAAAAAAATGAGCAGCTTTTGTTTCTTCAGGGTATAGACGAAGCGAACTCCATGCCAACTATTGGGACCATTATCCTAGGCTCTGCGTTTGACTTCTCTGCGTCTCTGGTTTAACAAGTAGATACTACTTAGAAATTCTGCTTCTGTTGCTTCTTTAGTTTCTGTTGTCCTCTTTCCAGCTACCATAGCTGGACATATACCATATTATCTTCCCTAGTGTCCTCTACACACACTCCATATTTCTTTGTTATACAAATGGTTGCTCCTAAATTCTACTCCATTGTCCAGTATTTTGATCCTATTACCCCCTGCTGAATCTCTCCAAAAGTTTCTGGTATATTATCATATCAAACTTAAGCTTTTAATCATTATTTTAACTATTATTTTCAAAACCCACTCTTCAAATTATTCTCCCTTCCAAAACTGATCTTTCCTCTCATGCTTCATTTATACCACCAGTGTTCTGAAGATTCTAGATAATAGCAAAAACCCCTATACATAACTTCCTACATAAACTAAAGTATCCTAGATCTGCCCTTTGAGCACATATGCTGTTGACCTTTAAGTCTTTTTTGGAGAATGACTTCTACAACGATGTGAACTTCTCTAGTAAGCCAGGCAGATGTGTAAATGTGCAGTTCATATGCATTTCATTTCACCTCTCTGCTGCCTACTTCTTTATCCTTAGATGATGAATACCTCTGAGCATGACCCTGTCCTCATATAATCTTGAAATGGGTAGCAATGAGCAGCTTAGTAAAGGATGTTGATAATACTAAGACTGATCTACACCTCACCCTTACTGGTGCTATAGTAGCCATGAGCTATGAGCTTTCCTCATCTGAAGGTAACTTCTAAATTTTGAAGTATGGTATTCCAAGAATAGTATTCACTGGGAAAAGACAATGTATTTGGTAATGTTGCTAGATGCTGGCTTCAGAAGCTCAGTTTGAGCCTTTATTCTTTACTTTCTTATCATACTCATTTTCCTCACAAGGGCAGCCACAGAACCCAACTTATGTTAGAAACAGCAATGTTCAGCATATTGATTCACCTTGCTGACCTAAGAAATATTAAGGAGTTTAATGTTGCATACAGGTTATACAGCATACTTTTAGATTAAGTAAGAGTTTTAGAAGGATTGATGTGTTTATTGACCTATTGGAGCTTGCAATTTTGGTCAAATGTTCTTTAATCTTGTATTATTGCTAAAACATTGAGCTGAAAAATTATTGGATCCCTATGTGACTGTATATCTAAACCAAATTAACTCCATTACAGCACTACTATGATTATTACTAATGTTATATTTTCAGTAATAGTGCAATTTAAGCTTCATTTAAAATTATGCCTTAGGAGTTCAAGGGGAGCAGCAAAGCCAATAAGGATCACATTAAGCCTCTTTTTTCAATGTGTGAGAAACGTCATTTAAGTTTTTCAAGCCAAGTCTTGGCATTAGCTTAGGGGAACTTGGATCTGCTCAAAGGAGCAGCCTTCTGTCAATGTCAAGAACAATCCTAAAGAGTAAAAACAGTGAATGCAGAAGGCTGCACTGAACTTCTGAGTTAGAAACAAACAGTGAGCAAAGATTAACATTTATCTGAGCTTTCCATTTGTTTCCCCCATTGCAGACATATTAACATGTATGCCATGACTTCACGTTGCTATGTACTCTAGCAGTGGAATGGAATAGTAACAGGGATAAAAAAAGGAAATCCAAGTATATTTTAAATTGAATTCACGTCTCTGTAGAGAAATCAAAGTACCTACTTTTTGGTATAAATATTGGAAAATCTCAACTGCACAAGTCACAGTCAGGCTGTATGTTAGCTGCAAAAAGTTTCATCAATTCCATATAAAATATTTCCTCATCTCCTAATTTCTAAGTTTAAAGTACAATTTAGGTGCCTGTGTTACAGCTTTGATTGTGGAAGGAAAGCAGAACATACAAGATGTCAGTAAATTTTTAAACAGGAAGAAGTAAGTTCTTGTACATTCATTTATGATGTGGATGTTTGTGAAAAGTAGTGAATTAGAGAGTAAAGCTCTTTTCTACAGAGGGCACTGGGAACACAGTGTAACTGTATTGAGCAGCCCCACATAGCCTCAGCAACCGGCTTTGACTGCTTCAACTAAGAAAGCAGATGGTCCTTTCTTCATAGTCTACTCCCTGCTGGTGTTAGTGCTAAATGATGCAGGTTTTTACTGCAGTTCTGTGGTATGGAAATGCAAACAGCAAAGTTAATTGCCAAACACATCTTCTTGTAATAGTAACCCTGCTAGTGAAGGTTAGTTGCTTCTGTTTAAAAATTAATGGTTTGCGCTTTTGGAGTAACTAAGGTAGGGCGGTTATCTCCTAGTTTTTGTGAGGCTGACCCAAAATATTTCCAAATATTTTAAATTATCTCCACTATATATATATATAAATAAAAATAATTTGGCACTATCCTTTATCCTTACATGTGAAAAAAGTAAAGAAAATGAAATAAAGTTATGTGATAGTGACAATTTGTACCCCATCAGCAGAAAATGGGAGCTCCCAGGCAGAATTCTGTGAAACACTAGTTGCCCACAGAGTACTTGCAGCTAATTCTTGGAAGGCTGGCTAGTCATACACTGCTGGCTTTAGTCCTTGTTTCCAGCTGTTACATCACATGAAAGACAACTAAAAATACATTAAATACTTCTCCATACAAGCAAGTTAAAAACTGCTGCAATAACATTAGGCACTGAAAGCAGAGGTGTTGTGTGCAAAGTTATGAAGAAAAGCAAGGCGGGGGGTGGGGGTGGGGGGCAGGGAGGGAAGATTTCAGCCTTTCTGCTAAAGTGTGATCTGTGATATGCCAAGAGAAAACCTTGACAAAGGTCAATTTCAGCGTGTTTTGGGTATTCAAAACTGTAGCAAATGTTCAGGATGCCAGTCCAATAACATATGTGATCATGGATCTTACCAATATTTTCTGTTAGAGTTTGGCCTATGTTTATGTAACTCACTGAAATCAAAACCCATATGCCAAAGAAATAATGTACTGACAGTTATGTGGAGTGTTCAACATAGACAGTAATAGATGCTTCCTAGATATTAAATGGTCTATGTGAAAATTTCACAGGCTAAAGGCATTTCCTTTGAACTTATTTGAAACACAAATAAAATGTGCAAACACAAATTAAAGAAATGTGCAGACTGTGAGGTTGGAGTGAGATGCAGTTTCTGGAGTTGTTTGCCTGTCTATTGACAACAGTAAATTTATACCAGATTTGCATGATATTGAAGATTCACCTCATGCTTCCTTCATATTTTGATACTTATCTATACTGTGGTCTCTGTGTGGCTACGTGTTTCAGGTTGGGTTTTTTTAGCTTTACTGTTCGCTCAGCTAGGAGTCTCCTACACTTCTGACAAAAGCAATTCTTACAAAGAATTCAGCTTGCAAAATGTATTATGCTGTGGGGCACAAGTATGAAGGATGCCTCACCTTAGACCAGTCTCCCATTCTCCAGATGTAGCATTTGGAATAGTCCTCACAGTCCTCTGCTTCTTTAGGTCTTGTGGACAAAACACATTTCTTGCGGGGATTGGTGCACCTCACAGTCCGATGACGTACTCCCTTACCACATTTTACAGAGCACTGTTGGAAAAAGATGTTTTTCAGGTTTCTACAGAAGTCATAGTTACCCCATTTTATCCACTTCTACTCACCTCTGCCAAGCTAACAGAAATGTTTCGAGACTTCAGTGATTTCCTGACTTCCAATCTTCAATTGCATTGACACTGGACTTGTTAAAAACTTATAAATGAACAAAAATTCCTTATGGGGCAGAATGATAATTGTTGCATTTTCAACTAAAAATATATAATTGGATCAAAAATTATTTGCTTAAGGAAAAACTAGGCTTTTGGATAAGAAAACATCTGAGAAGTTATGACTAAGTAAGTGCAAAATGTTATACTGAAAATAGCAGGCAATCTTTGTTCTAAGAATTAAAAGAAATATAATGAAAGAAATCTAAATAATGTTCATAAGAATAAGATATGAAGCAACTTCAGGAAAACTCTGCTGGTGTCATAATAGACATTTTCTGGGAGGGAAAAAAGTTAAAATGGAAAAGTAAATATTCTAAAACTATGCAAGATTCCAGACTGATTTGAAAATTCAAAGTCACTGCACATACAGCATGTGAAAACTCTCTTCAAGTCACTCAGAGTCTTAATCTATGTTTTTTTGGTTTTTTTTTCCACCATTCCCATTTACACTGCCAAAAATTATGCCATTTCCTTCTCAAAACATTGTCACTGCTTTTGATCATCCCACTGCTTGCAGATCAAAACTCTCCTTTGCCAAGCTGATTATAACTGCAGGAAGCAGTAATGGTTAGCTTCCAGTATAATGGTGATAGTACGAATGGTCATGGGAAACACTTCACTCTTCAAAATATATTTACTACTTCCAATAAAAACATGCTCACTTATTTCTCATCTCTCAAGTAAAACAAACCAACTAAACAATCTGGGTTTATTTCTTGCACCTCTGTAAGTGAATACCATTCTTCTCACAATGAGCCCTCACATTCTAAACCTCTGGTACCAAACCAGAAACTGCTGCCATTTACTTCTCTTGTATCTCTTTACATTAGCATCTGCTTTCCATCTTTGAAAACATTCCCTATGTCTTAGCTCTTCCTTGCTTGAGGATCAAGGGGTGCTGCTGAGCAAAGGAGCCCAAAGGAGGGACTGCACCCAGATTTAGAAGCTACAATTTGTATTTTGAACCCAGAGGGACCTATAGCACAGTTTCTGGTACAGCAGGCAATCAGAATTGCTTTTGCTCTTCCAGTGCAGAAAGAAGCTCCAAATAACCCCTTCAGCTTGTCCAGATGGCAGCGATAACAACAGTCTTCTTCCTCCACAGTCAATTACTTTTAGAAGCAGTATAGCTTTTTAGAGGAAGAAAGCCGAATGGACATGGACATTAAAAGATCTGAAATTAATAAAGCTGCTTGCATAATAATTACATTACACAGCAATGCTTCAGGATGCAATGCATGCAAAATCGTGTTATTTGCAAGCCCTTTTGCCTACTGCTTATGCTGTTCTTGGATAAAGATGAAGGAGTGAGAAGAGAGAGGAAGGGAAGAAAACATTCTCCTTTGCAAGCAGCTCCCATTATAGCCTCTCTGAAGCAGAAGGGCAGAGCAACCATCTGCTGATCAACATGCCTTGGTACAAAGGTATGTCAAAGATATTCCCACTCTGAACCCAAGGTCTGGCAGTTGATAAGCGATGGCCTTAATTCCATTTACCCCTAGTTACCCACTACTACAGTCAAGATTATACGTGCTTGAAAACTGGTCAAAATAAACTTTTTCAGGACATTAACTAAGTAAAATGTAGTAGTTTTATATGGCTGGCCTTCCCAGCCCCTGACCCCTTTGCCAAATCATTGCATAAGGACCGTGAAAATCAGCAGGCTGAGCTGTGCCACTTGCTGCTGAAAAAAATTATATTCCCAGAAAATAGTAACACATAAATAATCACTGTGGACTATTTGTATAAATAAATGCAGCACCTCAGACCAGACTCCCGCCTCCCACACAGTCATGCAGTCCTGGCCTTCGCAGCGCTGTGCAGAAGTGGGCTTTGGTCCAAGGCAATCCCTCTCCCTAGCTCTGATCAGGGTCCCATTTCTGAGCTGCTGCGTGCAGGCTACTTGTCTGTTCTGGGTCCCTTTACCACATGTCCTTGAACATGGAGTCCATTCTGTCATCATCCATCTGCAAAGAAATGCAGGCAATGCCGTAACAAGAAAACAGGAAGGGAAAAGTACCACCACATCATCTTACTCTCTTGCTTACCAGTACACACTCCCAAGTAATATTTGAGTATCTTTCTGCCTCCTTTTAAATTCCCTTTGTTAATGGACTATTTATTAATTTAACATATTTTACATTTAATAAGATGTTCATATAATTTCATTCCCCGGCCTATTGTCCCTATGTGTTCAGAGTACTCTCCTTTCATTATAATTCCAATTAGAAAAGCTCCAAAATATACATACATTTTAAAGATAACAGATCACTCATCAGCCTGTCCTTCTCTATCTATATGACTATGTCAAGTGCATGCCATGCATGTAAAGTCCAGAATTCTTCGAAAATACTCTTATATGACAGAATCACTCCCATGCTCTTTATTTATTGATTTAATGCTCAGACTTATTGCTCTGGAGGAAGTATAAGGGCTCAAGCACTTTCGTGTTCTTCAGGGTCAGTCTTAATTCGGGTTCTGTGGTTTAAATCACAGCAGCAAGGAAGGCTGGTGCAGCTTGGAAGAGCCTGCATACCTGGAGAGCAATTGTTCAAGAATATAATTTTCCTCAAATGTTCTGTAGCTCCAGATTACGATTTTTAAGGGCACTTAAAAAGGGATTTTAAGCTCTGCCACTGATGCAGTACACAAGTGTATCCCTGGAGACTTAGATCGCAAGGTAGAGTTTTTAGGAAACAGATTTAACAAATTTGTTCCAACCTTCTGCCACATTTTTGCTGTACAAAAATGTTTTAAGGTTGCTTTTTTTGGTTGGGTTTTTTTTTTTGTTTTTTTTTTTTTTTTTTGTTTTGTTTTTTTTTTTTTTTTTTATTATCAGTCCAGAGCCTCAATTTGCAAATCACAGCCTTTCAAGATAATGCATTATAGTTAAGGATACTTCTCCAAGTGCCAAGAACAAACAAATAGTGATGCAAGCATATGCTTTAGTTACATTTCTGTTGAAAGCTAACAATTTTTGTTTTGTAATACTCATTATATTTTTCCACATTTCTCAGCACAGCATCTCTGAGTAGTAGTTAGCAACATTTAAAATGTTTCATTTAATAAGCTGGAAAAAGTACAGAACATTAAAAATTTATAGTTGACAATGACAACGAAAAAGATCAGACTATTCCATTTCTAACCTTTAAGTGCACAGTGATGTTAATAAAGTAAAATAGAGAACTGCTCAAGTACGTGCATAATGAGATACAAATAAACCCTTCAAAGTGCAATGCCCTACTCTGTGGAACTCCAAACCTCTATGGCTTGGTTTTGCTGAAAATGTATCATACCTTGCATTTTATCAATTTTAGTATTTCTTCCTTTCTGAGAAAGCTAAGTCTTCTGGCTCATTTTACATACTTTCTTCAACAGTATTTGCATTTTATTTACTTTGCATTGTTTTCTTTAAAAATACCATCTACATCTCCTCCAGATGACCACAGCAGACCTATCTCAGTGCTTACTCCCAGGGATGCTAGCCAGCTATTGCTAGCTGCTCTTGCCTCCCTTGAAAGGTGGCAGATACTTTAACCAAGTCCACACAATACTTGGGGACTTCCTTAGTCATAATTCTTAGCTGCCATATGGAAATAGGATGGCAAACTCCTGTCAGTGTGCCAGCCTGGCCAGCTGGTGCAAGGGGCAGGGTGCCAGCTCAGCTGCAGGGACACCAAATGGGGTGGGCTTTGAGGGCACAGGCTGCAAGCTGCAGATGCCTCCTGGGGTAAAATTCAGAGAAAAAAACCTACTCCTGCTTCTGCCACCATTCCACCATCAGAGGGTAGTTCTGCCTATGGATACACATAAAAAGGGATGGGGGGAGACGGAGGAGAGGAGCAAGGGGAAGGCTCTCTATACTTCAAGTTGCATCAATGTAGAAAACCCAATTGTTTTCATTAATTAATTAATTAATTATTTTATTTATTTTTATTGTACTCAGAGCTTACTAAAAGGTTTTCAAGGAGCAAAGCCTTGACTGAACAAACCACTAAAATTGATCATTAATTAAAATCTATATTAATAGTATTTAAATATCAATCTCATAGTACATATCAGTCTGTAAGAACACCTTCTAAGGAAAATAATGAGCTGCTGTATCGAGTAAGAATTGATTTAGTCTTGGTGTGTAAGGGTTCTCTTTAATTAAAAGTCAGGAGAAACAATAGCCAGTGTTTCTGTTTTCCCTGCATTTTGCATTGTAACCTTTTTGGATATATGTATCTACTGCACATTCATTGCCAGAGGCAGTCACCTCTCTTAGCTCCTAAGATTTGTACATCTAGCTATTAAAGTTTAATTTGACTAAATCACTATTACCTGGTCTGGCATGGCTGCTCATTGCACTTGCGGATCTGTGGTTCAGGTTTTGTTAAATATTTGCATTTCTTGTTGTCCACAAGACTGATATTCTTGTTCATAATCTTTGTGCAAGAGACTGTTGTCTTTCTTTCACCTAGTAAAAATAAAGCCGGTATGTGGGGAAAAGAGAAATATGCAACTTTATTAAAAAAGGAAGGACAAAGGTATCTATCAGGTACAGCTATTTTGTAAAACCCGTACAAGAAAATCAAAGCCAGCAGGCAGCCTAAGAGAGATATTAAAGTTTGAAGGGAACAATGTGAGTTTTCTAATCCATTCTTTACACACCACTGTCAACAGAGTTATGCTGCTTTATTCCCATAACTATTCATAGCCTAAACCTTAGTCTTACTGGAATAATTGCTTTTCTTTCTCAGCCACTGAGGCCCTAGCATTGAGAAAAGTTTGCAGAAAAATTGCATAGAAATGTGTGGTTGTTAATTATTACATAAAAAAAGAAAGGAACGACAAGTCTTGCTTCTCCATCTTGCTTGAGCTTAGTAGTTCTGTCTGGTTCAGCAGTATACTGGCAGGTGTGGCTGGCCCTCAGCTAAAGGGAATCAGCACGTGCAACCTTCAGTGAGGAGCCTGCACTGGAACAGCGAACTAAACTGAAGGAACTGAAGAGGCCACATAACTGACCTGATCTGCAGGGTGATCCTTTAATGAATTGGGAACTGCCTGCAGAGACCTAGTGCATGTTCTGTACAGAAAACTTGCCCTGATGGGTGGGTGGGTTGGAGACTGGTGTGTCTTGAAGCTGGAAGCATTAGAAATCATAATTTAATGTAGTACCTACCAAAGCCTTAACTTGTAATTAGACTGGTACCTAACTTTTAGAAAATCAGCAATCCTTGAATTAAAGACTTCAAATAGCAGAAACCAGGTTCATAACCATTTATTCCTAGGGTTATGCTTTAACGCTGTTTCTGTCTGGAAGTTTACCTACAAACAGGGTGTGTGCAAGTGCAGGGCAGACAAGCATGCAATGTTCACCCATGGTCAGAAAAGTGCCTGCGGGGGGAGCAGTTCAGTTATAAATGCTCATTACATGTATGTAATGTAATGTAGCTGACATTTTACACGGCGCTTGTGTATGTAACAGCACATGCAACTAATCTAAAATATGCAGCATTTGAAATGTTTGACAATTCTTTCTGCATTTACATATACATCTATGTATTCATATTCTCTTCCACATACTGGAAGCTTTTCTGCAGCACAGAAGGTCACAGACTAGTTACATACATAAACATACACAATACCATATGGCTCCATCAATAGCTTCATCCTGACATTAACGTTAAGCATTTAAGCAAAACTGCCAACATTTTTTATATCCTTTAATCAAATTCATCAAAACATTGATGTTAAAAATTGAAACACAAATATTTACACAGGGTACAAGCTGCAGCATTTTAATTTCATGACTGCTTCATATTTAAGCCAAGAACTAAAAGAACAGTTAAAATGGTGTTGTCTAAAGCAAGAAAAGTCACTTATATTTCAGAATATTTGCAGTAAAAATACCTTTTATGGAACTTTGTATTAAGTCAGCTATTTCAGACAATAACATAAAATGAAGGCCAGTTACAACAGAAAAATATGATAAATAAACATTACAGTACCACTTAAATATTTACTTAAGCATTAATGTAGAACAAATTACCGACATACTGCTTTTTGAGACTTCTCCAGATGATAGGTAACTTTAGAAATATTTGGGGCAATAATGAGAGATTGTGGTAGCATTATTATTATCCTAAAAATACTTCAGGAAACTGTGAAAAGCATGAATATGCCAAGTGAATAGGAATGCACTACTAAGAAACAGAGGATGCTACCAACACCACGTAACAAAATACCTTCAGGGAAGAAGCCTTCTTACCAAACCACAAAAAGCATGTTTATGGAAACTACAGTATTCTGTCATGACACCAGGATTGTTCACAGAGTAAAAGGAGCTAGAACACAGTGTTCCTTATGCTGCTGTTATGAGAAAGTGAAGTGCTTCCAGGCCTTATTCAATCACAAGGTGCACTGCAGCTTTTGGGACTGCTGATCAGGGCAACCAGGACTGTTAAGGTTGTAAGCAGGAAATACAGGTATCAGAAATCAATATAGTATTTGTAGTGTGAGTCTGATTAATTGCACAAGATATGAACAGCTCTATAGATTGTGTTCATTAAAAAAAAACTCTGAAGTGTTTTTTAGTGTCATTATCTATTTGAACAACTATCTTCTAAACAACAGTTCTAAAGGATTTTGTTACAGCAGTACTCTTCCTGTTTCAGTATTTGTTTTCATAGTCATATTTTGTTCTTGAAATTTCACATTTTTTATGGTTTATAAACTTAAACTTAGGAAAAATATCACATCACCATACTAATATCTGCTGTTGTAATATCTGTTCCATATGTTTCTGGATCATCCTCAACTCATGTTACTAACTGTACATATTTGATCTGAGACTGGGGTTCAGATTTTCTGTAGTTTGAAATGTGTTTTACAGATAATTTATCTTCAATAGTTCCAAATGCAAAGTGGAATGCATATGAACTTTATATTCGTGTTCTAGCTTTTGCACTTGCATTTCTTCTTGGAAACTGTGTCCTGAATTTGCTTTGCTAATTTAGATTTTGTTCCTTCACTACCATCTTTTTCTGTTTATTTATTTTGAAAATTTTCCTAGAGTTATCACTATTCTGTTAATATAATCAGGAAGCATGAGACTGAAGTATGTCCATCATTCTATGAAATCACACAAGCCACTATGAGGATATTACTTTTAAATATGCAACACTGGCCATCAGAGTCTTAAATATTAATACATCATGTGTAACAGATATATATATGTAAACCCACACAGACCATATACACATATATATGCATATTGTATACACACATCTACGTATTGCATGTATACATGCATATTGTATATACAAATACATTTTTAAAATGTGTGTGCATATTTGTACACTTTTATTTTACCTCCTCCACATACAGCATCACAGTCCTCCCAGCCAGAATGTGTCCACATGAAAAGAGGCTCTGGTACTTTAGAGCTCTGATTCTCAGGAAGAGGATCCAGTGGGATTGTGTACTCATAGTGTAGACCATAGCTCTGGTCATGGAAGAGCAGCACCTGCAATATACAGAGAAGGAAAACCTACCTATGTACACAGAAACTGTGGAACACAAACTCTGAACTGTGAGGAGATAATCTTGAAAAGCATGACAGAATGAATTAATGCTCTATAACCTTTCAACCCTCCTAATGGGTTTGTAGAAGAACTTAGTGACAGTATCCAAATCAAGATAATGAGAAAAAAATATTTCACTTAACATACAGGTCAAAAAGCTGTCCTTGGGAAACAAGGAAACAAAATTCACCAGAAATATAGAAGATGATTATGTCCTGTGATTTCAATGCTCTTAAATAGAGGTGGTCTTTCCTAGATGCATCAGGTTTAAAATTATTTTAGATATACCAGGCAACTTCTTGCATTTGAAGGATTTTGAATTGTGAAGTACTTCCCCATCATCTCTCCTTCCTTCTTTCTGGTGGCTATCAATTTTTCCTCCTCTACACTGAAATGCATCAGAACTCTACTTCTTCCTGGAGAACTTGGCAACTGCAATCCTGAAATGGTGATGCTGTGCAACATTAATTTGAATCTCTCTCCTTAAGTGGCACATCAACTTTTTATCAGATTTGTAGGAATGCTGAGACCTTCCATCCCGCCTCAACAACATGAAGATTTTTCTTGGATTTCAATGCATTTTTTTTAGAAGCGGGCTGACAGATTTATACATATACAAGCAGGTGTATAGATTCTTCTGGATATAAAATCAGGTATACCTTACACAGATCTCATTTTCAGGAGCTTGGAAAAAATAAATCAGTTACCATGCTATGTGATAGCAATCAGGTAAAAAAACCCAATCCATATTGTATTACCAGTAAATGTAAAGGTGATGTTGTGGGACCTTTGGCTGATATTTTCTCCCAGAGACCTCTCCGAACATAATGGACAGTGGTCCCAGCAATATTGAATGTTCCTGAATGCTCTATCTTCCAGTCACTATTGATTGACTGTTTTCCAGCATCTCGAAGAGCTGCAAAATATATGAAAAAAGTCCAATATGAAAGGTGTCTGTTCAGTAGTGATTTGGGCCTCCTTTCCCTTCCTGTTTGGATAATTTAACAAGAAGATGAAATCACCTGACTGTTTGCAAAGATATTTATGGATCCTACTACACATAAACTTCCGTTGGAACATGCTTCAGAAACACTTTCTGGAAGGAAGGCTTGGAAAAAACCATGTGTGTTTAATGTTACTTGAAGTTAACATCAGTGTTTTAATGCCTGAAGAGTCTGACAGGCCCCAATGTAATTCATAATTTGATCACTGAATTAATTTAAGGCAAAGGAAACCTCCTCTATTCCCAGGGTGGTCATTTCTATAATCCATAAAGGCATGGGAAACACAATTTTCAGAAGACAATCTTGAAGATTTGTGGATTTAGGGTAAAACTTAAAAAAAATAAAAATAATCTGGTTCTGAATTCTTTCCCCTAGAATTTGTCTTTTTCTCCACCTTAGAATGTGACAATACTACTTTCATTCTATTTAAACGCTTATTTTACAGACTTTCACCATATAATTTGATGCCTCTAACAAACATGAAAAACTTGTTCTTTTTGGCTAAATCATTCCTCTTGTTCACTTAATTTATATTCAAATGTATCATCAAATCAAGTATAATATATCTCATACATTGGGACACAGGATTTTATATTAGTTTAATACAGTAAACTTAAAAGATTCTTCTGTGAAGAATTTGTAATTTTATTTTACTTTATTTTATTTTGTTCAAATCAGTGATTTGATCAAATCTAAATAATCATGTGAAGTAGAATATCCTTGAAGTCACCTTCTGGACAAGAAGTTTTACACATTCTTCATCATTGAAATTGCATGTTTGGCATCAGACTGTTGTAAGAGAACCTCAACAGTTTAAGCTTTGTCCAAAATGTCTTTTTTAAAGTTGTAAGTTAATGTGAGTCACTCCTGTAATCATCTTCTCTCCTATTCATATTTATACTGTTATGTTTTGTTTCTATGGGAAACAATGGCAACACGTCTATGGACTGGCAGAAACCCAGTTGCGTAAGACACCACTGATGTCTACCACTGCAGCGCTGTGTAATAAATGTTAAGGCTATAACATATATTAATGCTGTAGAACAGCCCTGTACTAAAAATAACCAGTAATTTTACAAGATTTAAAAATCGGTATTTTAGGTTTAAACATTCTATTATTAATGGTTATTAAGTTCTATGCATTGTTTAAACTGTAGGGGCTGATCCTCTTCCCAGTGGAGAAACAAAACAAATGTACTCGAAAGCGCTGAGGTCCAGTTGGGTCATGCTGCTCAGATGGAGCAGCATCCTCTCCCTGGAGAGCAGCGGGCCTTGCATCATTTTGTCTTGTCTTTAAAATGAATATGTGTGCCACAGCACGCAGACATGCAGGGGACTAGAATCCCAGCCCCAGAACACAGAAATACGCCTGGTCTCGCATTTCCTGCTTTCTAATACCTCACTTGAGCCACAGGGGTTAAACCAAGTAAGAAAGGGTATCCTCAAGCCTAAAATTCAGGCTTGGATTCAGGCAGTCCAGCTTCTGTTCTTGACTCTGTCAGACCCCATATTGTAAGCAAGTTCACTGGGTTTTATTCCACTCCACACATGCACTCCCACTCTGCTTAGCTTTTGATAGAGGAGGATTTCCTGTACAAAGGAATGCATTACAGGAAGAAAATTCAGTGCACAGGTGTATCCTCTCTCAAGCTACAAAAAAAAAAATAATAATCCAGCAATACATCTACAGCTAGAAAGACAAAGAAATTTGGACTGGGGAAAAAACTACTAAAGCTGTAACCAAGACCAAAATTTCAGTGCTAAAACAAACGAACTAATTATAAGTTATCTCTGCAGAGCATAAAATATCCATCATTACAATGGCAATTAAGCGATGATGATGACTGCAATGTATTTTTTAATTACTGTACCAGGAATATACACTCTTCCATTGTTAATGACGTATGAGTGGCTACATAGCCATAGAGGCGCAACAATTCACAGCAGAGCTATTGCATTTCCCAGTGCTCAGTGGGAGCAACAGTGCCCTAGTCCTGGTCTTCCACTTGGAAAACCTGTGCTGACTAATCCTGTTACTGTTTTCTATGGAGAACTGTAAAACGTACACCACTGTATTAACTTTGAAATTTTTGCTTAAGTTGAAATTGCCACACTTTACAGAGGGGTTAAGAAAAGAGGCATTTGTGCCAAAATAAGAGGGAAGTTGTCATCTTTGTGAATCATGAATTTTTCCTTTTGCTCTCTGCAAAATTTAGTCATACTCTCCAGAAAGGTACCAAATAAATGTAATTTTGACTGACCCTTATTTTCTCAAGGAAATACAAAAACTATCTGAAATTCAGTTCTAAATGACAGTACCTTCACTGATACCTTTTGTCAAAGAAGTAATTGTTTCACTTCCATTCAGGCTATCATGTGTTCCCTTCAAGCCATCTTTAAAAAATTAAGACTTGAGATTTGAATAACTTCTTCAAAATTTCAAATGAGGTAAGGCTGACTGGTCAGTAGTTCTCAGGATCCTCCTTGTTACCCTTTTCAAAATGCTACAATATTCTCTTTTCTCCAGTCACTGGGGATTAAACCTGACTGACATAACTTTCAAATGTGCTTGAGTAGCTTGGCAACTACATCAGCCAGCTCCCTCAGGACCCTGGGATGCATCTCATCAAATTCCATATAACTGTGTATGTTCAGGTTCCTCAGATGGTCTCAACTCTGATCTACCACGGGAGGCATTTGAGAGGTGTGGGAAGAATATTTAACATTGAAACTAAGGCAAAAAAACTGTTGAGTACCTCAGACTTCTCCATGTTCATTGTCATTAGTTCTATCTTATTTATCAGGCTGTGTTTGTGTGTGTATCCATTTTCTTTAATCTTCCCTTTCTAACATACATGTATAAGCCCTTATTATTCACATTCCTTGCCAAATTCAGGTACAACTGTACCATAGCTTTTCTGATCCCATTCTTAAATATTTGAGCAGCATTCCTAAGTTCTTCCAGGAATATATGTTCCTGGTTGCAGTGCCTATGCATTTCATTCTCATACTTTAGTCTGACCAGGAGGTCCTTATACAGGCATGCTGGTCTCCCACCTTCCTTGCCTGATTTCTTACATGTGGGAATTGAGAGCTATTGCAATCTAGGAGAAATGTCCTTAAAGAGCTGCCAGCTCTGTCCTGCTTCTTTATCCCTGAGGGTAGTTTCCCATCCACTAATTCCTTAAACAACGGAAAGTTTGTTTTCCAAACATTCAGAGTCCTGGCTTTAGTGTTCACCTGGCCCATATCCCTCAAGACTGTGAGTTCCTCCAGGGCACAATCACTGCAGCCTGGGCTGCCACTGATTTTGACCTCTCTGAATAGTTCATGTGTAAGCAACCAACAAGGTCCAGTAACACTATTTCTCTGGTTGGGCTGTCTATCACCTGGATTAAGAAATTATACTCAGTGTGCTCCAAGAGTCTCCTGGACTGTCTACAGTTTGTTGTGCTGTTTTTCCAGCAGATGGTGGGTTATCAAAGTCTCGAGCCTGCAAGTGTGATGCTTCCTGTAGCTGAAGTAAGAACACTTCATCAGCGGGCTCCCCTGGGTGAGGCAGCCCATAGGAAACACCAACCACGAAGTCTCCTTTGATGGCTTGGGCCCTAATTTTTACCTATAAGCTCTCAACCTGTTCACCACCATTTCTCAAGGGCAGCTCTGTGAAGTCAATCCATTTTTTTATAGAGAGGGTATTTGTTTCATCTTGATGTCAAATGGTTTCAAAATGTGTTGTTAAGCCATCTTCTGTGGCCCTCTGCATGTGAAAGGAAAACGTGTTTAGTTTCAGTGGACCCTGGTCTCTGTTATGGGACCAGGTCCTCAACTGGCTTCCCTTGAAATTACACAGTCTGAGGGTTTGGTCCAATGTATTTTAGAAGTACTAGCATTGCCAGAAATGAGGGACTCAAAATTTTGCACTATTTGCCAGACCTTATTTGCTTTCCCACACCCTTATCCCCCAAAATGTGGTCCAATGTGTTTGTTGTTTTTTTTTTTCTAGGAAATGTATTTCAAAGCAGAGATCAGACACAACACAACACGCTATGGACTTGGTACCTATAAGAGAATCAGCAATTACAATGTCATGCAGTGTTAAATTGCAGGTCCAAAGGTTCTATATCCCTGAAGGAGCTTGATCACATATTTGAGAGTAACGATACAGTTAATCCACTTCTGTAGTTCAGCTGAAAACAAGTAATTTCTTTCATTTCCAATTAGCACAAAATTTTTAATGTTTCAGATTTGAAGTTTTATATATATATATATATTATATTTTTATATATATATATATATATATATATATATAATTGTATAGTTATACACCATCAACCACTCTTATTAATTCATTATGGGGCCTGGACCTGTCATATAAGTGTTTAAAAAGCTCTCTAATCTCAGAGACTAGTGTATCTCTTACACAAAAATACTATAATCTTCCTTTTTGTATCCTACATTAAGAACTTTTACTAAAAAATCTTTTAACACCTGCCAAATATAAATCAAAATTCAGCAACAGAAAAGGCATTCTTTTAGATCACAGGAATCTAGATAATGTTTGAAACATTTTAATAGCTGTTCTTATAGTATTTTTTTAAAAGTAACTGACAGTGAATAAAGTCTTATGTCAACATGGTGATAAACAGACAGGGTTACCCCTGCTAGTTTCTTTTTTAAAAATAAATCTCAAAATTATTTCTTAAAATAATAAATTCTAATTCTAAAGTTAGTAAATGTATGCCTTAGGAAATATCAAATTAAACTCTCCCCCTCTCCCCATACTGCTACAAATAATTCCTGCTCCTGAATACCCTACTGATGGAAGGAGAATCACAATTTCTTTCACATTTTCTTATATAACTTCAGTAGGGAGGAATACCTAATGTTTGGCTGTATCCCTGCTCCTACCTCCCCCAGAGGGGAGAACAGACAGGACAGACCTTGACAGATTGATCAATTCAGTAAATTTGGTTGCAAGTTATACCTTAGCTTTTTTCTTAGGATGCCAGAGCTCCTGTAACTGCAGCATATGCTGATCCAGCTCAGATAAGCAGCTATCTGATGTGTTCAGGAGGAACCCCTCTGAAGATTTCCTTCAACAGCACAATCTCACAATGATGCTACTGATGTGGGCTGTAGTTTTACCAATCACTTTAGCAACATCATCGCAGTTTCCAGATCATAGTGACTCTCCTTTCCAACTACCAAGTAAATCTGGAGAAGGGTATTTTATTTCGATTCCCTCTTTATTTGACCTGTGCTATACAATAGGGTTCAAAACTTCCCTCATTTTAAATTAGCTTCTACTTTGTAAGCCACAGCTCTTAGTGTAGATTGGATTATATTGTGTTCACAGCTGTATCTCTAATTATACAACTATCAATTGTATAATGAGCTATATTATTTAAAAACCTTTATCCTGAAATGTTTATATGAAAATTAGCAAAAATTAGAAATAGTCTCAGCCTGTATGGACTCATTTCAAGTACAGAAATGCACAGAGCAAAGTACTCTGCAACATAAAATTAGCATACAGAACTGTAAGATAGAAAACAAATCATAAATGTGAGAGAATTTAATCTGTATTACATTTCACATTTTTAATCACAGTATTTTGGAGAATATTCTTTCTAAGATGAAAGATAAATTCCTTTCCCCAAAATCATTATGTTACTCCTGTTTGAAAATGTTCCTATTCAAAATGTTATTCCTTTTCAATTCAGGTTTTTATGCTTTCCAAATAAATGTCCTATAAGTGAAGAAATTTTAAATACCTGCTTTTAGTTATAAAAAGAAAAAAAAGTGTAATAATACAGGTTTTAATTTAGAACACTGTAACAGACATGTTCCTGGTTCCCCATAAAGGCTTAAGAAAAAAATATTGCAGTGAAATACTTGCCGATCCTCATTCAAAGAGACATTAATGAAGCTAAAAAAAGTAAAACTAAAGTGAAAAGCAATTAAAAGCCAATTAGCACCCTTCAAAAATCAGCAACACGACTGACATTATTTCATGAGCATTAAAAGCATTACATTCTTTTTCCCTTTTGTAAGGTAAGCGATGACTCAGTTTGCTGCTCTTGAAAAACGAATTAATTTCCTGAAAAACAACCCCAACACTTATGTATTTTTGGATTATTTAAAAAATAAAAAAATAACAGTATTTATGTTGTCTATATATGTTAACACAGTAGAAACAGGGGAAAAAACCTCTCAAAATTTAGAAAACGTATCAATGAAACCTAAGTTATCAGTTCAACACTCTTACATTTCCATGTCTATGGTCTACTGGGGAACAATGAAATAATCCAGATCTCTAAATCTCCTGTGATATCTTAACAGGGCAGGTGCAGACCCCATGATAAACAGTCACCCATGGACAACTTAAACTGCCATAATTACGATTCACCATCTTCAACATTTCCTCAGCTGAAGTTCTGAGAACACACAGGTAAAAAGTTTCTTAAAATGTAGAGATTACTTAGGAGCAGAACTAATAGTGACCAACCAGGGAATTTTTTATTTAATTGGTGTGTTTCTCATACTAAGTCTCTCTCAATTTAAACTTGAGCAGTGCATGGAACAGCACCAATTATGATATTTCATATAATCATTAAAAACCTGTAGCAATAATAGTAACAAATTATTGTCTCCTACACAACAGCTTTAGAATTCATTAAAAGAGAAAACTTTTTTTTTTTTTTTCAATGAAATACAATTTCTTAGAGATGGAAAAACTAAAAACCTCCAAAATTAATTGTGATTAAATTTGTCCATTAAAACATTCAGACAATTCAAAATAATGCAACAAAATTCTGCTTTCTTAGTCTAATTTTAGAACTTTTAGTTGACTTTGTTGGTGATTTGCTATATGGTGGTCAGTGTGGTTATTTTTGTTGTCTGAGCACAAGTTATTCCACATTTCAGCATAAAACTCTTTTTGCTAGTTTTAACTTTAGTGCCTTCCTTATGAAAAATTGAAAATGTTAGAGATAAAGTATGTGGATTTTTTCTTAAATCTTCTAAATACATTGTTTGAAACATTCTCAAAACAAAATTAGATGAGATAAAAGTTGAAAATAAACTTATATGAAGAAATCTGCTATAACTGTTCTTTTATTTTGTTATTTCTACAAAGTTTCTTCTTCACAGACTTTTTTTTCCACTCAAGGGTTTTGTTTAGCCACAAAAGCATGTTCAGCTACCAGTATTCAGTGATGACCAAAACAGGACATGAACACTAAAACATATGACATTTACCTAAATAACTGTGAGCTGGTTTTTCTTCCACAACTTTGATTCTCCTTGCTCCTGCAGGTATCACCAAAGCTTCCACATAACCTAGATATGATACCAGATTTCCCAAGTTAAATACAAAAGAAGTGTAGAAAAGTCCAACTTGTATGTTTTTTCATTTCTTTTTCCCTATTTCGCTTTTAAAATATAACAAGTTACAATTTATATAGTAATGGCTTGAGGGTTCTTGCAAAATGTTGAAACAAGCTATGAAACTGTGCATTATGTGTAATATATACCTCATGATATAGAATCAAAAGCGTTTAGCAAAATAAAACAGAAGAACTAGTAAGGCTGGGCGGGTTGGGGCTGGAGGAGATGAATTTGTTTCTGGCCAGGTAGTTAGTGTCATCATCACTACCAGATGACCATAAAAGAATTCCAGCTTCACTCAGTGTGTAAAAAGAAATGATAACGGCACTAAAAACCAAACATCCTTCCATTGTTTGTGGTTTGTTTTTTTTTTTTTGGGGGGGGGGGTTGGTATTCTTTAAAAAATATTGATATTTTGTTCCTCATCTCCCTCTTTCTGCTTTAACACATTCAAACCCTGTTATGAATGACTTTAGTTCTGCAGATTAAATAACTTTTTAGTTATTTGCTTTACATTGCAATTGCTTCCTTAAAGTGTGAAACTCAGACATGCTGTTGAGCAATTTGCTGTGAGTAAAAAGGGGTGAAAAGGCAATAAAGCTGAAAAACACTGTGTAAACAGAAATGTTATAAAAAAATAAAAACACGTTTCAGGTTATCCAAGTGAACTTCAAAAAGTGGACAGTAAACTAAGTTTTTATTCCATGTAACTATATAATGTTCTGTAACAAAATATTGATCATTTACAGCACATTTTCAATAATCCTGAAACATGAAAATTAAACTGCTGCAAAGCAGCATTATTTATCTTTAATTTCTTTAAGAGCTAGGAACACTTTGCAAGTATTGCTGACAGTCCAGCTTCTTGAGAAGGAAAATAACTCATGCAGTTGTTTAGAGGGCAATACTACAATATTGTAGATTGACAAAGAACCCTTTTGTCAATTTGAAATTTGTAAATTTGAAAGTGTGTGGATATTCATATTAGCTACAGAAGAGAACTGACACATTGTAATTTCTATTAGCAGCCCCCTTCTTTGTAGTTTTTGATCTAGTAGTCCTCCAGACTTATCCGTGGTTTGGGATCCCTGCTCTATATTACCCTCAGCTTAAGAAAGGGCCAGACATAAACATCTGAAGACTATGCCTAACTTTTTTTTTTTTTTTCAAAAGTACTATACTTCAGTCTATGATGCATTGAAGTCCCTGATATTTCAAAGATACACTGTCTGCTTCTAATTACAGTAATTTTTATGTGATTTACTTAGTGCCTGGAAATTCTGCACATTTTCTACTCAAGAAACTCAAAGTGTAATGGCAAACAAATGCTGAAAACAGTTGGCCAAATGCTGTTTCAAAGAAAAGACTTTTCTGGGAGAGAAGGTATACATGATGCATGATGCACATTATTAGGATTTCAATCCTCTATTCTGTCAACACTGTTGTGCTGGAGCCAGTCAATTATTCTCATTCAAAGAATATATCACAGCAGTGTTTGAAAATCTCATGTTCATTCTGCATCAGCAAATCTATTTGCTTGTTATGATATGTTATTATTAGTATAAAACAATGAATAATGAAAAGATGTAAGACTTCTTCACATATTCAGCTTTATGTTCTCCCACTGCTTGGCTTGGTTTAATGATGTTACTCTAGGTAACAAATCACAATTTCAGTATATATTTTGAAGAACATTAAATGAATCTAAACACTGTAAGAATTTACAGGTCTTTGTGAAACTTTCACAGATTTTTTTTAAATCAGGCTTTTCTATGAAATAATGTCTGTCTTAATGGAAGATAAATTGGATATTTGCTTGATATTATAATTGAAACAATTTTCAATGATTTTGCAATAAGTTAAAAAATACTCATGCATTCTTATCTGACAAGTCTTATTACTTTAAAAAAAAACCCAGTAGATTTGAATTTCTTGTGAGGAACTGCATAATTTAAAGAAGTATAGCTTTTTAAAGTTCCCAATGCTCAAAGTAATCAAACAGCTACTGTTTTCCTCAGCATTTGAAACAGACTTACCTGCTCCTCTAGTATGGTTAAAATCTCCTTTAATAACTTTGCATGATTTTCCATTACCATTGCATACACCACAATGATCTTCACGAGCCAGAGATCCTAATATGCCATCACAGCCAAATTTCTGTTAAAGAAATTTGAAAATAAAGGAAATAAAGCTGTTGAGACACAGGCCATGTTTTTCATAAAGCTGTCTTTAGTAGCGGGCAACTCACCTTTTTGCAAGATGCCCTAAGCAACATGATCTAGTCCTGCTAGAGTGAGGGTTGCACTAGTCCATGTCCAGAGATCCATTCCATAGCAATTTTTCCTGTGATTTTATGTAGATTGTTGCATTAACTCTTCCCATATGGTTGGCTAACTCCACTAGCTGCTCTCCAAGAATGCAGCCACATTCCTACCCCTCCCTGCGACCTATGACCCTTCTGAGCCACTGTGCAACAGCCCCCCTACATGCCCTCCTGCTCGGCGACCGCAATGTGTGCAACCCTACTGCTTTCTACTCAAAATTCGGGAGGTTCTTTGCCACACCCACAATGGTAAAGTGCTGTTTAACATCAACCTGATGTTTTATTCTGAATAGGATGTGAACGCGTCCGGAATACGTAAATGTAAATTGCATTTATGTTTTGCTAAGAAGCATTCAGTTTAAAACAAGGTTTACTCAAGCACCTCCACATTACTGTGTTAGACAGATTTCTGTTAATAAATATCAGTGGTGGCTTGGCAATAGGAATACAGTTAATATCATATGCTGGTCTGGTATGAAAGAAAAGCCTTTTAAAACCTAGAGGAGTCATCACAGGGTAATCTTGTGCACCGTATAAATGCATCTAATAAAACCAATTAAGCTTCAACACTGTTTGATAAATACTGAAGATTATAGCTAGGTTAAAGAGAAAATAAAGGATTCCTTTAAGAACAGAAACCACAGTCAATCAAGGAGCCACTCATTTCCAAGCAAATTAAGATTGTTAGTTCACTTTATGCACAAAGTTTTTATTAGTGTTGTACTACTTAAAAAAGCAATACAGATTTCAAAATACTGATTACGGTATAAGCATTCAAAAAGCTGTGTGTCCAAAATGGCACATCTACAAGATAGATGTGTACCTGACTCTACAGCTGTAGTCCTGGAAGTTCTTCTTAGTGGGTTGTCTATGAAGACAAGTTAAAATGTGGAAGACCTTACAAATTAGACCTTCAAAGCTGATTAGCACCTATCTGTCTAACCCTTGATATGCCAATAAGACAATTCAGTCAGTCAGATGAGTTTGGTTTAAGGCTTTGTTTGGTCTTTATTAGTCAGTTGTAAAAAGTGAATGATAAAATGAGCTACCTTTTTTTTCAGGAAAAATGTGCTCTATCTCACATTTGTGATTAAACTTGTAATTGCTACATGGTGAACTAAAGCTCCAAATCAGCAAAGTATCTGAGAGTACTCTTGTTGCATGCATTCAGTCACTTAAGAAAGGATAGCTATACATACATATATGCATTGCTATGCATATATAAAAGTGCATACATACATCTGTAAGTTAATTTATTGAAGATCTTAAAATATCTAGCAATGCTGGTTTATGTGTTAAAGGTTGTTTTTTTCTACTGAATTCAGTGTGTGCAGTGAGAAGAAGACAAAGAAAAAAACCAGCCCTGTAGGATTTTTATATAGGAGTTTCCGTATGAGGCACTATAAACGCAACAAAAGGACGCCCATAAACCAAATGAATTCTGAAGATCAGGAATAGCATACACACTCAGCTTTAATTATGTTATTCTGCTCCTTTGGTTTTGCTCTATTCAGATGTCAAATTTTGTACTGTTGAAAAAGGCGCAATTAGTCATACATACGTACCTCCCATGGCAAACTTTACCAACCTGTTGAAAGCTGAGGCTTCCCTTAGATGACTGATTCAGTCGTACCCATTTTCCACTCTGCACCAGTTTCTTAGAAGCATCCTTATCATCACAGATACACGCTCCCCAAACTAACCCTTCAGCTGCTTCACATACTGTGTTGCACTGAGTGGAACTAGCTTTAAATACTTTTATGTGATACAAAAAGAGCCATTCAATCTTGGTCACGCATACCACAACATGCTATCAGAGAAATAACACATATGTGTAACAAATGTATGCACTTGCATACATATGCCTGTGTATCCAGGTTCCAAACAAGTAATTCATACCTGGCATCTACCATCTGCACAGATATCTAACCCATGCTGGCCACAAGAAGTCCCATCCATCACCTTTTCTGTTAGAAGAACGGGTTGATCCTTTCCAGCCGGTGAACAGAATAAGGCACATGGCTTTTCTGTAGTAGCAATTGATGGAAAAAACCACCAAATTGGTAAAAGGTCACTTAACAAATACAAAATTTTTATCAACATTATTTTTAAAACTGTTATTGGCTTATCTGTGTGGCATGAATCTATGTTAGCGTAACAAGTTATCTTAGAAACAGTAAAAACAAAAAAAATTGATCCTTTTCTCAGCTGTTTGAGAAACTCAAGTTCTTTTTCCTGCTAGAGCATACTGGTGCTATAAACTTGGCCTACATAGTATTCATGTCATGTTCATTGTTGCAATTAAGAATATGCACATTACAGCTGTTTGAATATTTTGGTTGTAATCTATACTTTCATTCTATTATATTGGTGGCAGATCATAAATATTGGTTAAAAAAGAAACTTAACACTTTACAGATTTTCTAGCTATGCAAGTCAAAGAAAAAAATTAAGCAATTGAGACACTCTGGGAAGAAAAATATATGGATTTACAAAGTCCACATTTTTTTAAAAAAAAGAAATACATGAATAAATTCCTTCTAATATCTCTACCAAGGTCAGGCAGTTTTCTACTACATTTTTAAAACATTTGCAAATAATTTCTGATTTCAAAAGAGAATAAAAAAATTAATATGCTATGTATCCATGTATTCAGAATGGTCAGCATTTATAAATAATGAAGTTTGCTTCACCACTGCCAAAGCAATATGAAATAAAATAAACTTAAGCTACTCTCAGTGGTCAACTCAGTACAAAATGACATGATTTTTTCATGTCTTTTTTTGCAAGTGTACTGACTCAAAACTTCTTCCTAAATCTATTGCAGATTTTTGAAAGGATAAAGTAAATCCTAAACTTGAAACCAATTTCACTTGGATGCAATCTGTGCCACTCTGACTTCATACTGACTTCTAGATTCCTGGAGTGCGTTTTTATTAGTAAATTAAACGGTTCCAGGAAACGTTAATGGGCACTGGAATTCTACTGTCTATACAGCTGAATTGTACAACAGTCTATGCCACATTTTTTTGCATGTGCTAGCTAGCACTAGCTCAGTCTAGACTGTAAATTGCCATCTGCAAAGGACCATTTCCAAAAAGCAGTTTGGATGTTACCATCCTTTATAGAGTGCAGAAGAGTTGAAAAGTACGCACACAGGACTTCTGTGCCAGCTGAGTTGCACATCATGGACTGGTCTGGGCACATTTAATTTACTAGAAATTGACACAGCCTCTTGGGTATCTCTAGGGGACGGGTGCAAACAGATGTGATCTCTGTTGCCAACATGTGAAGCCAGTCAAACACAAGCCATCTCCAGCTGAGAAGCATGTGTCTCTGCCTGAGTTTGTGCCCTCTGCACTCCTGTTATAGTCCTTAAATAGTAATTCCAGTGTTCCCTGGGAGCTTTAAGCATGTATCAGCACTTTTTAAAGGAATATGAGATTAACAACCTAAACATTATTTTAAGGACTCCGAAGTCAAAGAGACAGTAACTCAACACTACCGGACAACTTCAACAGAGGCATTCAGATACAGCAACTAGGTTGGACATGGTGCACAATTAGTGTCTAATAAAGGCTAAGAGTGCAAATAATTAAGGATTTGGGAACAATGTATTTCTGTAATACTGCAACTCTTCAGCTGATGTCCACTCTTGTGTCTCCTGAGGGACACCTTAAGACAACAGGATCTCTTAGAACAAAGTTATATGAAAGCAATCAGCCATACTCCTTAACATGGGACAGGGAAGTGTCAAGATTTTCCATCAGATGTCTGAACTGTTCAAAGTCAGACTGAAAACCTTTGATCCCTTAGGATATAAACCACATGTCCTTGCTAAAATGAACTTTTGTAAAACAAACCAAAACTAATTCACTAGATAAGCACCTATAAAACAGCCAGAGAGAGTTCTCTTTACTGTGAAATGAGCTGACATACAAGCCTAAAGAAAACAATCTCACAAGTTTTCACTTTGGCACCTTGAGAAAAGGCTTAGAAGAAGAAAAAAAAAAAAAGAAAAAAAAAAGGATCAGCTAGGCATATATTAAAAAATGTTCTCGACAATAAATTCACATTTCTTAGGATTCAGCAAAATAGTTTTCTTAAAATCTGTGCTTTCTAATGGTTTCTGATAATTTGTTTCAAGAGTTCAATATAAACAGCAATAAAGAACTACTTAAAATGAGGTAACACATACTTACAGTACTCCTGTGTCATCCCAGGTTCTCTTTTATCACAGGTTGCTACAATTTTGTTAATTTCTTAAATTGTTTTCGTAACTGAAATCCTTCTGCTGTTTTATTTTTTCTTTTCTTTTTTTTTTAATTAAATAAATTAAGTCATAATAATTTAAAGAAAATTCAGTGGAATGACAGCTACTGTTCACATTCCTAGCAAGAACTCAGGTAGAATGTTTTGTTTTCTAGTTGCTGATATATTACACCAATATTATCTTTGCAGATACTCTTAAGTCTGATGTTGCTATACACCCACTAAAGCACATTCCTAATTAACATGGTATCTAGGCAAGTTTGTTACACTGAAGCATCCATGCAGCATGCCAGGATTTTGCATGCAGTAGCTGTTAGGATTTATAGAGAACTTACCCAAGTTTGCAGTATGTATTACATATGATTTCTGCCAAAATCAAACACTGGTATGTGAAATACTTCAGTGTTAAGCTAAAAATGCTCTCTCCTTCCTCAAAAGTAGAAGCTCACAATATCTGTATTGACTTTTTGTCTTTGTAGGTAGAAGTATAACCGATATATGCATACTTAATGATGTAGCATTCCTCTAGAAAGTTGTATTTCTGCGTCACTTATTTTCTCATTAAACAGGATCGAAAGGATATTGAATTTCAGTTCAAATGTGGTCATTGCATATCAAGAAGGACAAATTCAATAGGAATATAAAATAAAAGATTCCATACCATGTGAAAATACCACCAGATCTTGTCTATGAAATAAAAATGACTTACCAAAATATCGGGCTTTGGGTTTTTTTGTTTGTTTGCTTTAGTTTTTATCATATCTTCCTTAATCAACAGCAATACCAACAAGCCATAAGCCATATGAGCAGATGATAAGAAGCTGAGAGATGGTTTGTACTTACCATCATTGATGACAGCATGCCACTGGTGCACGTGCTTCTGATACGAAGATCTGACACTGAAAGCCTGGCACTGCCAGTCCCTGAAGGCAGGCATGCCAGCAGGACAAGAAGGATTTTCACATACTTTATACTGCATCGTGGGACCATGACACTCTCCTTCAAGGCTTGAACTAGAAAAGATGGCACAAATATCATACTTTATTGTTGGCAATGTTTTGTCAAACTTACAGCATAGTTTATTTACACTATACACAAATTCAATTTAAATAGCAGAATTTTTGTTGACACATTAAGAAATCACCCACAAAAAAGATAAGTCACAGAACAAAACATGCTTGTCTTCTGTTTGTATTGGTTACATTACATATGAAGTGTCATGGGTGTTAAACCATAATTTACACTTGGACCCAAAGAAGCACTAGAACTACTAGGAGCGTTCAGGAAGGAGAACCTCAACTGCAGTTGTGTTTTCCTCTAGCTGGACTAAGCCAAAGATGCTACTGAAAGAAAATACCACCTGCAGATTTCTACCTCTCCTTTTTTACAAGTGTGGTGTTGGGAAGTTCAGACAATAAGCTTTGTTTGGTTTTAGTCACTCCAGTTGTGCTTGTAGGGCCTAATGAACAATTGCAAAAGAACAGTTCACTGCAGAAACTAGAGCTAACTATTTGGAAACCTGCCTGGAAAAATGAATAAATGAAACTGAAATTAAGACATCACTGAATTCTAGAAATTCTAGGCATACAGCTGGAAGTCACGTTTAGATGGCAGGAAATATGTAAGCATTCTGAATATTCAAGGCTTCTGTTAAACTACCATGCTTCTATACAGCCATATCTGAGTTCTCCTCACATTTATTTCTGCAAACTTCTCTTTTTTTAATCCCTCTGTCCTTCCTGCCACCACTTTTTGCCCCAAATCTGTTACATTCTTTCATCTTTCTTCTTTTCCTCCTTTTGTTCTATTGTTTTCCTATATCATCTACTCTGCCCTGCGCTGCCCTCCCCTCCCCTCCCCTCCCCTCCCCTACTCTGGTCTAGTCTAGTCTTCTCTACACTTGTCTTCATTACAGAGCTCTACTCTGTTCCCACTTCTCTGACTATTTGTTCATTTTCTATTGGTGTATAAATGACCCATGAAAGAGAGATAGGGTACTGAGTAATTAAAACAAAAGCATATTTTAGCTGACATCTGAGATATGGTGAAACAGACTCTGTTTCAAGTCGATGGTAAAACTCCCTTTATCCCCAATGGCACAAGGTTTTGTTTCCACAACATATAGAATCTGTAGTTTTCCAGATACTCTATCTGAATGTCTGTGAAACTGGCAGAAAGGTCTCTGTAAAAGTTGCAGTTCCTTGGTTCTCCAAATAAAACAGAAGACAATTCTCTCCAGCAAAAATTTGAAAGACTAGAATTACACACTGACATTCTGCAAGTCAAAAATTGCAAATTTAATTTGTGAAGCTTAAAAAGAAAGTTGTATTCTCCCATTAATATTATCTAAGCTTTTGACAGAAGCAGAAGAGAGGAAAACATGTTATCATGCAATAAAAAACCCTGAAATACCTATTCTCCTAAGTGTTTTTCAATATTCATAAAAATTGTTGCTTATGTATAGGACAACTATATCTTAATAGGTTTCTGTACTCATAAGATTTAAATTCTGTCCAGAAATTCTGACGACCAGCAATGGCAACTGGAACTTGTTTTTACCCAGGGCATTTGCGCTGTCGACTGCTGATTCCAGTGTTGCAAGTACGGCTACAAGTGCTCCACGTGCTCCACTCCCCTTCCATATGCTCCGCAAAAGAGGTCCGATTGATACACTCTCCAGCCTTACACCACTAGGTGAAAATTCAGCTCTTAGGTAAATAAATCAAGGCATATGTAAAACAATTCACTGCTCCACAAGCACACGGGAAGCACAATATAAACATTTTGTTCAACACATAGTTTTCATATGAGTCAGAAGTATTTTTTCCTACTGTTCCCCAGAGGTTTTTTTTTTTCTATCCTAGTAAATACAACAGCTAGAGACCTTTTTCTGGCTCAGTGGTCAAGGAGCATGTGCAACTCTTGCCCACAAGCTCAAGCACAAATTCATTCCCAATACAGGACATCTACTGGAATAGCCTGCTGGAAATGGTACCCCAGACCACGCTGTCCCCTTCATTTGAGCCTAGGCACAGCCTAGGAGAGCACTTTTGGGTCTGGCCCAAACCAGCTGGAGGGACCATCTTCCAGCTGAACTGTACAGATGATCACAGCAGAGTGTTCAGGGCCATTCTCAGGACTTGTTTGGTTCACTATTACAGTTCTCACATAACTAGCAGGAACTGTACTGTCAGTGATTATCCAGTGACAATTTCAATAGAAGGATATATTACAAGAGATAGAGAAAATGGGATTTTATTCACAACTTGTATTCAGAAAGAATGGAAGCCTCAATAACCTAGTGTTAAGAAAGTCAAGAGAACTTCTGGCATTTATTTCAATAATAATAATAACCTCAATCTTGTATGCATATATAGTTTCCCAGGACAACTGCAATTTCTCACTCAAAAACTAGCCAATCACTATTGTTACGCTCTGTAGACTATACCCATAGTTGGTACAAATCATAACTCTGCAGAAACTAATACTTATCAGCTTATACCAGCTGAATATCTGTCCCATGTATTATGGAATTTCAGCAATTGCAAAGCAATAAGACTACAAGTAGACAATGAATACTTAATGTCATTAACATCAGAAATTTAATCCATTTCTCTTTACACTCTGAATTATTGGTAATTACTGTTATCAATGGATAAACCTCATAAAGAAGGTTCATATTTTGAGCAAAACAAAGCACATCACTAATGCAGTCAGTAAAGACCTTTGCCACTTTCAGTATACAATTACATTAATTGTAGTATCTGTGCTAAATCTTTGTCTGGTGATATTAAACTTCACTTACGGTTTCAAACTGGTCTTTGCTGATCAGTTGATCTTAATTTTCCTCTTAAATCATGGCATTACAATGATGGCATAATTGTACCACCTTTGAAAAGTCTTTGCATAGGATGGCTCCATCATTATATTTGATTTGCAATCAGAAACCAGAAATTTTGTAATACTTTTGGATGTTTCACACCAAAGATGCTCATATTTACTTAAAGATATTCCTTCAGATATAACAGCAAAATGGATGTTTCTGTAGAAATAGCACCTGCCTTATGTAATGAGTCTGAGAGATGCTTGATTTAAAAAAACATTCAAGTTGGACAGGCCATGCAAATAAAATTTGCATCACTTCCTAAGATCCTAACAGGAGCACAAGACAATAGACCATCTCCACAATATCATTAAAATAACACAAAGCCAGTGATTTGTGTAATCTGAAGCTCATCTTGTACAGAAAACAAAGTAAACAAGAATAATAATCACTTTGAATCCTCTGATATGTTTCAGTGATGTCTGCTTAGTTTTATTATCTTTTGCAAGCCAGTCATTAATACACAAAATGCACACTAACTTTGGGTGCCCAGTTCATGATGGCGATGGTTTCACAATGAAAAATTCTAGGTAGTCTTACTAAGAAGTTCTTCTGTCTGACTCCATGCCATGGGCATGCCACTCTCAACATAAAGATGGTGACATTGAACAAAAGGCATCACCCTGACTTTCCAGGCATTGACTTAAGACAGAATATCAACTACACACATTTATCAGAATCAAAAGATTACAGCAATTGTCATTATTTTAGAGATTAAAATGGACAAAGCCTGGTTTTCCATTAGCATGTAAAATGATACATTCTGAACATCTTATCTTACTCCGTTGATTGATTTGTTTACCTTTTTAGGGGGATGATAGCAGTCCTAGTGAATGTAATGTGATTCAAAGAGCAAATCACTTCTGTGGGAGACTGCTGTCAGCACAATATCATGAAAATCCCAAGATATATGTATGCTACTGCTCTGTTATTTATTTGAGGTTATTTATCTTCATTTACAGTTATATACAGACATGACAGAGATTATCCACACAGTAAAGCTTCTGAAGGACATTTAATTTAAGTCTGACTTTGGGTGACCATCTAATTTGTCTTGATGCCATACTCTTAACGACATTTATCACTCTTTCATATGCATTGACACTATAAATATTTCTTTACAAAGCTTATCCTGAAAAGTTTTATCACAAATCTGTACCAATTCCTTCGCTGAGGCTATTTCTAAATCTTGAATCACAGCTGAGAACTTTATATCTTTGAAAGCTTATGTTCCTGTTTACAGTAAGCAGTACAACAATGGCATTCCATTCATAAACCAGAACAAATTTATTTGAAATAAAACAGTGCATGCATCAAAACACCTGTGGCTTTGGCTAAAAATTTTAAAAAAATACTGGGTTTATGGTTTTATTACTTTTAAATCATATCTATATTATATAACATATAATACATTCAATGATATATGTATGATTTTTATCATAATTGAGGTAAGCAGGAACTTTAAACAAATGAAAGGTGTATTCAGCTTGTTTCCTTAACTGTTAGGTGTTTGACGTAATTTATATTGCTTTTCCACCAGAAACATACCTTTCCAGTGTCACAGTCTGTTCCATCCATTGGTGGATCCAGTTTAGTTTTGCATTCCTTCTCACTTTCCACCTTACACCACAACCCAGTGCAAATGACATGCTGAAAACCAAACACAAGGTTAAGGACATAATCTCTGCTCTGCAAAATTACTTTTTGCTTGCAATCCACTAATGTTGTCATAAAGTTGCCAGTTTGATGGTACTGAAGTAAATTTAAAGACAGGTTAAACGTGAAAAAAAAAACCAAAGTGGGCAGATTCTGCTTAGACTTTTGCTAATCATGAACACATGGAACAAGTCAAGCTGTTGTGTTGACAGAGAGGAGAAGATCCTTGTAAGTCTAACCCTGGGGGTTATGGTCTTTGCATACAGCAGATCTGACAAAGCACATAGGAACAACTTTGCCCCATGATGTGAAATGGCCACTGTGCAGATACAAACTCCCCCAGAGACTGGAAGAGGTGTGAGCTTTCTGGGAACTGCTTTTAAAATTAATTCATATTTTCACATCTTGTATTTAGTGCTCATTTATTTTATGTGAAAATGAGAAAAAATAGCACTGTCACTAGCAGCAAAACCCAAGGTTCTAAAGTAAGTCCATATCTATACACAGGGAATAATGAGCCTTTGGGCAGCTACATAGAACCATGTTCACAGAAGTTGTCTAAAAATGAGTTTGTAAGAAACTCTGAGGCTTCCCTAGGACTTCCAAATCCTTCTTATCCATACCATCCTCATGACTGCTGCTATTTTATGCTCTTCCAATGATTCTTAATTCCTCTAGAATCCATTAACTCCTCTAGAAATAGCTCAAAATAGCACAAAGGTCACACAAAGTAAACTTACAAATCAGGATGAAATATTTTTGCTGCAAAGATGAAAAGGGAGGTGAGAGGGGTACTAGTCAGTAGTGAATTTTAGCGATGGAAAGAAAAGCTACTTATTGTGTCCCTCTTAAGCATCAGAACAAGACAGTTTTACCTACAAAAGAAAGTACAGCCCTGAAGTATTCTGGTTGACATTTCCCCAGATTTCCTTCATAGCTTTCCCTTTTTTCCTCTCAAAAGTCCTCCTTCTCCCATAGTTTTCAGTCATGACCACTCTCCTTGCTGCCTTGTTCCCCCTTTACTGGTAAACAGGGTGAAGTGAACAGACAGCATGTGGGGCTCAACTGTGGCCTGAATGTCATTACATGTGCAGACTGCTACCCTCCCCTAAATATGTACAGTACTTCCAAAGAGGGGCAAGAAGGATCAGGAGAGGGGGTTGGATTTCAGGGAGCATCAAAGATAAAGATCAGTTGGGGTTTTGAAAACAGGATTGCCAGAAGACATTTTTCTGACTGAAAGAATTTTTTACATCGGTAAAGCCAGTAAGAAACTGTGTCTTTACCACTACTCATGAAAAATGTAAGATAAATCTTATACTACCCTGAAAAAAGTCTCACAGCACAGGAAACATAATTCAACAAAAGACAGTGTCTGAACCAAGGAACAGGACAGTTCCAGTGACAGCCTTGCATGTAAGCGGGTCTGTAGCATCAGTTTTCAAAAAACAGTCAAAGATTGTAGAGGTCTGAAGTATTGCACAGAAAGAAGAGACAGGATGGCAGCAGTCAGACTCAGTCTTTATTCATCCTGTAACAGTTTTGTGCCAAAGCTGAATTGACAAGACAAGAGTTAGCTTATGCATATCCTAAAATATAACTACTGGTCCTAACCTGTTCCTGGATAGTTTTAACAAGTATTTTTCAAGCATCAAACAGTAATTTTTGTTCTTGGTCAAAGGAGAAAGATAATTTATTCTTTTAAATTGTTTTTAAACATGCACTTTAAGATGTAACTTTGGAGACGAGAACTAACCTTAGCAAGAAGACTTCTGGGACAGTTTTGGAAGACAATGTAGACAAGACACAGTATCAGATGTTCATCAAAAAGTGCTTCCATACCAACTATGAAATGACAAACTAGACTGTTGGAACAACTCCACAAAAATATATGCTGATTTAAAGTTCCTAAATAAAATATTTTTTTCATATTCCTAAATCTTCACTTAACGGTGATGACATTTGAGGAAAAGCCATTCAGGCTTCAAAGAAAAGAAAGTCAGACTTTCCTTTATCTTATCACATTTTAAAGTACATTATCCTTTTTTTTTTTTTTTTTTTTTTTTTTCCCCTCCCTAAAAACAACGATCTTGTGCTCAATTTCACTTGCCTATAACCATGGAACGGCTGAAAACAAACCTACAGTTCCTTACAAATTCTGAAACAACTCTTCTAAACTTAGGAAGACATGAAGTCAGATTTACAAGGATTTGGGTACCTGAACACAAGATGTACTTAAGCCGTGTAAAGTAAATCAATTAAAACAAATCAAAATTCTTGATTTGTTAATATGGTTTGCATACATGTGCATTTTTCTACAAATATTTGTGTACCAGCTCCCTATGACCCATGAATCTAACTTCCCCAGCTACAAACATCTTTGAGCCTTAAGTGAGCTGTATTCTAAAAACACTCACTTCTTTTCACCATTTTTTAAAATAAGCATTCAATATTACTATAAAATTTAATCTTAGACTGAGTTTCCTTTAACCCAAGAAAATGGAGATACGAAATTAATGACACTGGAGGGTGACATCTAGGTTTTTTTCTGGGCTTTCTGTTTCAGCCAAATCACAAATAGATTCTTTAATTACTCTTCAGATTTTACTTCTGCTGCAGAATTAAAAGAAATAGAGATTAGTGTTACCATTTAACTCTTGACATTTGGGGACTTCTGCATGTGGCTGGGAAAAACCATGAGGCACAACTTTTCAATAGCAGCATGCAACGCTGCAGATCGGGAGTGATTTGAAAACTAACAGAAATCTGGAGGCCAGTGTCGATATTACAGTCACTCCAAAATCAGAACACAAACTGCTAAAGCAGAAATTTACTCCTCTAGCAAGAAAGTTTCACTCAAAATTGGAATAGATAACTTAATGCTCACAGAGGTTTATTAGTTATCTATCATAAGCACAGTTCAGCAGCCATTACAGTTTTTTCAGAGTAGCCAAGGGAAATAAAAATTATTGGAGACTATAAACTTATACTTGTGATAGTAGACTACTCACAATCTGTAAAATATTTCATTGTGTGTACATTGAAAAACAAAATATTGTCAAGCACACACAAAGGATGTTTTTCTGCAAGAATACATTAATTGTGAGGTTTTAACAACAAAAACTTGTAAATACAACATGAAAGTCACAGCTCACTACAGAAAAAGCAGGGGTCACTCAGCTTTGGGGTTTGTTTTTTTTTTTCCTTAAGGAAAAGAGTGAGGCAGGTCTGTGTGCAGAGGGGTGCATTTCCAGTCATATAAGCATCTGGAAAGAAGGTCCAGTTGAGAAGAAAGACCAGAGAAAGAGCATTTCAGAACTGTGTGCAGAGTCAAGACTGTTTAAAGTGTGGTGGTGGAGACACTTAAATAGACCTATAACATTTCCATGACTTACTCTCCTTTCATTGTGATCTATCCATGAAATGCCTTAAAAATTACCATGAAATATAACCAGTCTCCTACTTCTTTGCAGAGGTCACAGCTGTGTTATGACAAGAATTGTTTTAGTGAAACTGACTAGAGAGCATTTGCATCCTGCACTTTAATCTTAAAAGCCATCGTTTAATAGTTCAACAATTATATTCAATTGTCAAGTTCTACAATCACATTTAATCATCAAGAACTACTTCTGGGCCATGATTGCACTATCTGTTATGTGAAACAATGTTAGAGTCTGATTGATTCTTGTGTGAGACATCGTGGGCAAACTTGGCTCCCTTACAAGATAAGCATGGCGACATGGTATAAATCCTGTACTCTGAGATCCACTCACACTTTTTTCAGGCTCTATAAATTTTGTTTAGGGTATGAAAAAAAGTCTTTGAAATAAAGATGAAAAGGAAGAAATAAAGTCTGGACACCATTCATGAAAGAGGAGTGGAAGGGGCTCACTTAAGAAAATACAGGAATAGGCCCTCAACGGTCCCTTCAGTCCTTTGCTTTGGCCATTAAATTGTAAAGAGAAATTCCTGATAGCAAGGGATAATCACTGGCATCTGCAGTGTTTCTCAGAAGTTGCCATGTAATATGGCTGTAAATTATCCTAAAGTGCTGCTCAGTAATAACATTTGCAGAAAACTACATCTCAGCAGAATTGAATTATTGATGGCACCACTGATATTTGTAGATTATTTTTAGATCATTAAGCAAATTATTTTCCATCATTACTCAATTGTTTTCTTAGTTGAATAGCTGTTATATATGAAACACACTTGCTTAATGTAAAATACTGCATGGAAGTCTGGTCATCAAATTATCTTCTAGTCACAAAAAATGTAATACTTTGACATAGTGCCTAATTTATCTTTTACATAGTTACACTGAGGTGCATGAACTGTTCAGCAAGTAGAACGTATCCAAGAAGTCCTGGGCTATAAATTGTTGGATTTACTGAAGTTTAAATGAACCTTCAAGCAGTAGTTTCTCATTTCCTGGCTTGTGGACAACAGCTGTAACCACAGTAAAATGCCAGGTTTTGGCAGAGCAGAAGAGAGTATACAGAGATAAAAGAAAGTAGTTTGGAAAATTCAGTGGTTGCAATGTATAGTAAAATAATTATTTTAATAAATTAGTGCTGTTACTAATGAAATGCCATATTCAATTTAGAAAAGTCTTCTAAACATTGACATCTCTAATGGCAGCCACAATAATCTGCAAAATCAACACAGTGAACTTTGAATCATTTTCATAATACGTAAAATGCAATTATTTGGTAGGTGAAAGTCAGCATATTCGTTATTTCTAACATCCTCGTATTTCAGAGGGAGATGATAAAATTAGCTACTGATTAATGACACTTCGCAGTTAGACAATGTTGGTGTTGCACAGCCCATGTACTAGAACTCATGCAGGATTTCTGGAAAGTTTATATAGCTTGGTTCTAGTACAATTTAAATTGCAACATCTTTTTTTTTTTTTTTTCTTTTTTTCTTTCTTTCTTTCTTACTCTTCATACATAGGAGAAATGTATGTAAGATCAGGACAGCTTTCTTGTCCTTTGGGCTGTGCTCTATCCATTGCTGCATTTCTTCTTCACCACACAAATCTTACTTAATTGGACTAAGATACTGTAAACTTGCCTAGTTTACTAGTCAGTTTCACTAAAACTTGCCTAACAGAAAAGCTAAATTTAAGACTCACATCAGGGAACAAAATAAAAGAGATCTGAATACAGTGCCTAAACTTGCTGTAATTAGCTCTTCAGGTCTACAGACTGAGGGTGAAATTTCTTGGATGTTTTTGTTGGGGAGTGGGAATGTAAACTTTGCTTCTAGACTAAAGAATGCAGATTTAAATAAACAAGGTGACTTTATGAAGGTTGGCAGTGCAGCTTTGGAGAACTCCTCTTATGCCTCCATGCCCTCACCAGCTTTTCTCAGTTCTGTCTTTAGTGTCTTTTATTCATTTTTATGTAATTTCTAATAGGTGTAAAGTACTTAAAGATGCACTACAATAATGTTGTGGGTCACTATTTGCCGATATGATTTCCAGGTTTGCAGAGGATTTTGGTGAAACTGCAGAAGGTTCTTCCCCTTGCTCTCTTCTCAGAAACTTAATAAGTTCTCTTGTTTCTTACTGTTAAGACCATAAGGTCATCAAGCAGCAGACTTGGTTTATGAAGAAAACTGAAAATTAAATTGCAGTTTGTCAGAAAAAAAGAACACTTGAAAAGACCACTCACCTTTTGTATTGCCTTGCATCATTACTAACCTACTTATTCTTTAAAGCAAGCCTGCATGTCTTTGGATTCAAGTTACAATGGTATCTTAATACTGACACTTCATAGGAATCTTCCTAAAATAACCATTTTAATTGGAAGTAAGAATCAGTAAGTGGGGAAAAAAAGAAGGATGATAAGTCATTTATCTGAAATGTGTCTTCTAACATACAAAGTGCTGGAAGAAGAGAAAATGATTGAAGGAGATTAAAAATGGACCATTAGGTACCACCACCCAAAGCTTAAGCACTCTCTATGCAAACAGTTGAGCGCTACCAGCGTAGCGTTAACTGAATTTATCTTCCTAACATTTCTAAAATAAAAAAGAAAACCAAAATAACCTCAGAGTCAGGACCCCGAGGGAAGAATATTCACTGCATCTATGAATAAAACACAACAGGCACAGGACCACTTAGCTATCTGATCTTAAACGCCTGAATTAGAACTAAACAGAAGGTTGTTGAAGGAGGGGAAGTGCCCAGAGAAATGAAAAGCATATAAAGATATTACACAACAGCAAGTCTCCGGGTTTGACCATCTTACTTTTGAAACTCTTTTACCTGGTAAAGAAGACCTAGAAGAAATGATGGACTAATGCTGTACCATTTTCTTGTTCAGAATAGGTTTCTAGAGAATAAGCAACCAAAATCACACCTTTTACTTGAAAACAAAGTACTGAAAAACAAGAAACAGATTGAAATTCATGAAAAAAGTACTTGGAAGTAATTAAGAACATTTGCAGAATAATTTCATTTTCTGCTGCTCACCAGTCAGCTAAAATAATAACCAGTAACCTACAGTTCCCCTGTTTTTCCCAGCTATGGCAACTTCAGCATGCAGTCATCATATATGTATTACACTGTTTCCTTTAAGAATCTTTAGGATAAAGATTACTCTCTTACTGAAACTTGCTAAAGAAAGAGTACCACATCCAAGCTAAAAAGATGAAGAGAATTGAAGAACTAAAGGAGTAAGGAATTATGCTTTCAAAGTAAATACTCCTGATAGGTCGAGGGACGTGATCCTTCTGCTCTACTCTGCCCTGGTGAGGCCGCATCTGGAGTGCTGTGACCAGTTCTGGGCTCCCCAGGTCAAGAGAGACAGGGAGCTGCTGCAGAGGGTCCAGCAGAGGGCTGTGAAGATGATGAGGGGATGGAGCATCTCCCTTGTGAGGAAAGGCTGAGAGAGCTGGGCCTGTGTAGCCTGGAGAAAACTGAGAGGGGATCTTATCCATGTCTACAAATATCTTCAGGGCAGGTGTCAGGAGGATGGGGCCAGGCTCTTTTCAGTGGTGTTCAGTGACAGGACAATGGGCAAGAGGCACAAACTGAAACACAGGCAGTTCCACCAGAATATGAGGAAAGTCTTGTTTACTTTGAGGGTGGCAGCACTAAACCAGGTTGCCCAGAGAGCCTGTGGATTCTCCTTCTCTGGAGACTTTCAAAACACATCTGGATGTGATTCTGTGCAACCTGCTGTAGGTGAACCTGCTTTAGCAAAGGGTTGGACTAGATGGTCTCCAGAGGCCCCTTTCCAACCCCAAGTGTTCTCTGATTTTGTAACCTTTCCAGGCTGTCTGTCTGCTTTGACTCTGATGAAATTTTATTTCAGTTCCTCCTAGACCCTGTTCTATCAAACTATACTCCATGCTCTTTATACATTTGTAATCTTATCTTCCCATCTTGTCTTGGTTACCTTCTCAAGGTTATCCAGCATGTTTGGTAACCATCCTGTTGACATTAAAGAAGGACAATTTTTCTTTGTTGAAATCATCCTTAAAATGCTTCTTTAATCAGATGTCTGCTAGTAGGAGGCCACAAAATTATTAAGTCCTCTTCAATTTTGTTAATCTGTCTTTTCATGGAATGGTGTGAAGCAATGTCAGAAAACTCACTTAAGTAGTGGAACTCCTGTTACCAGGGAACTGCACAGCCCTGCGTGGACTCACAGGGGACTGCTGGAAAGAAGGGTATATTCAGCAGTAAAGAGAGCCCAGCTAACACCGCTATTCTCCCTCGGAGTATGCACAGGCACAGAATACTTTACTGAGGGTCAGGTCAGATATAGAGGTTCAACACCCAAAACATCATGAAATGGAACCTACATGCAAAATCTTGTCCCAGTGGAATAAATTGCAAATATTCCATTCACTACAATGAGGTGACTTCACAGTCTGACATTTTCCATTTCTAAAGTACAGGGTACTTCAGTGGTATGATATAACACAACAATGATATGATTCAGGATGTTTGGAGATCTAAAGCAAGCCTTACATGACAAACAAATGAAAATGTTCATATTAAACCTTGGAAAGCAAAGTGTAAACTCCTCATTTCAAAGGTGCTGTGCTCACTTTCAAGCACACACACAAAAATATCTCTGACAGAAAAGTGAGTTGGTAGGTGTATTTTCTGAAGTATACAACCATCCTTACCTGCATTTCTTGGCAAAAGGATGCAGTTGGTCCGAAAAGAATCTGACACTGTTCATCTGCAGTGTATGTCATTCCTGGGAGCTTGGAGGGAATAATCACAGCATTGAGGCTTTGAGGATTCGTCTGTAGCAGACAGTTACTGGCCTTTGACCTGGCAATATGCAGAGATTCGTACACTGAGCAAAAGACTAAAAAGTCTGATTGTCATGCTGACTTAAACATGCATTTGATATTAGAACAACATGGACTCTTAAGATTTTATAATTTCTCGGCATTGGGCTGTCATTCAGAGAAATGACTCCATATAAATTAATATGGCTTACTTGATATAAGTTAACAGTGTGTTCTGATATTGCACATGTGCAGAAAGACAATATAATTTATCAGCTATAATAGGAATTTCATGAAAGCCCTAGACAACATTTTAGTGTAAAATAACTGATTAAAGTTTGGATAGAGGTTTAGACAATTATAAAAAAGTAGACAACTTATAATGCATAAACAGCTGTGTAGTTTAGTTCTCACATCTAGCAGGACCTCAGATTAATCACTTTGATCATATATATACACACATTTAAAAATCATACATTTCTAAGCTGGTAGTAAGAAATTTAACTTTCAAAAACTGAAGAAAAATATTTCAAAATACTTAAACCACTTAACACATCAAGTCATGGGTTTGATTTCTGTCTAGATTCAATACAAATGTGTCAGAATGACACAACTTATACTAACTATTCCAGTGTCATAAAGCAGACATTTTGGGGACTGCTTAACTGTTGTAAGTAAATTCTCAACAGATACATTTATAAACTTAATAAAGCAACAGAGCTTCAGGGAAAACATCACTTTTAATAGCTATAGACTAAAACTAAATGTTTTCATTTGGTTTCTAGGCATACTGTTCTCTATTAAATATCTCATGTTGAATTTCTATTAAAAAATTAACATAGTGTAATTATATTGCATGGCTTGATATTGAACCACACAACATAGATCAGAGAATCTACATAATGTTCATAGGTCACTCAGTGTCCAATAGTCCTCAATACACAGCATCTTAATATTTTAAAAACATATTTACACATGTATAAAGTTATATACATGTATAATGTATATATAATTAACAGATGAAAATATAAAAATACAAGTATTTGCTGAAAACAGATTTTAATCAGTCAAGTGCTACACAGTTCATGATTACTTAGATTATTCTAATGGATTATGCAAACACAAATCTCCCACAGAAGTGGTAAAAAAATATTGAAAACTTATTATTTCAGGATATTTATGCAACTATTTATACATGACATGCAGTAAGAGTTCTTTTTCTTGAATGATATACCTGAGAAATCTTTCCAGATCTTCCCTGCTGCACCGAGACCATGAAACATCCCCAAGATTCTGTCCTTTAATCCACTCCCCAGACATGATGTGGAGGCCATCTGCACAGGATGGGTGGTCATTGTCGTGGTTGATCCCCATGCTGAATTTTGAAGTTATTAAAAGTAAACCAAAGCACAACAAAATAACAAGTTGTTTTCTAAATGTTTGTAAGTTAAAACACTTGCAAGAGGCTATGAAAACCTCATGTATATTACACGAAATCTCTCTTGATTTTTTTTCCACACCTTTCACAGAATTACCTGAACTATGTAAGGAGCACAGTTCTATCCTGGAGGTGAAAGTGAAGCCTCATTCATTTGATGAGAAATATTACATACTAATCAGCTGTTCAGTATACACTTTAGACAACTTTTTGAATGTTCAGAACTGCACAACTACTTTAGGCTTAAAGAACTGTACTTCTCTCGCTAATGGGTAACAAAAATACTGGGAATTTACTTTCTGAGATCAGTGAATCATTCAGTATTTTGGCAGTGACTCTGTCTTAATTCCATACGGAACTGGTTTGCTGAAATTTTATAGAATAGTAAAATGCTTACTAGTTTAATGTATTATTATTGTATCTAAAAAAAATCACCTAAATCTACTGTTAGAAATAACACTGAGGAAGCAATTCAATGGATTTTGCTTTTAAAGACTTAACATTGTAGGCATTCCAGTGAGTTCTCACACAGGGCACTGAAATGAAAAATTCTATGAAAAATCTCCTTGAAGTTTCTGCTTTAACTGAAAGCTCACTGTCCACTCTCATTTACACAACCAGCAAACAGTGAGGAAGAAAGAAGGTAGATTTAAATAAAACTAAAGTTTTCAAAATTAGCTAAGTGGATACGTTAAGTATCCACACAAAGTGGACTGGCATTAAGAGAAACTAAATACTCTCAGCTGGTTTTGAAGATTTGTAAATGAGCGTGGGACTACTTTGCAGAGCACTTGATTCACAGCAGTGCTGGAATTTTGCAGCCCTAGTCTGCCCTGCAGAAAAGCAAAACTTTACAGTGAATAAAGCTTTATACCTTGTTTTGATTCCTTCAGCCAAAGAGCAGTCAAATTGCTTAGAGACTGCACAGATAGAAGTTTGCCACTTTTGTAGAAAAACTGGAGTACATCATGCTTCTCCATATTTCACAACACTGCAGTGCCAAAGGGCAAAAGAGGTCTGCCACCTGCCACCAAAAACACCAGTTCACTTTTCTTTTCTATCCCCAAACCCCCCCATGACTAGATCAAATTCTGTTTTGTTTTACAAGATGCAATACCTTATGTTTACTAATGAAATGGATTTAAAGGCTGTGTAGGGCTTTATCTTCCCTATCAGAGTGTCAGTCTTTCACAGAGACATTTACACCCCACAACCTGGAGCACTGGAACAGCTGCCTCTGCAGGAATTGGGTAATTTTGTTAGTTGCGAAACAAATCTTTCTGATTCTCATCTTAGCTTCTGCCTTTTCCTGAACTGTCTGAACGGGACAAAACAACTACTTGAAAATGACTTTGCACATTTCTTGCTTCCTTACATGCCTCACATGCAGAATTTAAGATGTTCTTATCTCCATAGTTATAGCCACTAGAACTATGGAGGAAGACACAGAAAGTCTAATGACAGTTTTCTGCCTGCACAAGAAATAGATTTTGCTTACAACTCTACTGCAAAAGTACTCATTTATCAGTATCATATATACACTATGGTTTGAAATAAAGCATTTACAATATACAAGTACACAAAATCTTGTTGATACAAATTATTATAGAATCAATGGCTCCCATTTATGCAGTGGGAATTAACACATTTATGTGATATTTAAAACATTTTTTAAAAATTAGAAATACCCTCCCCCCAAATAATTTCTGATTACTATTATTTCCCATTCACTCTGCAGAGCAATTCTTGAAGTCAGACGTTGTCACAAATTAGTCTGTAAAATCACCCAGAAAAATGTGTGCTGAGCTGAACCAAGATCTTTGCTGTTTCAAAACCCAATTCCACTAGCCACCATTACATACAAACAGTAGTGTAACCTTTTTTTCCAATCTATTACCACAGAAGCATTCTGTACAGTCTATTAGTACATGAATGCTGAGGACAACATTGCCTTTTAAGTTAAGATGTGGTAAAAAATGTACTTTTAACAACTGTGTATATCAGCAACATTAAGCATTAATAAAAAAAAAAAATAAATCCAACCATCTTCTAGTACTTCAGCTGCTATACTTTTAGAATACTTCTGTTCTGCTTTGATATCCAAATGCAGTTCAAAATACCTACATTAATTCAATGGTATTCATTCCTCAATGCACTTCCATCTCCAAATTAAGTACACCTAACAAAATACCCGGGAAGCAGTGAAGAACACTATTGAAGCCTTCAACTACCAGAATGAACAGCTACTTTAAAAGGAAAGTACAAGTCATTATGTGAACATCAACTGATTAAATTGCAAGACAATATGTGAAGGGTATGCTAAAGTAACAACAGAATGTGCACTTAAACATTCTCAGAAATCTTTTCCTCAGTATGTACCACTGATCTCTTCTATAGCATGGTAATGACTATCTACTTCTATCTGACCTCGTATCAATTACAAGAGCACATAAAAGTAGATATGCAGTAGTACTAACTTCTGATTTCTTCCACCAGATCACATTATATGTGTGGTGAAAGAAAGTTGAACGGTCATTGCTATCTCCCTATCCAGCAAAAGAGTAAGTAGTGCAAGCACATATATCTACTTCCTCATTAACAAGCAAGGATATAACAATATTTGATGCTCACACTGGTGGTCATGGAATTTTCTAGTCTTCCTTGCTGTACCGTCTACGCAAAAGAGACTACATCCCTTCACTGAAACAAAAGCACAGCAGAAACTGTGTTTGTGTGGGGGGCTGTTCTGTGCTCTTCCTACAGAATTTATTATGCTAGCACTGGGCACATTGCCCTGTCTGTCTATAAGCTCTTTTCTCCCACAGCTGTGATCATTCAACATCATGCAAGGTAAAACAACACCATGTGTAAGTGGGAGGAAGACAAGAGTAAGAGGATAACTTTTATAATAGTATGAAAAAACCCATAATTAACAAAGATGAGGATGCTGCACTTTAGCAAGTAGTAGATCGTATCTATATGGAAATACATCAAAATCTGTTTTAAGAACAGAAGTGTTATTTTTTCACTGGTATATAAAAATGCTCCACCCATTCTAGTTAAAGACTGTGTAAGAGCAGATACAATATGAAAGCAGGAATCGTCCCGTGGAATGCATTCCCTAACTAAAATATTAGTAATATTTCAACTCACACTATGCAACTAAACTGTATTTTAATAATCTCAGTTTAAAAGTATTTTGACAAAGAGCCTTGGTCAAATAAACCCCACTGACATTATACATGGTTGTCAAGTCAACTGAAAAAATATTTTTATTTAATAAAACCTCTAAAACTTGTTTAAAAAACACAGCCAGGTTTGGTTTGGGTTTTTTTTTTTGTGATATGCAGGAAGTCAGAACAATCTCTACTAAATTTTGAAGATGACCCCTATTGGTGTTTAATATGCAGTAGGAACAGTACAAAGAAAAATCTCTAACCTCTCTGTGCTTAGAAGTCAGAATTAACAACTCAGGCCACCAATAGTAGGAGACAAATATTAGTTCCATTTTTCAATTAAAGAGTAATTCTTTTACAGTTGACTACTGCTGTAATTATATGCATAGAGCTGGATTCAAGATAGATGACAGCATCTCTCCTGTCATCAAGGGAATAGGTTATATGCTTACAGGCACAAAACGCATTCCAGTGTTAATGCACATATTGAAAAATTACCGAGTACCACACTTTGATTTGATTTTATTATAGCCTAGTTTTAAGACATAAAAGCTCTTTTAAGTCTCAACAAAGGGTCCTCAGTCATTATGGTATATTTAAATAAGTTAAATAAGGCTATACACACACCTTCTGGAAATAATCAGGCCTGAATTGTGAAGTGCTATTTTATATTTATTGCCACTGTAAGACTCCAAAATTTTCCTACATATGCAACATTCATGGCATCATGAATTTGCTCAGTGACACCACAGTCTTCCAGGTGGAAAGCTTTTGATTAGTGATTAATTATTTTAATGCACTTTGCAAATGGTAGATGATGACCTGGTTATCACCATCACATTCCACTCAAAGGCATGGTAGTGCAGCTGAACAAGAATGATGCTGTTGAACTAGAAACAGGCAATGCAGGCACAAAGACAAAGTAGTAGCAAAAACTTAATATAGGAATAATTAATTGGGTGAGTTCAGCTAGATGTGGAGAATACATTTAGGTCCATCTGCAAATCATAAAAAACTAGAATTAAAAAGATTAAAAAGAACTGCTACTGCTTTGTGTTTTACAGTCACTAACATTGAGACAAGTTAGGAAATAAGAGATGGATTAGGAAAACTGTAAGTGCAAGTTCTGAAGGAACCAGAAGTAGGTTGTTAAATATTAAGTATAATAAATAAATTCCCAAATCCTAGAAGGTAACAGTTCAATTCAAGAGATAAAAGCAGCAGAGGAATGATGAATGTAAACTGCAGTTCCAGAATAATGGTACTAATTTAAGCCCAGAACAGAATGAAAACTATCCAAAAAACTTTCCCTTTGTGAAGGAAATAGTAAACCTCTGAATGCAGCTGCCAGCTTATACCTGTATGTAGATGGGATCAGGGTGCCACCTGATTTCTTTCAAAATTATTTTTTTATAAATGGTTGCTATATAGCATTTGTACATTTACTGCAATTATTATCCTACTGATTTTTTTTTCAATTCTAGAAAATAAATCACAGATATATAATGGATTGTACCAATTTAAACCCCCCAACAACAACTAAAAAGCATTATTAACCACAGCGTTATCCTCCCTCTTATTTCTCCTTTTCCTTTTTGTCATCAGTATGTGCAATACTGCCATACTATGTTAGAACAAACAAAACTTCTTAAACTATGGACTTGGAAATGACAAGATTTAAAAGCTTATGTGGCATTTAACAGTACAATGACTGTTCCAACAATCTCTCTAATCTGAAATTTTCCATGTAACACTATCACAAGGATCTATTTGATAAGTGAAAATAACAGCATTCATTTGACTATCACAGACAGGGAGACGGAATCTGCACTACTTTGTTAGCACTTGTATCACACTTTTTTGACAAAAAAATTTTATCACACTGCTATCTTTACAGAGAAAATGATATAAATAACAGGTAGAGTAGCTGATTTCTATAAGCTATTTTAAAGTATTAACGCAAAAAATGTATTGATATATGTAATTTGCCTTTTTTAACATCCCAGTTAGTATGACTTTTTAATAAGTGTTTAAAAACATACAAGGGCTTCACAGACCATTGCATAAATGGCATAAGACACATGCTTCTACTTGTAAATGAATTATTTATCTTAAAGTGAATTGAAAGGCAAGAAACCCAGCTACAGAAAAAATACAATGTTAAAAGGTAGAAGATTATTTCTTTTGGAAAAACTTTGTCTTCGAAGGAAGCATCTGCTGGACAAGGAAAGCTCAATCTTCTTGTTAATAATTTGATGATGAAAAGAAAAAAAAAATATCAAAAGAGATACATTTAGCCAATTAATATTTCTCTTCTGTGAATTATTGTTTGGTCTCCAGGATGTTGGCAACTCAGATTACATTTTCAATCTTAAAACAACTGGGTAAAAAATACATGTACACTACTATACCTATAATTATACATATACTGCATGCTACTATCCAGCTGAGTTTGTAACTTTTGCTAAACAGCTACTTTCTTTACTACTCCAACACTTTTACCATCATGCTTCAAGAAGATCTAGACATAGGACTGTGTCATGGTCCTTTGACTGAAGTATATAAATAATGTAAAGCTTTGATGCGACAGATGTATTAGGCATCATAACGAAGATACATATTGCCCCTTGCTGATGTTTTTTACAGAGAGTATATAATACAGGAAAAGTATTAATTTATGGCAAATACAATACCCATCCTGCAAACTGCAGTATTTCAAGATAAACAATTAAGTCTATGGTTTATGTCTATGGTTTAATCTTATGCCAAGGGAAAAATTTTACACAGAACATTTCTTCAAATTGAAGAAAATATGCCATGAGGAAAAATACTTTGAGCTATCATGTACTTAGTGAATAGACAAAAAAAAAGTTTCCTTATTAACAAAAAAACACTGAAACTATTATGATCTTTTGCCAACTTTTTCACAGCTATTTTAAATATATCAGACTATCAGGTAAGCCTATGCCTCCTGTAAGGCTGTTGTTCAGTTACTAACTGTTCAGTTTACAAATGTTATACTAAGGAAAATAAACTATAAATCCATCTTGGAATATTATAATCTGGCAGAAATGGACACCTTGATACCTCACGAGAGAAAGAACTGACTAATCTAAATTTAAAGTACAAAACTACTGTATCTTTTTAACTCACTAAAAATGCTGATGCAGTGCTATTTCATTGCCTCAGTGCTTCATTTCTTCCTGAGCTGCTTTTCTCTTTGCCTGTCTAGCTACCAGCAAAAAGCTAATGAGATTTGATTTCTGCTAGGCATTCTTCTGATATGTTTGCATAAAATAAGATCTTTCTTCAGCCTCTGACTCTTCCTAGAATTGGACTAAGCAAAACTATTTTTTCTCATGGTTTTCAATCACCATATAAATTTTGAGAGTAAGAGTAAATGGAAATGCAAAGCATGTAATAAACTGCATCCTTTTCTGTCATCTCTAATTTCAAGTGCATTTTGTTGGACGATTTCCAGACCACTGGGAAGTTTGGTATGATATATCCATCTGCCCAGTAAGCTTCTAGGCTGATTTAAATCAGCATAACTTCATGACTGTGGAACACAGACACCTACTTCAATATGCATGCAAGAAGACCAGAGACAGAGACTATCCATTTTTAAAGAACTCGCGTACTAAAACATGAAAACCGAATGACAGAATCTAAGGTGATCTCAAGGACCTTGTGACTGCCCTTTTGGGACCATGCTATTTTTTTGCCATTGCTTTCTATTTACTACTGTTGGAGATGTATTAAATGTCCTGCTTGTATTGAACATCAAAAAAATAGGGGGGGGAGAGAGAGAGAGAGAGAGAGAGAGAGAGACGCTTTAAAAAAAAAGCTTTACAAATCAGTCCATGCACTGTGGATTTTTGTTGCAATAACTTTGAACAGTTATCTTATGGATTCTTTTCCTAGTCTAACAGAAAAAAGGGCAGTATTTGTGATGAAACTACTGGGATGATTGAAATAAAGAATATGTAATGCTGAAATGCAATACAAATTGAAAACTCCCTATTACCTTTTATCAAAACAATAACTAAGAAAAGCATTGTATCTTTCTTGTTAAGAGTAAATTCAATAAAAGTAGTTTCTTATTAAATCGGTACTAACTATGCTTTATAGATAAAATTTCCTGTAAAGTGAACATTTTTGAACAAACAGCACAGAAATTTTTACCACAGATAGTAAAAATATATTAAAAATAATATAAAAATATATCCATGTTTTATGGAGCTATCCACAAACTGCAGAGAAACGTAGTCATTTCTCTGTAAAAAGTAGTAAAAATTTCATACTCTGGTTCACTGTCATGAGATCATCTATTATTGCATTTATTATTAATTTCTGAATGAACTAAAATATTCTAAGCATGCAGAAAAATTAATCTCTCTTCTCAGAGCAGAAAATTGCACTACAGATAGAAAGTCCTTTTTTTTTCCTTTGTGGTAAAACACCATTAAAGTGTCACTTGTTTACTTTCTAATTTATTCTAAAAAAATTCTTACACCACATTCTGGAATCTAAAATAAAATTAATTAAATAATTATGCAAATAAGAACAGGACAATATGTTGCATGGCTAGAAGTCAACTATCTCCTTTATGAAAAGAAAGATCCTATGGAATCAGGTAATTTCAGCAGTGTGATTCAAATCATGGACTGTTCATCTAAATTGTGTTTTCAGTAATAAAAGATGTATTCTGTTAATAAAGGTACCAACAATTCTATCCTAATATAGACACATTTCCCTGTCTGGGAAAACAACAGTAAGCTATGCTTATCATGTGGTAGTAGGAATTAAAAACTGCCTTTGCAGTCTGTCCCAGAAAAGGGGAAGGCACATGGAAGGGGAAGGACTCTTTTTATCATGCATAAGAAAGACTGCTGTCACTGACAAAGTGGACAGAAAGTTTTTTTCCATTTTTTTCCAAATGAATCCCCCCCAAAACCCTTTCCTGGTGAAGCTACCCTTTGAGACAGTTGCTGGACTAACTGGTAGAAGAATCAAAATTCTTGGTATACTCCACAGATAGGTATTTTGAAAAGAGTAAAACAGTGTCACTGTCCTGTAAAACCTCTCTACGTTTCTTTCTCGAGATAGAAGAGTCATTAAAATATAAACAGTGTGGTCTGTATGAATATCTACCCAGGTATCAAGCAAGGCTTCATTCTTTCTCTCACAGCTGAACAATGAGGTGTCAAAATAAATGTTAAATGAACACTTTGACATAACATCTGAGACAAAATTCCATGTGCCAAATGCCTATATTTAGTGATCCTTACAAATATGAATCCTAGCCTGCACAATTTTATTAGTGGAAGTGACCACTACTGCTCCTGAAGTTTCTCATTACACTTGTGATTCAATGATTTTCAAGATGCAAGGTCTTCTATCGAACCTAAATGATACCTTTGCTTTCCATGTACTAATCTTGCTCCTTCTAAAACACAAATTCAATTCTGAAATTATACTTTATTACTTTTGTTGATTTTATTGTGTTCTGTTCTGTTATCATATTTTGGAACACGATAACAAAAATGCATGGAGTAACTGGTGCTCTAATTATTGGGTGGTTTGGGTCAGAAGAGACCTTAAAGATCATTTAGATCCACCCTGGCTGCTATGAGCAGGGACACCTTCCACTGGACCAGGTTGCTCAAAACCCCATCCAACTGGCCTAGAACTCCTTCAGGGATGGGGCATCCACAACTTCTCTGCACAACCTCTTCCAGGGGCTCACCAGCCTCATAGTGAGGAATTGCTCCCTAGTACCTAATCTAAATCTACCCTCTTTCAGTTTTAAGCCATTACCCCTTGTCCTATCACTTGATGCCCTTGTCAAAAGTCCCTCTCCAGCTTTCTTGCAGGCCCTCTAGGTACTGGAAGGCTCCAATAAGGTCTCACTGCAATCTTCTCTTCTCCAGGCTGATCCACACCAGCCGCCTTAGCCTGTCTTCACAGAAGAGGTGCTCCATCCCTCTGATCACCTTTGTGACCCTCCTCCAATGTCCTTCTTTTGTTGGGGCCCCAGAACTGAATGCAATGCTGCAGGTGGGGTATCATGGAAACAGAGCAGAGGGAGAGAATCACCTCCCTCAACCTGCTGGTCACACTTCTGATGCAGCCCAGGATTCTGTTAGGTTTCTGGACTGCAAGCACACATTGTTGGGCCACGCTGAGCTTTTCATCCACCAGCACCCGCAAGTCCTTCTCAGGGCTGCTCTCAGTCCATTTTCTGTTCAGCCTGTACTCGTGCTTGGGATTGCCTCAACGCACATGCAGGACCTTGCACTTAGCCTTGTTGAATTTCATGAGGTTTGCATGAGTGGAACTGTGAAGCCTGTCAAGGTGCCTCTGGACGGCAACCCTTCCCTCCAGCATGCTGACCACACCACACAGCTTGGTGTCTTTGGCAAACTTGTTGAGAGTGCCCACAATCCCACTGTCCATGTCACCAACAATGATGTTAAACAATGCCGATCCCAGTACTGACCCCTGAGGAATGTCACTTGACACTGGTCTCCACTTGGACATCAAGCTGCTGACCACAACATTTTGTGTACAACCCTCCAGCCATTTCCTTATCCACAGAGCAGTCCGTCTGTCAAATCCACATCTCTCCAGTTTAGAGACAAGGATGTCATGCAGGGCAGTGTCAAAAGCTTTGCAGAAGTCCAGATAGATGACATCAGTCACCCTTCCCTCATCCACTAACACTGTAATCCCATTGTAGAAGGCCACCAGATTTGTCAGGCACAACTTGCCCTTAGTCAAGCCATGCTGGCTGTCCCGTCACCTCCTTATTTTCAATGTGCCTTAACATAGTTTCCAGGAGGATCTGCTCCGTGATCTTGCCAGGAACAGACATGAGACTGACTGGCCTATAGTTCCCTGGATCTTCCTTTTTTCTTTTCTTAAATATGAGAGTTTTGTTTCCCCTTTTACAGTCACTAAAAACTTCACCAGACTGCCATGACTTTTCAAATATGATGGAGAGTGGCTTAACCACCTCATCTGCCAGTTCCCTCAGGACTGCAGATTTATCTCATCAGGACCTATGGACTTGTGCACCTTCACATTCTTTAGATGTTCTTGAACTTGATCTTTTCCTACCGCAGGCAGTTCTTCATTTTCTCAGTTGCTGCCTTTGTCTTCTGCAGTGCGGCAGGACCACTTGCCAGTGAAGAACGAGACAAAAAAGTCATTGAGTACCCTCAGCATCCTCCCCGTCTCAGGTAACCAGATCTCCCCTCTCCTTCCAGATGGGGTCCACATTTTCCCTAGCCTTCCTTCTATCAGCGATGTACCTATAGAAGCTTTTCTTGCTGCCCTTGATGTCCCTGGCCAGATTTAATTCTATCAGGGCTTTAGCTTTTCTAACCTGGTCCCTGGCTGCTTGGACAATTCCTCCCAGGGTAACCTTGCTTCCACGCTCTGTAGGATTTTGTTTTGTGTTCAGGTTTGTCCAGGAGCTCCTTGTTCATCCATCCAGGCCTCCTGGCATTTTTGCCTGACCTCATTCTTGTTGGGATGCATTGCTCCTGAGCTTGGGGGAGGTGCTGCTTGAATATTAACCAGCTTTTTGGGCCCATCTTCCCTCCAGGGCTTTATCCCATGATACTCTACCAAACAGATCCCTGAAGAGGCCAAAGGTTGCTCTCCTGAAGTCCAGGGCAGTGAGCTTGCTGAGCACGTTCCTTGCTGCCTTAAGGATCTTGGACCCTGCCATTTCATGGTCACTGCAGCCAAGGCTGCCCTTGAGCTTCACATTCCCCATGAGCCCCTCCTTGTTGGTGAGAGCAAGGTCCAGTATAGCACCTCTCCTCATTGGCTCCTCTGTCACTTAGAAAAGGAAGTTATTGCCAATGTATTCCAGGAGCCTCCTGGATTGACCGATTTCAAGATGGAGGTCAGAAATGAATTGTTAACTTCCAACGTTAATTCACAATGTCGTTAAAAGATCACTGCTTTCAGATATATATGGCTAGAACAAAGACACTTCATACTTCAAAGTAAGGTTTAGTTTGCCACTGTATTTCATTGAGAATATTTCTGTTTTAATTGGAAAAACTAAGACAACCATAATACAATACTTAATAAATAGCAATGTATTGAATTATGTGCTATAATCAGCTGTAATTCTTCAGCTTTGTTCCTGTACAAGCAAACCTAGGTTTCAGTGCAGGGAGTATACCTGCAATTATGCAAATGATGGCTATGACAGAGATTTCCAAAATTATTCTGAGTTTGCAAATGATCATAAAATTTTACCAGAGGCAAATGGATTTCAAATATACAGATAACAGCACAGAGTTTGGTGTATGAAAACAAGCCCTCCAAAAGAAAACTATTGTCTTTTTCAAAGGTACTTTTATACTGATCAAAACAATGTATTGTGAATTTATTTGTTTGTTTATGTTCTCAGGCTGATCAATGAAAATCAGCAAAGTCTATACTGCATACATTTTGAGTCTATTTGAATGATCATTTATGGGCAAGTAAATTATTTGATGTACAGAAGACAAAAAAATTAAGGGTTTTTTATTTATACTTTTAGAGGCAAAATCTTTGAGAAAGTTTTTGCTTCTCCTATGCTGCTGAATAGGACTCTCTTCACAACAAGACCAACTGGAATGGTTAAAGATATTACATAAAAAAAGAAGCTAATAGTTAAATGACTTCAAGATTCTGAAAGAGTTTGTGAAAAATTTCTAGAAAACATTATATGTTGAAAAAAGATTTATGACTTTTGGTCTGGGTGATGAATATTTAATCTCTGTTTCTGAGACATTTAAGAATGAGCAAGACAAATCTCTGTGAGAAATACTCTAGGTACATTTCAACCTCTTGAAGTTCTTTTCAATCTGACATTCATTCAAATGTTTGTCTTCAAATATTTTTATATTTATATGTGTTATCATCTTTAACAAGTCCTGAAGTCAAGAATTAAACACAACTCTAACAAATTTAATTATTGCAACATTCAAAGTATTCCTCATGGAATGAGTACAAACATCTAATTCAATTGTGAAGGATATAACAAATTTAATTATTGCAACATTCAAAGTATTCCTCATGGAATGAGTACAAACATCTAATTCAATTGTGAAGGATAGTTACCTTTCTTTGTCATCCTTATCTGTTAAGGGGAGGAAAAAATATTAATGTTGCGATGACCAATGATTATTATACACTTTAATGGAATCTATCCTGAGAAAGACAAATTAAATCAAGGCTCTTCCAACTTATGACCTCATTAAAATATTTCTTGACAACATTACTCAGAGTTGGATCTGACACACAATACCACAGTCCCCCCCCCCAAAAAAAAAGCACAAAACCACCTTCTTGGGGGTCCTGCTTTTCCTCTAGACAATGCCAGTCTTTCAGCTAACCTAGTTATTCTGTTGCTATAAAGATTTCTATACTACTCCACGTTGTAAATATTTTCTTAATTTACATGCTATATATCAATCTATTACTATAATTATTAATAACAAAACCACAGTTTTCCAAATGTTTCATAAGAATTAAAACCCTTCCTAAAAGAAAAAAGGAACACCTGAAGTACACAATCAAATTAATCAAACCATAATATTATTAATGTTAACATATACTAGGGTTTGTTATCCACATACTTACTTGTGACCCATTTCATGGGCAATGGTAAAAGCGAGATTCAGACCATTGTCCTCTGCAATTATACATTTTCGTTTTTCACTGCACATTCCACTCAGATAGGCTATACCTAGGAAACACAACCACCACATTCAATTATTTTTTATTATTACTAACCGTATAGTATAATCACACTATAGACCCCAATTGCGTCTGAAACCTTATTGTGGTCAGTGCCATTCAAATATATAAACAGATATCTGACAAAGGTTTACTTACCCATAAGTCAGAACAACTGATTTTGGCACAAAATTGGATAAAAGGTAGCAAAGAAATTGCAACAGTGATAATATTACTAGATAGTAATATTGCTTGATTACATAGGCTGCAATGTGCAGAAAATGTATTCTTTAAAAGCATTGCTAGGTACCTTAATGAGATGCAATAGAACACATATACAAATATCAATACCACTATAAATGAAAATAGATGTCTACAACAACAGGGCACAAATCTGAAGAGGTGTTTCTTCTGACAGACTCAAGAAGACAACACAAAGCACAGAGCTGTGCCCCTACATTATCACTATTAAGCACTGATATAGCATTCAGCATTTTAACGATTTTAAAAATGTGTAAGAGTCAGGTGTCACAGAATTACAAGAATTCATAGGAGACTGCAGCCTTGACAAATGCATTAATTGCAGAGGCTATAATGCCTCTACTACATAAACCTAAGTTTTCAAAAATAGAAGCCTGAATGGTAGGCTTTTGAGTTCAAGTTCAGCTTCTCAAAGGTAAGATGCCTGTAATTACAAAAACTTGAGGAACGTGCGGCTTGACTGGGGTAATGGTAATTTTTTTCAGACCACAAATATATTTAATGGGAACCTATTGTCACTCATTTGAAATTTCAGAGTAAGCAATCAAAATGCTGTTTAAGTGTTTGGCCTTCTTCCCAGGAACATCCTTTCAATGGAATGGTGCCCTCTGGATCAACATGTTTGCTGGATGTTTGCATGTAAAGGTCAAGTTTGAAATGTTCGACAGTGTTTGAAATTTAGTCATAATCATCTTTCTAAGTTAACACGATAAAAGTCATTCTTCTTACAATCCAAGTATTTGTCAGCCTGTGAGTACAACACCTCATCTACAACATGAAATTCAAGTAGTAACCCCAACACTAGTCTGGCAGCGATGCTCTCAATAGAACTGGCTGGAAGGTTTTGGACACAAAACTCATGTGACAAAAAATGCTGTTGAGGTCTGAACAAAACAAGCACAAATTACATTTGAATTACGCATAATGTTTCAACTTGTACTATTTCTTTCCAAAGAAGGGAGAAAAAACGAAGCAGGCAGTAAAAGTAATTTGGGATACAAAAAAAGAAGGCAAAATATGTTCAAAGCAAAAAACCTGAAGCCCTTCAAATGTCATCTCATGGTAAATGTAGGTATCATTTATATTAACTCCATTGAAAATAAAGAGAATTAAGAAACACTGTGAAACATAATGTTTTATTTCAAATGTTATGCTCCAGTGGCCGAAATAAGAAGAAAAATACTTCTCTGGAATTAGTTCCACAGTCACATTCATTTTCTTTCAAGTTTTGATGAGCAAACTGGAAAAGATAGAGCTGCTTTTAATACTGTAGCTCTAAGTAGTAGCACTGGTAACAATACCAGAAGCAGACATCAGAGCTCTGACTTCAGCCAATGCCAATGCATTTATAAAGAGCTAAAAAAACCCAGAAAGATTACTTTTGCTATAGACAAAACCCAGTGCTGCATTTTGAAGTGTTGTGGGCGTTCCTATCAGTATAATGCATAATGCTCAGAAATATCTTCCTTACTTTACTGGTTTTGGCTGGGATAGGGTTAACTTTCTTCACAGTGGTTGGTAAGAGGCTGTTTCAGATTTGTGCTGGAAACGTGCTGCTAACACAGGGATGTTCAGTCACTGCTGAGCAGCGCTTACACAGAGTCAGGGCCTTTTCTGCCCCTCGCCCCACCCCACCAGCGAGCGGGCTGGGGGTGCACAGGAACCTGGGAGGGGACACAGCCGGGACAGCTGACCCCAACTGGCCAAGGGGATATGCCATACCATATGATGTCATGCTCAGCAATGAAACCTGGGGGGAGGTTGGTGGGGGAGCTGCTGCTCGACGACTCACTGGGCATCAGTCTGTTGGTGGTGAGCGACTGCTTTCATTTGCACCACTTGTCTTTCTTGGGTTTCTTTCTCTCTGTTATTTTCCTTTTCATTACAATTACTTTTATTATTATTTTATTTCAGTTAGTAAACTGTTTTCAATGCAACCTGCAAGTTTTCTCACTTTTAGCCTTCTGATTCTCTCCCCGCATTCCACTGGTGGGGACTGAGTGAGTGAGTGGCTGTGTGGTGCTTAGTTTCTGGCTGGGGTTTAACCCAACACTCTACTGCCGATGGCTGTCCTCAGCTGGATAAAACTTGGTGGCATCTACAGAAAGATAACTCCCAAACCTCCCTCCACCTGTTGATGCTAAGTACTAACTGAAACTGTCTGATGCTCTCCAGTTTTTTGCAGGGAAAAGAAGTCCCCTAACCTTCTTGTGGCCTCTAAAATGGCAGTTCAAGTTCATTAGCAGTATCTTTCCATACAACAACATGAATACTATCAGTTGCTGTCTATCCTGCCTGACCCCCGGTTTATTGCCAAAGAACTATGCACATCGCAAGTTTCATACCTATTTTGCAGATGAAGCAGTCAGCAGTAGTAAGCATTTGCAACAATACTCAATATATATCACTAATAATATTTTCATATTTGGCATTCCTTGAAGGGAATTGATTATATTTGACCTTTTTAAGTGTAACATATGAAACATAAGACCTGCATTTCATTTAGATCAAATTAGATTCCTGCTTCTAGAAATGTCCAAAAGAATCAAATGCAATTAATGCTTTATGACTTTTCAGCTATTAAACAAAGTCAACGTCATATGTGAAAGCCACATCCCACAGCAGCTACTGGATGTAAATCAGCCAACTACTGGCTGTGAACTATTTTCATGTCTTGTCCTTGGTTATTAATTTCGTATGTAGAGAAAACGAAACTGACTTCAGTAAGCAGCTGCTCTTGCTTAGTTGTCTGCATTAGGTAAGAAAAGGAATTTCTTCTTTAAATATATGTATGTTCACTGAAGTTCCTGTGGCTTATTAACACAGCTGGAACTGCTCCAAGGTTAAATCCACAAGAAGAAAAAAAAGAAAAAAGAACAATTGCTCCCTTGTTGTGATTAAGGTATTCCTAGTGAACCCCACGGTCTCAATTCACAGCTTCAAATTAAAACACTTCATATAGAAAAGTGTTGGCTAGAAAGCAGTAATGTCATCTCAATGACAATTTAAGGAAGGATCCTGTTATTTATCTATAAAGAAAGCTGTGTTTTGAAACAAAAAACCACTGAACGAATACCTGCCAAATGTAAAATATCCAAATTACTTCACTCTGTAGATAACTATTTCTCAAGTTAATTCAGAAGAAAATACATGCAATATCAATTAAGGGAGTAAAGCTTTACCATTGTGCCCTGGGACAGCAACATATGGGACTACATTTTCTTATCAAACATGTAAATATCCAAATGAAATACACACTTCTTCAGAAAAGTAGAATTTTTGCCAAAGTCATAGCAGTGGTTTATTACGGCCGCTATTACTGCTACACATAGAGATGGGTATTTCATTCTAAATAATATAGTAACTTTTTTTTAGAATTTTCTCATCTCTTAATGAACTTCCTTACCTCAAATTATTTATTCTTTCAGCATAGGCACAAATTACAACTTTTCTGTTGAAAAGCTGTGGTTCAGCTCAGAGGGATGTTACGGAAAACACATTAACAGCTGAAGTATCCAAACAAATTTTTCAGCTTTACCTGCTCATTTGTAGCCTGCTGCCCGTAACATAAATGCACTACGTATATTAAAAGGTTACTGCCAGCATTAACCTCAGGAACAAAAATTCCATAGCAAAAAAACCCAGAATCACATTAAAAAATATGCAGTTAAATATACAAACATGGCTTTCTTACAGTGACCATATCACGTGCAAGTATGACTTGAGTATGTCTGCATTTGTAATATTGCATTGTAAAATGCTAAATAATGGTTATTGGTTTTCCCTGTGTAGTGATCCAATGAAATAGAGTTAATATTCTGAAAGTTTTAATCACACAAATTACTTAGCACATTTGAACTTCTTTTCCTCTGAACTTCTTTGGTTTCACAACACATTCAAACTTGGTTTAGAACCATTAGCTATGTGCTTATTCTGAATCCCTTCCCTCAAACTTGCTCCAAAATCTACTTGCTAAATTTAGATACCTTTAAAAAAGAAAGAGGCCCTTCCACATACAACCTGTTTAATCCATTGATATCACCTGGATGTCACCTCTACACTTTCCTGAGCTATTTCACAGCTCTTCTGTTTTGGGAACAGAATGTTCTGCCCAAGAGATTATCCTCCCCGCTGCCCCCTCCCCCCCCACCCCCACCCCCCCCTGATTAGAAGGCAATAACGACTATACAAAATACAGGAAAATGTTCCTGTAACATATTCTTTGATGAAGAGGAATAGGGGATCACCCAGATATCTGTTCTAATACTGACCAAGAGCAGAATCTACTTGAATTTCTGGTCCATATGAAATCAAAATTCCATAAAACCCACATACAAGCTGAACGAACTGAAAAGAGCATATATATTTGTATAGCACAGTTCAGGGAAAAAAATATGCAGCATTTCCATTTTAAAGCTTTTTTAATGAAGGAGTATGAAATGTTCTCAGGAATCTAGGGATACTATGCTGTTGTGCTGTCTATCTATCAGTAAAAACTGTCAAATTTAACCAAAATGAAAAACTAAACCAGAACAAATTCCCAGTGCCTACTGCATTCCCTGTCATCTCGGTAAATTAATGAAGCACAATATTAATATTGAATACACATCAAGCATAATTTCAAGAATACTGAAACTGTTCATGAACTTCACAAGTGATGGATCTATTTTCATTAAATTAGTATACATAAAACTGATACTGCTGAAGCAAATGCTATAAATATAAGTAATAGTTATGTATAGAATTTTCTTCTATAAAATTTCTACACCAAGCTTCATAAATAACAGTATAGAACACTGATTAAATATAGGTAAGCCAGAAATGGACAGAAAACATGCAGAAACACTCTGAACCACAAAGGTTCAAAAAAAAAATAGCTTTCAGATGATGCCATGCAGTGATACATTCCTGATAGCATGACTTTAATTTGAATTATTGATGATGCACAACCTTAGCAAGCCTCTGCAACACAAACATAATTTAATGCCCAAGTACATCTGGCTTTTGATTTGAACATAAGTATTTTAAATTTGAACCAGCAAATCAATGGGCCTGTGAGCATAAATGATAGTACTTAATTGGACTTCATTACTAATGTAACAAATTTTTTTTTTTAGAAGCCCAGATACTTTTCTTAAGAAGCAGGTGAATAAAGCTTTCCACAGAGCTTTTTCCACACTTAAAAGTCTAATTAGCACAAGCTGCTCTGAAAAGAGCCCCAGACACTGACAATTTCCAGGACAAACAAATCTTGTCAGTCGTCAGTATATCAGCAGCCCTTAAACACAGCAGCAGTCAAAAAAACAGAGTTAACAAACAGAGTCTCGAATCCAAATAGAATCCTAGAAATATTTGGGTCTTTTCTTTTCAAAGTAAGGGATATCAGCAGTAATGATAACTATACCTATATGTGCAAGTATATATATATATACAAATGCACATATACACCAATGCAAGACATCAGAAAAAAATAATGGGATATAAACAAATCAACTTCTGCTGCATTTTATGCAACATAACTCAAATATTATTCACCTGTTTTTTTAGTTTATGATTACGTACATCTGAGAAAAACTGATGCTTCAGGAAAATACTTTATCAATATCTAATAAAAATGTGATTTTATGTTTCAAAATAGACTATTAAGTTTACTCTTCCTTTCAGAAAAACTGCTTCACTTTAATCCTTAGCGTGGAGAAAAAGTCTGAAAACAGGAAGGGTATATCAGTGTGTGTCACAAACGTATGAACAAATTCTGAATGTGTGACTGTACAGTTTTAGGTCCTTTAGTTCTTTACACCTTATGAACAGTCCACAAATGTCTATCCTGTTATCACAGGGATGGGATGACAGAACTGCTAGAAAATACTAGTTTTCTTCTAAAATGCACTCTGCATGGAAAACGTTTCTCTCAAGATGAATAGACAGATGAGACAGTAAATGAATTCTCCTCCCTATCCACTCCTGGCCTTTGTTGACACATGTTGGAGGAATCCCCTAAGCTAAAGGCTGCATCCATACTGTCACCTTTAACAGCCACCAAAACATTTATTCTCTGAATCTGAGTATTCCTTAACCCATTCAGAGTTTGGGTCCATAATGTGATGGCAAGTAGCTCCAGAGTGTAACTTGTGTACAAGAGTACATTTTTCTCTTTTTATGAAGACTGCATAGAGGATATTCTAACTCAAACATAAAGCTCTATTCATCTATTCAAAGCTACATATGCCTTCCTAGATCTCCATCAGCTATGTCAATGACAGACTAAGAAGGTCTAGCACATTTAGCCACTCCTCAAGCAGAGCCCTCTGCATACCTTACCTTCTCTTGTTCTAATACAGTCTTTCTGACAAAAGTGGTTATAGTCAAAAGGCCAGGTGTACCATGGGTTAATAGAAGACCAACATTATGACTTCTATGGTTCTCTATGCTTCCTTAGTTAGTCTTAACAGTCACTTTACTCAGCTGACATTTCAATGAGCTGACATGTCAGTGAGCTGACATTTCCAGAGAACTGTCCATTGTCATTCTCTGATATCTTTTGTGAGTGGTAGCAAAGCCCATGGCTTCACACAAGAATAATTTTTTTTCTTAATATGCATTACTTCATATTTGGCAATACGTAACTTCATCTGCTGTTTCACTGCCTTTTGAGTATCACAACGTTCATCTGCAGTTCTTCCCATCAGCCTCATACTGAACTATTCAGAATGAAACAATATGAAAGCAGGCCACCACTATTCAAAATTCTTTATGAAGTGAGTCAGCGCTGAACTCACAGACACCTCCTTCTAATGTAAATACAGGCAAATAATCCACATGTCTTGTTTTTAAATTTTAAGCATATGAAAAAAATTCTTTAAAACTTAAAGGAAAAAATGTAAAGCAACAATACACTGTAACATAGCCACTGAGTACATCCAGTATACTTTTTAATTGCCCCCCCCCCCCTTATTTTTTTTCTCTAAAGGCAACATCACAAAGTGGAAAACTTATCCACAAAAATACATATGAACAGAAAAAGACAAAGATGTAGAACAAAACTGCATGCTGGAAAATGAAAAGAATCATAAATGGAAAAAGAAAAATCACAACTTCCTTTCCTCCACATTTGACTTTGTTTTGCACCTGTAATCTAGAAAAAAAACCCAAACTTGGTTAGATTGTGTATAATTGATGTTGAAGAGGTCCTAAGTCATTCTGTTCAGAAGAAAATGTAAAAAAATCACAGCGTAGGGAGTAACGTGCAATAAAGATTTCCTTTACTTCACATTTTCTTATACTATCAATATGAAAGAAAAATTAAACAAACTTTCTAAGCAATAACTTCAATCTTCTAAGAAACAGAACTAGTTTGATCCATTACCCTAACTTCCTCATGGTATGATTTGCATAAACAATTTTTCTAGATGTTTGTTTTACATGGCATAGAAAATTATTAGTTATCTTGATCTACGCTTAAAAGTTTAACTTTTGGACAGAAGTAGAAAAATATATTTTTAGGACTTATACAATAAAGACTTTCAGTCATTAAATTACATGGCTAAATTATGAGAGTGCTTTATGAAAGCTTCATGGAACTTTGCTGTACACAATCAAGATCTGACTTTGAAAAGGAGACACCTCACTTCTTTGGCAACAAAACTGAATCGGGTTTTCCATAATAAACCAGAAGCTTGTTACTTAAAAACCCAGAAACAGCTTTCAAGCTGAGTGCCAGCCTTTTCAGAACACCTTTGACCAAATACATACATAAATAAATTTCTCTTGAGGACGTGCTTTTCACTGATGCATTGGACAGATGTAACAGATACACCGTTTACTTTGAATGAATATCACATGACTCAGAATAAGAATTGGTGCGTGCTTCCTACCATAAAACTCTGTTTCTGTACATCCACAAAACCCTTGTTACTCTACTGACAAGATGGGGAGATGAGGACAGTAAACACTGCAGTACACGACAGGAATTATTTTTAACAACTCGAACTTGCTTTCTAGGTTTCCCAACTTGTTCTACAGTTACATTTGCTTTAGAGGTTGTTTTGCAATCTTTCAGACTGTTATTTATAGCTTTCTCTATCAACCCCTTCTGGGGATGACATTTTTTCCTTGTACATAAATGAAAGGGAAAGCTATTTGTCTGAACTAGCCATTTCCAGCCCTCATGATATCTAAGCACATGGCACTCCTGATCTTGGGATTAGCTGTAGCTAATCAGCAACAAGAATTTACTCTTTACCAAGAAAAGTTTTTATTACTATGCATTACTTATATAGATGCACAGCATTAAAATGACCATTAGGAAGAAATGTATTTTAAAACATTGTGTTAGATGGAAAAAAGTAGAGTTTGAATTCTGGTTTTCTTTGATAGAATGAACCCTAACGTAGAAGCTAAGGGAAGACTGCTACTAACAGTTCACCACAACAACTACAGAACATATAAACCCAATCATACATTTCCCTTTTACATATTCACCTTTGTGACCAGATACACCACTACTCCAAACTGGCACCCACAAGTTGTATAAAGTATTACAAGGTGATATGTGTGCACATGGTATTAAGGCTGTGTCTATGCCTTTAGAAATGTCTCTACATTTCTGTGTACATATACATACATACTTTTCTTTTTTTCTACTCTTTTGATTCTTATTTAGCAGATTTTTCATTTTCCTTTTGCACACCTGCTTTACTTGAAATTATTTAAAAAAAAAAGTTTACCTTTTTGTGTCTACTCAATAAACCCATAAAACAGAAGAAGGGTCAGATGAGATGGGCAAGGGTGATATGGTTATGAAGCTTATGAAGGAAGAATGTAGGGAATGACTGACCAGAGCTGTTTCAAAGAAAGTTGAACTTAACAGAAAAGAGACTGGAGGGTTTGTTTTAGTAAATGCCTGTATCAGTTCATTGGATTAGCTGTTTGTGTAAATGTTTTCCCCTGAGTTAATCAAAAGGGCGTGAATGGCTTCTTGAGTTAGGGGTGCCTATGTGGCTCAGCTCTACAGAGTACAAAAACGGAACAACTTCAGTTGCTTCAGATATCCTTTCAGAAGATGGAAGCAAAAGTAACACTGATCTATATAGCATCCATACAGAATTAGCCTCTTAAAAAAATACACTTTCTTCCCTATTGTTTTGAGTTTAAGCCAAGTTCTGCTGAGTTGCTGGGAACTAACCTTGCATCAAAGCACATGGTAGCGCTTGAACCTGTCAGGAAGCAAGTAGGACCACTATGAACATGTGGGATATGAAGTGGGTATTCTATGTTTAACAGTGACATGCAAAAGTCTGAGACAGTGAGGCATCCTCGAAAGTGGGAAATTCTCTGTGAAGTTCTTTAAAGAGAAAAATTATTCTTCAGATTCATAATAATAAAATAAATGTTTCATTGTAAAAAACTGTAAAAACAGATAACAGGAAAATTATTATCAGGCCTACATATTACCTTCTAGAATATTTTTTGAGAAATAAAATGCCTGATACATGGGAACAAATCTTAGATGGTTACACAGCCTGATGAATATTGGATTATTCATATCTGGTATTAGTCCATCCAAAATCTGTAAGGAATAGATGACATAGATTTACTGTGACAAGTATTAAAAAAAAGTTATCTTTTACAGGAAGAGAGGGACCAAGTAAATTTTCTAGCCCAGTATATACACTTTGTGCAAAACTTTTTAGAGGCTTGTAAACTGAGGTTTCTGCTACAATATGACTTTAAAAGGAAAAGTAGGAATCACAGACTCTAGACTGAATTCAAAGGGAAGTACCTTTGCCAAAAAGGCAATTGAAATTTTAGTTTGCCAAGCATATCAGAGTAGTACAAGATACTGCAATTTGAATACTTGCTAGCATTAAGAAACACAAACTGACCTCATCTCATGAAGATGACCTTTTCTAATAATGTTTTACAGAGCTTTGCTGTTTTATAAAAACAATGTACAGAAAGGCTTAGTTAATTTAAAAATATTTTAAATACCTGAAATACATTCAAACCCCCCAATATTTTATTTTAAAGTATATTTAAAAAAAGACTCATCATTTAATGTCAAGGGCCCTGGCCCAAGGAAACCAGAAGCACAGTGCACAGAACAGCATTTTTATGAAAATAGGTAGGCTTTAGACTTCCAGAGGAGCTATGTACAGTATAGGTACTTTAAAAGTTCCTCTAGTTTTCTAGATCAGTTTTGAAGCAGTCTCCATTTTCTAAATGAAAATTTTACATAACTTCTGGAACCTTAAAATAAATGTACTGACCTTAAAACTTCAGTGTATATGTTATTTTAAGATTTAAGATTTTAAGATTAAATGTTTTCTGTAGTTTGTCAAAAAAGCAGAAAGTACTTATTGCACTCCCATTTTAATGCAAACGCTGTATTTTTAAAACTGCCTCTTGTCTTTTATTCTGCTTCTGAGAAAATCTGACCCTCCCCATAAGAAATGTGATTAATAGATGTTATCCTGCAACACGAAATGGTCCAATTAGTTGTCAGAACTGCTTCCACTGCTGTGATTGTGAGTCCACTTCAAGATGTTTTAAAATACTGTAAGCCTACTACTCTGTACACTTGGGTCAAAATATATTAGCATCACAGAGTAAAATATATACTAGAGATAATTAAGAATTATGTCGCTCCCTCCAAATAGTGAAAATATTCACCCAGGTGCTTTCCTCTCTTCTTGCCTTCCTGACATCTGGGTTTCAGTTCTCACAGTCATAAAATGTGCAGCTGCTAAAGTTGCCTCCATGTTCTGTACATCTATGCACTTTGCAATGCCTTTGAATTCACCTCTTGTCTCATTCCATCAGATCATTTTTTTTTTCTGAATACGCTTCCAAGCGTATATATATTGTGTAACATCAATTCCCCTTACTGATTTGGTCTACTCATAATATATCACCAATGCTTTTCCTGGTCCTACAAAGACTCCAGCCTTGATACCCCACTAAGCTGATTTTCCTATAATTTAATTTTTGATTCCTTCTTCCACTTGTCTTGGTACCATACTCTGTGCAACAAACCGATCAGAAATCACTCATGAGACCACATAATTTTCACTCTAACACACATTCCTCAGACTTATTTTTACAAAAAATATGAGGAAAACAAGACTGTCTTGTTTTCTTTTGTAATTTATCTTACTATATCCATGCTATGGAAATGACACTGTGTGGTAGAAACATAAAATTGTTCCTTGACCAACACTGCTTCAGCACAGTAATATATAGACTCATTTTCTGCAGTCTGGGTGATTTCTCTAAAACATTTCTCATGCTTTCATGATATCATCAAGCTAAAAGTGATACAATGTGGTTATTTTATGTTTTTCACATGAACAAATTATGCTTCGCTTCACTATGACAGTGTCCCAACTTGTACCTGCACCTTATTAGTCTCTTCAAGACCATATCTCAATGTTCATACAAACTGTTTCCAGCAACTCAAAAATTCTTTGAGTTTGTTGGGATGGTCCTCAAGAAGTGTGAACTCTATGAAAGCAAGCTGAAAAGAGTATCAGGTCTTTCTTCTTCCAGGGAATCCATTATCCAAACTACCTTTCCAAAGTCTGCAATACACAAGGTAATCAAGGACTAGAGGCTCCTGTATCTCGCATGGACAGCACTAAACCCTGACTAGTCCCTGCTTGAGAAAGCTGAGTAAAGGATGACTTGACGAGAAACTCATGTTTTATTAAGTGTAGGGTACCATCATACTGAGAACATAAAATCTTCAGTGCAGACAAAGCAGAAATACAAAGGAACTCCTTGCCATTTAAATATCATAAAAGGGAACATGGATTCAAACTGAAAAGCTGCCCAAAGGCATTTAAATGAAGTGTGAGCCTTGACCCTGTACCTCTGTTCCTTCCTGCTTGTATTTGTGCAGCATTTTCCCTTGTAATTTGACAAGTTAGATGCAACTGTATGGATCATCTGCAGTTCCCTCCGTAAATATAGAGTTCCTTTTGCTTCCTCCTCATCTAAAGGACCCATGAATCACTGCCAACCCATCCCATTCTTCATAAACCATATGCATTCACTACACAATCTACCTAATTCCATTAAGTTGATAGTTGTCTTCCAGTATATAGCTATGGGACATGAACTGACGCATTACTCACAAGGAGCTACACCTGGTCTCTCTTATTTTGAGAAAACTTCTAATAAACAACAGTGGGTTTTTTCAGTTCAAAATACTATACAAGGTAGTATCGCACCTTTAATACTATCTTAACTATCCTCTAAGTAATGGCTTTTATACAAATAGATACTATTAAGGGCAACCATAAATACCAATACTATCAACAAATAAAATTATCCTGCACATCAAATGAGTAACGTGTTAGACTGCTTCATTCTCAAAAATTATTATTCCTTGAACCAGAACATCCACAAGCTAACAGAAGTTCAATACAGGTGTCTTAGATTTTCTCTGCTCTATCTTAAATTTATGTACCTTTCCATGATGATTTAAAAAAAATCTTGTGTATTAAAGGTATTTGTATACCAGATACCCTGTACTATCACATGGATAGTCCTTCCTACGGAACTTTTGTATTTCTACACTTCTACATAGTTCAGATTATACTAAATGAAACATCCAAGCAATGTCATGGGAGAAATCAATATTCAGAAGCCACTTGTGAATATTGTGGTTACTGAAGCATTTGCAGCTACTGGATACACATGAGCTACAATAGTTTTAACAAATACAAAAGTTTATGAAGTGAAATTGAGTGAGATCTCTGTGGCTGGCTTTTCCACAAAAGCACTTAAAAGATGCTCCTGCTGTCACTGTATAGATGTTCCTTTATATACAGGTCAGTTAACTTATTATCACAATCTTGCATAAAAAAGCATGTTGTATCAATGCAAAATTGTACGTATTGTAAAAGTTGTATGAATGACTTAGATTAGGTTACACATTGGAAATCTCCATAGGAAGATCAAATGCAGATTAAATGGCGAACCCAGTTCTCTGAATGTCAGCAATCTTACAGCCAAAAATTTATCTTTCCTTTACACAGGACATGTTCAGAGTATCTTCTCTTCAGAACAACTTTTGTATTTTGGCATAAATCATCTCACAGGGCAAACACACAAAGCTTACAACAATCTTTCCGTTTTTACAGATTTTGTGTAGCAGCAAGCTTGGAGATATGTCAAGAGAACATTTTTGACCTAGAAAGTTTAACTGACTGCAGCTATGCCTTCACTGGGAGAAACTTGTGGTTGCTTCTCCTTACCCAGTCTGTCTGTGCAAATGCTTGGGCTCCTACTCTCAATTCCCCATGGCACCCAGCACAGTAACAATCATAAGAAAATAATAAAAAAAGTTAATTACAATAATGACAAAAAAGCAAGAAAAAAAAGTTGGTCATGGTGGTCAGCAGGAGGGCTAGCTGTATATCTTCAGGTACGGGCAATTTCAGTCAACAGAATTGTAAAATGGCAACCTCAAATAGTATTTCTTTACATAAAACATAAAACTGTTCACTGATATCCAACTTGACTGTGTGCAGTGCTAAAATGTTCTAAAAAACAGATGCATGCACATACCTTAAAAACCTCATCTTTCTAATCTCCACTGACTTAATTTTCTAAGCACACCTCCTACATTTCCCTCTGCAAGACTGACAGGACTAACAACTCCCCACCCCCTCTGATATATAGGGCAGGACCTGTACGTAGGTTCTATACTCCACCCCTTATAGAAGTAGCTCTTGCCTACCCCCTGCTTTCAGCCTTATCTGTCCTGAGAAGAAACCTGGTCCCAAAAATGCATGTGCAAGTTAGGACATACGATAACCGCATCTCTCAAGGCTTATGGATTCCTGCCTGCCTTGAACAACCAGAAATCTCCCTTGCCCCCTGCAAATGGCAGCAACCAAACAACTGCAGTATTGATTTGTAATGCCCTTAAGTGTGTTTCTTCCAGAATTGTGCCTCAACAAAAGAGAAGAAAAAACCAACAAAAACCCACAAAACCCACCAATCCAAACCTCACTCTTCTAGTGAACATAAACAAAAAAAGGTTCTTGTTGGCATCTTCTAGAAAAACACACTTGCTGCAGCATCTAGTTTTGACCGGGGGAGGGCCTGGAAGAGGGGAGACAGAGTTCCCTTGCTTCTTTATCCCAGTTAAACCAAATACACCCATTGAAAACAGTGGCAGCAACTCTTCCCTCCTTTCCCTTCCTCTAGAGAAGGACTGTGCAGGATCTAGTAATCCCACCATTCTGTCGAGCCACACTAATTTTTAGAGAGGCAGAAAGACTGACCCTGCCTAACAGGCTTATGTCGCAAGGGCTCCTGTCTTGAAGCACACAGGTACTTGATCTAGCTTTACATTAGCAACATCAAGTGCCTGAAGGGGTTCAGCCACAGTGGTATATTGCTCAGCATGAGAGAGCTCACATTGCTTTTCAGCAAACTTAGCACTCCCCTAGCTAGTTAGGCTAAGTGCAGCTATGCAAGACTCCAAGAGAGAGATTTTCTGGGTAAGAAGAGGGATACCAGATGGATACAGATGAGGAAGCACAGGAAAACAGACTTAATTTTACTTCTGCATTGCTCCTGACCACGTTCTGTGCAACTTCTTTGGCTGCTTGTTCATTGGTTTACAGGCCTCAAGCATTCACCTCAAATATCTCCAGAATTAACTGCCACTGGACAATGATAGCCAGTACAATTCCCTGTCTCTGTCCTATCTCTTAATGCATAGGGCTGGATTAAACCTTTCTCCCTGTGGGTAAGTTTTGAAGCAAAAGGCCAAGTCCTTTGTATTAAAGATCTACAGCTTTCATATTATAAAAGTAAATAAATCAGGTTGGATGGAAGACATATTCTTTCACTTCATTTTGTTTTGTGTAGTCTTGGTTGTGTAGATGTTTGAGTGATTCCTTAACGGTCATTATTTGTATCCACACTATTTAGATCCTTTGCAACAGAATGAAGACCTGGTGGTGCCTCAATTTTCTGCTATTGTTTTTATCTCTGCAACAGTTACTGTTACCAAAGTTAGAAATTTATAATATAGTATAATTGTACTATCCCCTGAAAACAATCTCACAAGAGTTTGTAAAGGAGTTCTGTTTCAAGATTGCAATGTCAACATTTTATTGGAAAGTGCTTTCTAGTAAACAGTCTAGATGGGAGCACATTTTTGGGGGACAACATTCTTATAGCTGATGTTTTAACTGAAAAATTATATCTGAAAATACAGGATCAAATTATACAGTATCAGGTTTTAACAAATTTTATTGTTGTTAAAGAAAACCCTGCTCTTTTGTGATACCATAAGTTATAAATTATTGTTGAAAAGAACATTAACTAACTTCTCTCCAGGAGACAACAATCAGAACATTGCACTTACACGCCTTGGAAATCAATGAAATGCTAGAAACCTTGTACCTTATATTTCATAAAGCATCACAACAGCTCCATTTACTGTTCCTGAAACATCCTATTACTTGGGAATTTCAATCAGGACTAAGATTATAAGCAAATGGTATTGGCTTTAAAGGAAATGTGTTTGTGCAGAACCATATAGGTGTGGCAGCTGGAGATGTATTTGAAAAAAAAGCCTCTCCCTGCTGCAGTAAAAAGATAGTATTGAAACAATCAGGTGAAATCACTTTATTTAAGGCAAAAAGCTATCTTTGAAATTACTCATAACTCTGACATATTAGGTCAAATGCAACTCAATTTATACATGCTGAGAATATTTATACATGCTGAGAAAATTCCTGACCTTCCTTTGACAGAGGCATATTTTTTTAACTGAGTGCCGTAAAAGGCTTATTGTAACTGAATCTGGAAATACTATTTTTTTGGTTTCACTTTTGTTGCAGTCAGTGTTACTAGGACATTTTAATAGCTATCATAAATCTTTCAAAACATTAGCTATGGTCACAACGTTCTGCAGACTTTTGACAAGGTATAAGAGAAGATATTACCTGAAGAATCAGATCACATGAGACAAGGGATAATACAAGGACTCAGATGCCTCGTGTCCGGTATCTGGAATGGTCTATCTTCAATGAAGACTTAGAAAAAAATTAACTACTAGCAGGAACCACATTTAATATTCACTATAGGGTAGTATTACTAAAGCAACAGATTTCAATTAGTACAACAGAAGATTTTTTGTCTGCAAACTATTTTCAAATTCTACAAGTTCTTTAAGGATAAATTTACATGCAGCTTTACAACTTGCATACCAACATTTCAGATTTTCTTAAAAGCCACATTATAGGCACTGGAAATCCAGACAATGTAATGGGCTGAATGGAGAGGAAGAACATGCTGGGTTCCCTTCCAGATTCACTCACATGCTAATTCATTGATCTTGTGCAGGTCATTCAGCCTGCCAGTATTTCCAGATGTAGCAATTATGCTCTTTCCTACAACTTTTAAAAACCATTTTGAGATGATACTGCTATAAGAACATCACTGATGCATCCTTGAACAATTACAGGGCACAGAAGCTCTCAAGCACCCTGCTGGAACTTACCCATCAATCTAACCTACAGCTTTGATGTAAATAGTAAGCTGCATGGAAGCTACAAAGTTTCACAGCTGGTTAAGTAAACAATCATCATTTCCACTAAACACAACTGTATATTTGTGCTAAGACTTGCTGAGTTATTTTGCTGGCACAAGGGAAGACTGGAAAAGGAGGAAGAGGAATCCTTAGATGCCTCTAAAGAGACAGGCTCCCTTAGAAACAGTCATTCTCTCAGTTCCTGCAGATTAACAAAACTCCAAACTGATGCCAACACAAGCCAAGCATCATTTTACAAACCCTGTGCCTGTAACATTTCACACTAAGAACTATTATAGTGTTTCCACAGAAGGCATTAGCTAGCAGCAGAAACAAATGTAATCCGAAAGAAATATATCTTAGAGACTCAAAATCTTAATTGCTGCAGTGCAAAGGCAGATAAAGGAAGGGAAATTCAAATGTGCATACACTTGCTCCAGGAAATAGTTTTCCTGGTTTTATTTATTAGCCTAATCCTTGAAGGGAGTAAGAAATATCTATTGATTTGCATCTGTTGGTACTAAGGTTTGTGCAATAACCCACTAACATGTTGCCATATGAATAATTGCTCTTTTCAATTACTTAAGTATGATAATACCAGAATATGCATCCACAAGACAATATAGCATGTACTAGCCCCCAGTTTGCATTTTGTGCTTTTTCTTCTAGTACAGACTTCATTTTCTGAATATTGACAACTGAATTATTTCTTAGATTTTTCAGGAATTTGTTGAGACATCTGTACTCATAATTTTACCTGTCTGCAGCACAAGAAAAAGAACACCAGTCCAAATCACCACAAATCTGAAAGATAGTTCCCTCTGACTAAACTAACAAAACATGTTTGGAGGACAGAAATGCCATGATCCCAAAAACCAGCTGCCCTCTGTGGGAAAAAAAAAAAAAAAAACATTGGAAGAAACCAGATTTTCTCATTAGCTAAAGTAAGTTTAATTTGTATATAAATATCTTCATATTCTTCCACCCTCAGACAAGCCTTCTATTTTAATCATAGTATGTCCCTAATGACTGTAGAGGAAAACAAGGTGTGAAACCTCTAATCTACAGAAGAGCCATAAGAATCAGCGGCACAGCAACAGGACCTCACTTCCATGCAGGAATAGGAGACAGGGAGCATACACATGAGAAGAACATCTGGGAGGTGTGGGGGGGGTGTGGGGGTGGGGTGGGGTGGGGCGGGGCAGGGCAGAGAACAAAAAGAAATATAAAGCCCATTGCTGCAGCCAACCAACCAGATGAAGATCAACATCACTTGTGACTGGTCAACTCTGAGTCTAAACAATTGCCTTGTGGTTCTCCATCCAGAAAGAATTTGACAGGGGCTGTGACAACTGGCAATCCTGAAATCAGAATAGCTTGACTGAAATGAGTTGACCTGGGCTGATGGATACCATATAAAAGTAGTTCACTGTTTTACAGAAACAGGACATTAGTCAAGTGAAGGCATTTGAGTTATTCTGGATTTACATTGTCAAGAAAGTCGTCCCACAACTTCCCTGGCTATAGTGGAGCTTTCCAAAGACTTCTAGCAATAGTATAATGCTTAATATAAGTATGAAAAGCATAAAATACATTATACTTTCTAAACTTCAACACACTTTGGGAAATTAAATTCCAGAACTGCTTCTTCAAAGCTATCAAATAAGAAGTGTTAATACGTTTTCTGCTTGATCACCAAGATAGCCAGAACTCTTTTTTCCCCAATTAAGAATATAAAAGTCTGACAAACACTCCAAAATATGTTTTCTATCATTATGGAGAAAAAAAAAAAACCATGTATTTATCCACCATAATGCTTTTGTGAAGGGATATTTGGAAGATTGGCACCATGTATTCTGTTTCAAAATCATTAATGAAATAACATTAAGGGAGTTTTGAAACATGTTTTTGAAGAAAACATTTTTCCCGGTTTACAGAGTCCTAGGTTAACATTACCTTTAAGCCGTTAAATCTTCACATAAATCACTCTTATTTTAAGAGACAATGAAAAAGTACTAACTAAAGAGTGCATAAGCTCTGTACTTCAAGTAGAACAAGACCAGAAGCACAGAGGAATGTATTATTTGCCACCTAAATGCATGAAAACTTCATCTATATAAGAGAATCCTGGCACATCATCTGGCTTAAGTGGGTACTCACGTCCAGTCTGAAAACTGTGAGTCTTGGCATTTAACGAATAAACAATAAATCCAGTATTGTCAATTTAGTATCCATCACTGGGAAGAAATATGATCCAACAAGACAACTCTTTCCAATAACAAGATCTATCCCGTAAATGTTCCTTTCTCATTGACTTGCCTTTCTGATTGTGTAATGTGCTACAGAGATCACCTTGACTGTCCCAAGTACTTGTACAGTTATGCTAACATTTCATAGAGAACTGCCTTATTCCACCTTTTATGGTAGACAGAAGTCTGTATTGTGCTGTTTTCTTTTGGGGTTTTTTTGAGAAGAAGGAGAGGTAAGATCTGGACAGCTGAGAATTATACAGTTGATACTACATTAGCATTTCTTATTACTTTCTTTGGCAAATTCTACAACTTACAGCATGTTAAACAGTCTCAGAATGTGCCATCTCCTTTTGCCTATGAACAAGTTGCATGAAGATCTACAGTAAGATCAAACTGCTCTTCCTTACCTCTCTTTTTACTCATGATCTAATCTAAGACTAAAAATCGCCATTTTGGTTTTCCTAGGGAAAACAAAATTAAAATAAAATATGGCAAAATGAAACCACCATCTACCTACATGTACTTTCAACAATTTTGCATATAAACCTGCAATGCTAACAATACTGATGTAATACATCCATGCCAGTAAGACGATTTTAAAATTCTCTTCAAGAGAAATGTACAAAGTTCTCCCTAGTTTTTGAACTTTCTTCTTTAGATCAGCTTACAGATAATCATGGACAAGAGCATCATAAGGATATGATCTTCTTAAAAGTGAATATGAACCCATGGTACTGTAAACGTGCATGGAAGAAATGATACACCAAATTTATGGAAAGGCACTATATTAATCTGAAAAACAAATTATTAAATTAATATAATAGCTGATGGAACAACAGGAAAAGAATTACCTTAGCTTTTGCTGCACAACTGTAGCTATATGGAAAGAACTACACATATGAACTATGTTTCACTTCCAGAAGAAAACTCTAAACAACAATATGCAAAGTGGGAAAGTCCACAACAGCCTTCCACAAAATGCCAAATTAGACAGCCAAAATCTCTAGTTCATTTTTCTTATCACTGCATTAAGATAGCAAACTCTACTCCCTGTGCATTTATGATTAATACACTGCCTCATTTTCAAGTTTCATCCACGTTTCTTCATCATAGAAATGTTAATGTTATTTGGGTCGGTTCAATCTTATCTCATTCACAATTCCATGGACAAATCCAGAGATAGATAGTCATTCTATTACCTCCAAGGTTCAACCAAAGAGGAAACATTTTTCTGGGAAAATCCTTGAATACATTGACTTAATCTGTGAAATCCAGACAGCAGCCTATCCTGATTTAAATATACTGGAAGTACCCCAGATTTGATATTCAGCTTAGATCAGTGTAAGATGCTGAAGACTTCTTGTCACATTGCTTCCTCTTTCAGCTAGAAGGAATCATTTTTCCACTTACAAGACAAAAATAAACACCTCTGAGCACCAAACACTCACAGAAAATTCACCCAAGACCAAGATACCGATTAGTGGAAGAACACCATGAATTCTTAACTACTAACTGCTGCGAGAAACATTCCATTCTTCATTTAGAAGGATTCTTTATTGATATCCACCTCAAAGACACATTCACATAGACTTGGGATGATACCGCGATAAAAGAAAGAAGACTAGCAAGTAGTAAGGTAATACAGTTTAGGTAAGAATTCTTCTCAAACCTTTACCACTGAAACTGAACAGTAAAAAAATTTAAAATGTACTTCTCTACTTAAGAGAAGCACAAGCATGACAACAGTTCATAGTCCATTACTATCATCCTAATCTTACTGAAACAAATTAGGTTCTGAATACTGTTATTTATGTATAGAACTGTTAAAAGACTTCTACCAGCTAAATGAAATTCTAGGATAAAAACATGCCATAAGATCCTTCATTTAGCGTCATGGCATGTTTTTTACCCAGAATTACGACTGAACAGAACAACTACCACCTTTTGCACTCAATCTTTATACTGAAAAACTGTCTTCCCAAAAGGGTGTGAACTAAATTAATGTTTGTTGTTAGAAAAATCCAGTGCAGCTAGCATTCACTTTAATTGATGATGTCAGAAGATGCCTTGCACAATAGTTCACATCCTGTATTCTTCTGAAGTTACATAGTTCATTAAAATTGTATCACTCTACTATATTACATTATATTCTTATGGAAACTTCTTCTAAACATCATAGACATATCCTCACCAAAGATAAATCCACTGCATAAAAAAAGAAACAAACACATTTGTTTAGCTTCATATGCTTAATTAAGAATATTAAAACAATTTTGTATTAAACTGCCAGTGAGATGAAAAAAAAAAAAAAGTTTGCTCTTGGAATGCGATGGAAATATTGTTCTTAAACATATTATTTTGCTAGAAGCATACATAAATCTAACAAGGTATTATTGGCATTTGAGATGCATTTTGTGTTTTAGCTAGTTACAGCTTTCCATCACTGATGCTGTTGTCATCTTTTAGCTTTACGTCTCTATTTATGTAACATTTATTCTATGAAGTAGCTTATATATACAGTCTCTTATGTTTATTTACTTACCAACAGTATCACATGGTTCATCTTTATGTACACAGAAATCCTTCCTAGAATTGGGGGGGAAAAGAAAAATGTTACACAAGCCAAGCTGTCAGACTGGTAATGACTGTGTGACCTATTCACAAATGTTTTGTATGGCTCAATGAATAAATACAGAATACCATTACCAACAAAGAGCACTGGGAAGCAAAGGCCAGGATTACCCACTTAAATGTCAGTTTATTCTCAGAACAGATTCAGGAGTAGTCAGGTGACAAAACGTACCATATATTTACATTGCATTGTAGCTAATATCTGGGTTTTTTCTTATGTAATTATCTTGAAATGTAACAAGTTTAATTTTAGTCTTTCTTTCATTTGAAATGAAAATGTCTCAATATCAGGTCCAAATGTAGCACTGTAATCCAGCGTTTAGGTCAGAGGTAAGAGTCTAAACTTGTGCTAAAAAGTCAGTGGTTAATATGACTAATAGGAATACATTCTGGAGAAGCATTTCTGCTAGGGCATCCCGTTGTAATAGCGGAAGACTTAAATTAACTTGTTGGGAGAAGACTATCCTATCTCCAACACAGATTTTAGTCCAGCCTTAGCTCTATAAATAAGACCACGCAGCAGCACGAAGTGGAATAAATATTTCATCTCTGTGCTAAACGTCAACTGGTTGGGATTAATTTTAGTTCAAATCTATTTTATTTATTCTCAGAGACACATAACAAAGTTACCAAAAGATAAAAGGAAAAGCTACTTTTTAGTGGAGTGTGTATAACTCATACCATTTTTTTAATTTTAAGTAAAAATAGGGCTGCTGAGGTACACATGAACAATGGTAAACAAACAAAAAAAACCCACCATACATAGTATCTAAGCAAAATACAACCTAATTGCCTGAACTTCATTCCAACATGTACCCAAATAAGTAAGTTTCTGTTCTTTAGATTAATGGTGTCTTTTTTTAGAGAGGGATCATGTGAGTCAGAGCGATTTCATTTTTGCATTCTGTCTATGAAGCTACATATACACATACATCATTGATAATGGTAAAATTACACACATGTAGAAACACTCATTTTCTAGAAACAAAATGCAGGAATTGTTTGGTGCTTAAGATCAGAGAGTAGACTAGTGATATTTATTAATTTTACCAACATAACTACACCAAGAACTTTTTGTTTGTTTGTTTCCCACAGGCTAGTCTCACAGAGCAATTTAGACCCAAAAGCAATCCCTAGAGGCTGGCAAATTTCCGACACGTGTTAAAGGCCACACAGCCAGAGACATGGGGTTATATAGCTTTTGATTCTTCAGTCACCATTGCCAGATAATTATGGAGTAGAAAAGCAAAACAACAGTGCTAGGAACAAATAATATTGTGCATAAACTGATAAACTATGGGAATCTACTTAGAAAAGCCCTGGAAATCGAGCCAAAGGTAGTGAACAGAAACTATAATCAGATACAGAAGGAAGTTCTTTTATTTTTTCAAACCTGCAATAAATTGCATTAATGCACTGGGTTGTAACACAATTCTTTGTTTTGTGCTCTGTGACACAAGGGACTTATTGTCTTGTTAAGCAACAAGACAGAACGATTAGAAATATGGAGACTTGTGGTGAAGCAAGAGAACACATGTAAAGACAATCTAAGGACATAGATTGCCTTCCACACACACTCATACAACTACCTAAATATTAACTGATGTAACAAAAAAGGGGGGGGGGGGAAGAGCATACCTTCAAATCTTAAAGAATACTGTCTGACATTTTAAAACTGCCAGTATCCAAGAGGTTTCTGTTTATGTAATAGCTTTGTTCTCATACACTTACTGAGCTGTTTTTGCTTTGTTTTCCTTCTTGGCTGACTCTGACTGTGGCTATGCTACACATCCAGAGTTTCATTATGGGACTTGGGGCAAACAGTACTGCTATGTTTTGGTAAGAGGGAAGTACAATAAACCATTCTTAGTTCCTGATGTACATTGAAAGAATGTAATACCTCCTTTAATTTCTAAGAATATGAATGCATTACATAGATTTGAGACTAGGCTCCTTAGTAAAGATTTACAGCTCTAGCTAGATCTACCAGTGACTCTCACAGAAATTGTTCTTTAGTTTCCCCCCCCCCCAGTAATTTAAATATTTCATCCTAACTACATTCCTCTGTGTGTATATAACATACACAAACACATATCTATACACCTCTACATTTATATATATATATATTTATACACATATATATATGGAATTGGCATACCAAAATGACACAAAACAAATGAGAGTATATGGACTCTTCCAAGCAATAGGAGGTATAAAATAGAGCAAAAAGGACACTGAAAAGCCCTCAGGAAAGCCACTGATCTTATTTGCTTTTGTTCCTTTCCTTGCTTCTCTTCGCAAAACAGGGCAGATATTACCATTAACATTAATGCATACAGAAACTTGTGGCAGAAGTTAGTAACTGAGTCTAACACTAAAAGCAAGGAACTGATTAAAGCACACTAAAGTCCCATTCTAACCAGCACCCAGTACACAACGTCCATTACGCTAAATGGTTACTTTGCATGCACATGGAAGGGAAAACAGGTCCTCATTCAAGTGAGAGAAAAGAGGAGCTTTCATGAGGTTTAACACTGATTTCTGAGCTTGAGTGAGTTGGCTAACCCTAGAAAAGAATTTTAAGCAAGAATGGGTAACCACTAATCCATTGTTTCAGAAAATCATATTTCGTTAGTGCATTTTTAATCAACTTTGTATAACAATATGAAGGGCTTTCACAGCAAACAAAGACTATCCAATTTCTAAATATAAAGTGTCTCATTACATTCTTTTTGTTAAATCCTGATATGTAGATGAGACATGACAGAAGACAAAGAACAGCAAAGGAGGACTAATTTTTTATGAGTAGTTTGCACCAATTTGTCATTTTAGATAGATTTAACACTTGCCTAGGCATACTAGTCAAAGGACTTATTTTGTGTCCAAAGGGGCTTATCAGTCCACATGATAGAATCAAGAAAAGAAAAAACAGAAGAGGACTGATAATGGCTTTTACTGGTCTACCAAATCTTCATTTGGGCTTGCACCGTATTCAATTTCTTAACTTCTCTAATGTTCACAATATTGAAAAAAGTAGTGTAGGCTTGACACTGCAGTCCAACTCCTCCTGTTGTCATTGACTCCAAGACTTACAGCTTTTGAAGACATAGTTGAGGTTTATTGCCCAAGCAACAAGTTTCCTCAAATCATAAGGTTTTTATATAGAACAGTTGCAATTAATGGCCCCTGTGGCAAATAACATTATCATCCCATTGCAAAATGCCGAGTAATGACAACACTGTAGATGTTCTTGTCTTTTATATAATAGGACAGTCTGAAACGATTCCCACATATGAGCTAAGCACATACATACTAATATATGCACTTTAAAACAAATAAAATTAATTTTGGAGTTAATGAACAACAAGATCAATTAGAGATTTACTATTCAGTTAGGAATTTTTAAACATGGACAATGTTACTTTTGTAAATGCTATTTCAGAAACTTTAGTATTTTGAGCATCAAATGCACTGGTATGCACTGGACAGTAATTTAGCAAATCAGGAAACACTATCTAAATATTTTAAATGATTAACAGAACACTTAGGCTCTGTAAGGCTGAATTGACATTAAAAAGGGTAATATGAATAGGCATTCTTCAAAAGTTTATGATTCAGACAAACAAAAATAACAGCTCATAAATGTGGTAAGTGAGCTAAAAACTGAATTGAATGTGTAGATAACACTCAAAACAGATATAGAAATGTTAGGAAGCCAAAGAAGGTGTTTGAGTGGAGTCCAACAGAATCTAGACTCAGTGTTAGCATTAAACAATGATATCAAAAAAAGTATGAGAACACTACCAGTAAAGTTTTTAAATTAGGTAAATTCTGTTAGAATACAAATAGGAATGAAGACAAATCAATTTTAAAGATAACTCATCTGAGTAACTTTTACTTTAATGTAGTCAAAACTGGAACCCCAAACTTGATCAGATATGACAACAGCATGACAACAACAAAAAGAAATGAGCATTTGAAAACAGACAGTAGAAGTGAACAGTATCTTTGGATAAAGATGCAGGAAAATATACATGGCACCAGTACAACCATTCACACACCACTGTGTCCAATTTTGGTGCTTATGCTTCAAAAAACAATTTGGAAAATAGGAAAAGGTCTGGTAAGAGCTAAGAGATTTATTATAAGCCTAAGAAACAGGCTTAAAAATGCCTTGCAGCACTGTTTCAGCTATCACCCAGAGCAAAGAGACTTCACATACTGCAGATCAATATGAATGAACAGCTGATGTACCCTCTGGACATGGACTATCGCCATCTTATCCAATTAATATTAGGAGAATCAGAGATCTACTTTCTATCACAAGCACATGTGAAAATGGCGATTCTGAGGAGAATATAGAAATTTATTTTTAAAACCTATTATTTTCATATTTACATGTTTTTCCTGAAAATCTCTCTGACACAGATTGACCTATGCACTGGAAATGCTGCATGATGTATAATTTAAGTGAAGGTTTGCATCACTTTTTCTTTCTTTTTAATACACTTCAAAGTGTTCATTTCCTTGTTTGCAATAGGGGCAATAGAAGGACTGAAGTATTGTCATAGAGCAACTGTGGATGCCATGGACCTTTTGCTGCCTTACTTTCAACTAGCTCATTCAGGTCAGACAACCTGTGTAGACAGCAACTGGTAACATCTTCTCAGTGGCCACCAAAATCTGTGCTTATCTCTGTGTATTCGCACTCTAACTGAAAAGGCAAGAAGGATGTTATGTGCCATGGCATACTTCTTCCTCAAAGAAAAGTACTTTCTGATATGTATATCTCTAAACTAATAGTGCTAATTTATAACTGTGAATCACAGAGTTTTATCAAGAGAGTCCTTAAAACAGTTTTGGTCTTAATTCTCACATATGCCTTATACCTAACCTCCCAGGGGATCTTTTCTAAATACACTATTCAAACCTTTTCTTTATGGTTTCCTTTTACTTTATAGCACCATATTTTAAACAGGACCTAACTTCATCAGAATAAGCCAATTTAAAGGGAAACTACAGAAAAACTCGTAGGCTGCAATAGGACTACCGTAAAGTGGAATGAACAAATTGCTAGCAGATTCATATCTATCATTACAGCCTATTTGGGCAGCAAAGAAAGTTGTGGAGAAAAGTCAGTTTTTCTTTTCCCTTTATATAAAAAATGCAAGAATAAGTCTTGAAAGTACCTTTTTCATGAAAAGGCTATGATGGCTCTTCGGCTGTTCAATAACAGTCTCTGTTATATACACATTTATGCTTAAAAACTAGCTGTGCAGAATACTGAATATTTAATTTCTAACTGTTTTGGTTACTAGACACAACAGGCACATGAAAGCAAAGGAAAACTTTTTCAAAGCACTCTTTCTGTTCTATTATCATGTGAGACAAAAAAGGAGGTGTCAATAAGTTTCAGGAGGTCTGCCACAGAATGTGTTAGATAACCAGAACTTCTTATTTTTAATTGAAAAATACCAAGCAGTTGGTGTTCATTTGTCTACACAAAACTATTTCTCTCAATAAAGCAGATCTGCTGTCCAAAGCTGTTTGGAAGGTGTGACAAAGGAACTTGTTCCGTGTTTGCAAAAAAGAATGAGATTCTGAATTATCAAAACAGACAAGTGGAGCCACACATGGGGTTAGCTCTACTATAAACCTGATGATGTGCAGAGGGAGCCTGGATTAGCAAAACATTCCCATAGTCAGCGAACTGCACTGGCATGATTTATTAGCAGCTAAGGCAGTTCTGAGATAGGAGGCAGTATAGTCCAGAGAATAATACCCCTGAGAAAAACAAAAATATCAGAACAGATCTTTCATTTCTGTCTCCAGCACTGAAATTGAAGTAGGGAGCAAGGAAGTGATTGGTTGAATATCAATTTCCTTAACACTGCTCAGAGATTCACTCCCAAAACCTTATTAAAACTGGCAGGTAAAAAAAAATTGTAGGTAGCTCTGGAAGAAGTCCAGAGGAGAGTCATGAAGGTGATCAGAGGGATGGAGCACCTCTTCTGTGAAGACAGGCTAAGGCGGCTGGTGTGGATCAGCCTGGAGAAGGTTGCAGGGAGGCCTTATTGCAGCCTTACAGTACCTAAAGGCGGCCTGCAAGAAAGCTGGAGAGGGACTTTTGACAAGGGCATCAAGTGATAGGACAAGGGGTAATGGCTTAAAACTGAAAGAGGGTAGATTTAGATTAGGTACTAGGGAGCAATTCTTCACTATGAGGCTGGTGAGCCCCTGGAAGAGGTTGTGCAGAGAAGTTGTGGATGCCCCATCCCTGAAGGAGTTCTAGGCCAGTTGGATGGGGTTTTGAGCAACCTGGTCCAGTGGAAGGTGTCCCTGTCCATGGCGGGGGGTGGGGTGGGGTGGGTGGGGGTTGGAACCAGATAATCTTTAAGGTCTCTTCCAACCCAAACCACTCTGATTCTATGAAATAAGGATATCACTACTACAAACCACATCAAAAAAGCATGCCTTAACACATGATTAGACTTTCCGAAAGATTTTTTGCCATTTAGAAATGCTGCATGAAATTCAAAAAGCTCTGTGGTCAAACATACTGGCTGCTAAAAACATTTCCGGACCACTACCTCTAGATGCTTAACTAATGCTTAACTTAAACTCATCTGCACCAGTTCAGAACTCTTCTGCCTTTTCCCATAAAGGGTGGTTAAGGTGAAGATGAAGAAGTGAGAGGAAAGAGGTGTTACCCACTTTATTTCACAGCATCTCACTACTTGTAAGATACACCTCACAAGCTAAAGAATGTAGCCCTAGACTCACTCCCCTGGCAGATGCAGGCTTGAAGGTTCAACACTCCCTCAAGCTGCTCCTGCAGATACTGTCTCCACTGTCTCAAATAGGAGTGCCAGGGAATAGACAAGAAGTCACTCAACAACACCACATTTGTAGCAACCAAACAGTATGCAATTGCTCAATTATCCTTAGACAGTCACAAAGTACAACTAGACATAAGAAGGTCTATTCCCCTTTAGCTATGCTTATCAACCCATAGCCACGTATGATACTCAGCCATCCTTTATGCCTTGGTACAAGTTCATGCCTTCCTACTACTCACATCTTTCCTTCATCTAGACTCTTCTCCCACCAAACCACTCACTGCTATCAAAATGAGTTTTGGGTCTTCATCTGAAAAATTTCTTTCTAGTCTGTCATCCCAAATATGTTTTTTGATGAACTAATGGAAATTTGTTACGGACAACATTACTTCTCATGTTTTCCACAGTAGTTCAGAGAAGCCTGTGTGAAGGACTGCTGCTTAGCAAATGTAAACATGTGTACCAAAAATTAATCTGCCCCCTCAAAGATGCAACAATCTGCAAAACAGAAACAAAAAATAAGAGGAAGAAAGCACAGAGTAAGAAGAGATTAATGTGTGCATTTCTAAGAAAAGGTAAAGGAATAAACAGCAAAGTATTAACAAAGCTGTCACCACAATATTGATTTCTTCATTTCCTGCTTCCAGTATGTGACTGACTCTCCAGAACAGGGGAATTTAGGGAAACATCTTTTTGCTTCAGAAAATTGAAATACATTATAGATATTGGAGTAATCAGAATGTAAACTAATTTTAAAAAATGCATATAGCTCCTACTGAGATTGCCCTGAATAAATGGTATAAGGCTACACTTAAGTTTAAAGATTACATATTTTTAGGACACCATGTCACCAGCTAGCATGGGACAGCACAACAGTATTCTAATATATCAAATCACAGTAATTTTATTTGGAAGGAAACTCTGAAAGTCATCCAGTCCAAGTCCACCTTGAAAATGGCACTAAATCCAATTCCAGACCAGCCAAACTATCCTTCTGTCCTCTTCTTTGAATAATGGCTCTTCACTGCCTGAACATAAAGATGCATCCCACCTGTGCACCACTTTACAACCTAAATCAGAGAGCATCTGCTTGGGATGAAAGAGGTGAGCTGGAGGCATACTTCCTTCTGAATGTGTGAAATGCCTGATACTTAAGAGTTATAAGGAACTGCAGATCTGGGATCACACCTCTGCTCTGCATAGCGCATTCTGTGCATATGCTGTAACTCAGCACACAATGAAATATATATCTCTCTAATGGATCTAGGGCTAGTATCTCAACAATGTGCCTCATGTCATGCCAAACAAGCTCTGAATGGTCTAAATATGCTTTTGTGCTTTGAATGAAAAGTATCCACAGTTCCATGTGTGCTGCCTTTTAAATGAAGGCATATGGAGAGAGGCATCCAACCTATAGCCTTAGCTATATAGCCAAAGAAGAAACAAGAAAGTGACCTGTTTGTCATTTCAGATGGTAAACATCTGGGAAATACTGCTTTCTGAACCATCTTTACCTGCCACCATATTACTACCTTTGAGTTCTGGAAAGAAGTCTCAAGTTGCACTCTTCTTCATCGCAAAACTAAATCCTGTGTTGGTCATCTATCAGTTCCTTTGATCTATGTTCATGTTAGGTCACTGCCTATTTTTTAATGCTCATCTTTCAGTATTTTACCTTGTGATCAGTATGGCTGCATCAACTGAAGACATGTCTTCTCCCCAGCTTGTTGACATTTCTAAGTGTATATCGTTCTTCTTGCCAAATTCTTCATGTTGCCATTTACAAAAGCTTTCCAGCATTTTTTCCCCATGATGTCCAATATACATATCTGCCTGCAAAAAAAAAAACCCAAAACAAACAAACAAACAAAAAAAAACCCCACAAACCCACACGATTATTTTTATTAAAATTATCATTCTTTAAATAGAATTAAGAACATTTTTTCACTGAGTTAATAAAAATATCCTTCTTTTTATGGCATAATATATTTTCGGCAGAATGACTTGAATTTCAGGAGCGGAGACCATCTTTTTCTTTTGTTAAAAATACAGGTGAAGACAGTGGACAGAGACATACAGCAATCTGTTCACCTGAACTAGTCTCATTTATCTGCTGTTCTTTCACTATCCATAGTGAAGAAAAGATTAACGATGTGAAGAACTTTAACATGAAATGAGACTTCCCCACCTGCTGAGAGGACACTGAAGAAAGAAATACTTTTTTATTCACTGGAAAAACAGTATTTTAAAAATAGAAAATGGGTAAAGGAATCCCTTTTCTTATGAACTAACTAAAGAATGACATGATTTCCATAATACTTTGTAGAAAAAAAACCCACACACACAAGAAATCAACTTGACATTGTTCCGAAATAGGATACACAAACCATAGGTTAATAGAAAGTCTCAATCAAGGTTATCAGCTGACTTGACTTTCTTCAGAAAGGGGAACAGATTTGAGATAATGCCTCAAATGTGCAATGCAAGAGTAGCGGTACATCATGGCACCTTTTGTTTGTCTAGGGATTGTCTGAGAAAGAACATCAGTTCTTCTACTGTCCTCTGGGTTTAAGGCGGATTATTTTTGTATTAAGCTATATGAATACACAAGAAGCAGTGCATAAGCAGATTTTGTTAAGAACGAGCTGATTTCCACAAGGAAACTTTGTTTGATTGACTTCCAGCTTCAAGCACAGAATAAACTCAGACATGCAGCACATAAATTAGGAGTAGCTTAAACTTTATTGGGGCTGCCAAGCAGTGTAAATTAAATAATGCACAAAAGCTAAGAGAATATCGATCAGCCATTAAAGTCGGTGAATATTGCAAGTCTTCGTGGAGCAACAAGCTAAGTAGCATAACCCTGTACAGGTGAAGACAAAGATAATAGATACTTACTGGAGTCTCATGAAGCAGTACAAGCTTAGTTACCCGAAGATTTACTTGTAGTCCAAGGCTCTTGTGCTGGAAAAGGTTAAAAACCTAAGATAAAAAACAGTCAATAAAAATACCTGCTTGTATTGCACTGTAGACTAAAACCAACAGAAACACAAAGAACCTCAGAAGTTTCTCATATTCTTACTGTGAGTGCTCCAAATCTCCATAATTTGAATCGAACGTTAAGATAATGTAATTTTGTTGGTCTTCTAAAATGAAAACAGAGCTTAGGCAGTATCCATTCTGGGAGCACAAGAAAGACCTTTTCCCTTCAATGGCCATGACTGCTTTATAAACTGTAGTCTTGTTGCTCCAAATACTTACACATGCATATAACACTATTCCCATGAAAATTCCTGTGCTGTTAAATCAGCATTGTAGTTCAAGTGGTCTGATACATGACATGGCAATAATTCTTCCTACTATTCAGAACAGTTAAAAGTTTTTATTTATTTTTCAGCTTATGCTCCTTCTCTAGAACAATCTTTCCTTGTATGTTACAAATGCTAGTTTTCACTGCTTTATGCACCAAATGAGTGCACTACAGCCCTAGAAAGAGCTGGGAGGTGACATAATAGTCCAAGTGCATTACCCTTTGTGTTTTTTTGGCCAGTAATGATCACACAATCCTTCTCAACAACAATGTTATCTCTTCATAACAAGTGTATATCATGAGAAATCATCCAATACCCCAGCCTTCCCAACAGCATCATGAGCTTCTAACCAAAAAAATTCTCTTGACCAGCAGTCACTTTCTGGCTTCCCTAAAGATATAAGACAGTACACACAAGCCTGCAGCACCATGGTTTTATGCTGCAAAATGGAGTAAGTTTTGACAGCCTGCTGATGGTCATGTACTGACTGTCGCTCACAGGTGTTCAGTCAGAATAATTACAAGGAGCAATGAAATCAGCCCGCTGTCCATGCATTGTTGGGAAAACACCAACATTAATTTTAATTTCCTACCATGTTTAAGATGGTTAGAATAAATCTTCTGGCAGCATCTGTTCCATGATACAAAACCATAGCTGGATCTGCCACCACAACAGTTTCTACATTGTACTCCTGAGGTAACTTGTAAGAGTATCGTTTTCCTCTTCCACCTTCTGATACTTTCTGATTCTTGGATTTTCTTTTATCTGTAACATAAAACATTGCTTGGCAAACTCATCCTTGAAACTACCCTTACAGTACTTCTAGGATTTGTTACCTGTGATTACGGTATAACTCTGATTATGTGGAATGTAATAGCTATGAACTATAACACATGATTATTTAGCATTGCCAGTGCTAAGGCTCAGACTGGAAGGCCTGTATTACACATAAATGTCAGTTCACACCAAGAAAATGAGAATCTTACCCAGCTTCACAAGTACAGTTAGTCAGATTTTTTGTGTCCTTTCACCTGACATATTTATAGAAGTATGTGCCTCGTAGTTTTGATTGTGGGATGCCGTGATTGAGAGACGGGGCACAGCTTGATGCAAGCAAATGCCACTTTAATTAGCCTAATAGCATGATTATATACACACAAGCCTGTGAGATCACGCTGGTCTATCCGATATTTTGATGAAACATGTAATGATGCAGTGCAGTTGCCATCGCTAGCTACTGTAATAGCCACATCTTTTTTTCCTTCTGGGAGGAGCAGCTGCCATAAATGCAAAAAATATGCGTAGATCAGTGTGTTGGAATGAAAAGCAATTTAATCTAACCTCGCAGATTATAAACTCACTACTAACTGATTGTTACTTGTGGTCCTGCTTCCCCAGGCCCCCTCCTGCAGTGGGAGAAAACTAAATTCATGTTAGGCTTGACAGAAAAATAGTCTTACTGAGACTGCAGAATTGTTACCTGCCCATCTTGATAAATCACAGAGAAAACATCTTGATGTAATTATATCTTAGCATAAAAGATGACAAATATAGGTTTTCTATAAATTCAATATTAAGCAAATACATGGAACAGTTCAGTGATTTGCAAAGCTGAAAGAATCTTTCAGATGAATGACAGAGAATGATTTGTAGCATATAGGTTTCTCAGAAACAAAAAAAGTGAACTTTTACTAACATGACTTCAAAGTCAGTGCTGCTGTCACTATAAGCAGCTAAAGTAAAACACCACCACCAAACCCTGGAAAGGGGCTTCTAAACCTACAGAAAGCCCCAAATCGAAAACATGTTATATTTATGGTAAGCTAGAGGTTACTGCTCTTGTTAATTTTAAGTTTTCCCTCCAAAAAACACAACTAAATCCTCATTATTATTACGGTACATATGGAAAAGAAAAACTAATTACACAAACCCAGTTTAAGCCAGAAGGCGGTCAGATATGCATACAGCAGTTAGCAATGATATTTAAAATAATTCAGTTTAAAACAAAATTTAAAATTAAACTCCCTGTTGTAATAGCCAAATTCTGTTAGATCCCCTTGAGAGGGTATAAAACTTCTGGGACTGATCTCATTGAAGTCACTGAAATAAAGTGAAATTTTTTCCAGCTTCCACAATGGAATATTGGGCACTCTGTTTACAACAAAATTAATGCTTGAAATGACAATTATAAACACATGTTCTGGAAACAATCAAATATTAAGAAATTTAGAGGAAATGTTTTGCAATTAATCAGTCTCACCTCCAATAGGAAAGTTCCTGCATTTCATTTTATAACAGATGACTACTCTCCAAAAAATAAGTCACTCTTCAGGGAAGTGTTAAAAATATGCCTTAGAAGTCACTGAAATCACAAATTAACTTGGAAATATAAAACACCAGTGGAAGAAGGATCCGTGATTTGATATAAATGGATGTGTAACATAGATTTAATGTAAATATAATGTATATATACACCTATTAATGTAGAAAATATAAAGTATTCATGCTTTAAAAAGGCCGTCTATCTTTTTTTGTAGTCATTTTTATTTACATATATACATATATATATATATATATATATGTATACTGAGTGATTTAGTCCATCCCACTACATTTTTAGAAGGGCTTACTGATTCCTGTACAACTGGTGACAATGTAAGACTTACTAACACTGATAAGCATACAAATTTACCAAAAGAAAAAGAGGTATGTATTCTCCAGAAAGAAATTCTTGGTGTTTGATTGCTTAGAAGTAGAAACAGCTTATAATTTCATATGCTATCTAAAATTAATTATAATCTCTCTCAATTTGATCCTTCAGACACTTGCTTAGCTTTATACATACAGCTAGCCTCTAGCTATACTTGTGCTTGCTAACTGTGGATCTACAGCCTACTTTAGAAAACATTATGTGTGTTTTCATCACTCTTTTGAGAAAAATCTTTAATGAAACCTCAGTGTCAGCATCTGTGCCAAACCCCCCCACACCCTATAAGCTATACAACTATGACTTACCATATAAGCATCTAATGCTGCAAGAGTAGGCTATAGATCTAAGTTTAAACAGTAAACTCATTTGGGTTAAAAAGATCTCTCAGGAGCCATCTGGTCAATATGCCTTCCTCCTAAAAGGAGTGATTGATTACCGTGCAGTTTCCAGCAACACAGTTTATTCATTGTTCACTTCTTTGTAAAACACAGCAGCTAGTGCTTGAAAACTTTAAAGTTCATATTAGCATGGCTGTTCAGAGAAGTCTGCTAACACACCTCTGTTTTAGCTAGCGGTGCATTTCTATTCAGAATTGACAGTAAGCAGCCCACAATAAAACACAGCACTGTGCTAAATACTAAGGTCACAGCAGTCCCATAAACTGTTGAAACCTCTGTCTTCCAGGATTGTAGTGGGTGAGAAGATTGCATGGCCCTGTAGACAAGCTGGCTGCAAGGGGCAGTGCCCATTATTTGCCTCAGATATCTGCCAGGTTAACAAATCAAAGGACAATCTGTTCATGGCCAGCCAACCTTTTCCAAATTGCTGGTAGAATTCCCAGTCACATGGTATCTCCTTTATCTGAAAATTTTAGCTCTTCCCCAAGACCTTTAAATAAATGTAATTAGTAATTTTGGTACCAGTTGTATTCAAACAACTGCCATGATCACTCCCAGATAACAGGCAAAACAGGCTTTAGGCAAACCCGCTTGTTTCTTTACATAGACATAAATAAGTAAAAATTACAAAGAAGTGCTCATTATTGACTGTACAGTATGTAAGAGATAATAACTCCTGCAAACCCCAACCCCCCCATACTTACATCGATAATGCATGTGGTAACAACATAAAAGTCAGATTAACTTAAAAAACTGCTTCTTGGGATCAAAAATGCATAAAGTAATCTTAAAAATTTAATTACATTGGCAAAATAAAAAATAAAGGCTACAGGAGGGTTCTGTGCAATAAGACTTCAATGTTTTGTGCAGCTATAGAAAATACAAAAGTTAGTAATACTCCAGTACTCCAGCAAGAAGGCTAGAAATACTGCAGTAAGCACATCTGACATTCAATAAGCAATTACGAGAAAACAACAAGTGTTAACAAAACAATAAAAATCCCCCCCAAAAAAACTACACAAGCTGAAAATCCAGCTACTATTACCACAGGTTGGATAAAGTACCTGAGCCAACATTAAGAACAGGCTATGACTACAGGACCCTGGGACACTTGTAAGTCCTTAGGCACAAAAGCATTCCATGAGTACATCCATGAGGCCCAGACTACAGAGCGGTCACTATCACTCCCTAGGCTTTCTTTTCCCCGGGAAAAGAAAATGGGTACCCTACCCATACAGAAATTGCAGTATTCTGGGTAGGTAGGGGATATTTGGGAGCTTAGAAAGCCATGATTTAGACCTTCACTGTATTTTGATAGGGATTTGTATGTCTTAATATGGAGTGACAACTTGTTTATGACTCAAGGTATGGAAACCTCAAGCACCACCAATTTCATCTAGTGCAAACGCATAGATCTAGACCTATGACCAAGATGGTTTATTCATTTTATTTCGTGGTTATCACAAGCAAACAGGGTGTATAGCAAGAACCAAAACAGCTCCCTCCCAGCTGACTCCCCCGTCTATTGCACATAAAGTCACACTGCTTTTGATCCAGTAAAGCTAGCAGGCTTTTTCCTGCAAAATGGGATCCCTCTAAGAGAAGTACAATCTGCTCATAACCCAAAACAGTATATAATTTACCACCAGAACTGAGAAGTAGAAGAGATTTTTCAGTCTCCCAAATACAGAAGGGATTAAAAATTCAGATTGACCATATCCTGGATAAGAGCTCTTGCTTACTAGTCCGTGTGAAAGGGAATGAGCATTTGAGAAGACTATTACCACCACCACCAATTGCCCCATGCGTTTACCATGAGTTAGGTTCACTATACAAACAGCTTAAGCCTGGAACAAATGCTTCAGATTAGGTAGAAGGAAAAGAGCTTGGTTTTCCAACATGGCTCTTTGCTCTAAAAGCAACTGCTTCTCTCGCACTTTCTCTGTAACACACTTGTGAACTGGTTGCTTTTAAAGGTTTCAGGGGCCATGTGCTAAAGTAATGTGTGGAGTGTGCAGTCTGCATATGTGCAACTGGCTCACATATGTAAATTAATCACACACACATTCAACAAAAGGATACAGACAGACATTCTCACAAAACCAGAAAGCATTTGCTTCTGTTGGTACAATTTCCTCTCTCCCTTAATTAATAAGAAAAATCCACCTCATTCACAAAAACAAGTTCTTTGTTCTCTCCAAACAAGTTTGGCTGTGTAGCATCTTTCAGTCCAGCCCACAACAGTAAGGACAACAAACAATACCTTCTTTGATTGCCTCAATAGCTTTTCATGCAGAACTAAAGTTTCCAATAGTGATCCTTCAACACCTCCAGCACATTCATTCCTTCCAATAATTACAATTCATCACTGGCAATACACATTTGCTTGATAGGTAGCCAGTCCTTGAGATCAATTTGGCTCAAAGCCAGCAGCATAAATACCTATCCCAGAGCACCCATTCTGATACACATGTACTGTAGAGGCAAGAGATTCTGTTGTAAGATAGGTCCATATTGCTGAGAAGTTGCCATATTGGCAAAATTATTAATAGTTTCTGTGTCAAACATCTACAACCCTACCAAAGGCAGTTGTTTATAACCTGAGAGTATCAAGAGTGCCCCATATATTCATCTGTTTTATCTTTGTTTCATTGATCTAATTAGTTTAGGTCTTGACTTAAAATTCTCAAATATTGCTGTAAAGGCTTATTTTTGTTCCTTCAGCCCACCTTTAAGGCTATACCCGTACCATGGATGTTTTGATGATATTAGTGGACCTCATGTCACACCTGAAAATTGGTCCTAGCACAGACAGAGTTTTTATGCATGTAACTTACTGCAGCCCCACTTAGTAAAATAACTTATAGCAGCAGGGTGAGAGAATGGTCTTACTAGTACAACAGCATCAGTTGGAAACTGCAGATATGTATGCCCCCCTTGCAATAAGATTATGCCAGCGGATGCTAATCAGTTATGCACAGCTTGAGTTATTTTGAAATTTCAGGCTGGTAGTAGAGATACTGAAACTTAATTCAAGCAAATATTTGAATCTCTGTTGACAGACTACTTACGCCAAGTCAGAGCCTTGGGCATAAGGTTATTAGAACAGAATAAGCCGGCTTTCCCATTTTAGAGCATAAGAGAAAGTGAAAGGATGACTGGTAATGAACATGACAGAAAAATAGTGTCCTTACAGAAGAGTTTACATCTTTACTAATTTTCATACGCATCATGGTTAGTCATTTATCAGGTGCCCCTCTCCCCTTTCTCAGTGCATACAACTTACATATTTTTCATTTTCTCTCTTTTTCTTACTCCCAAACACATGCAGGCATGAATGCTCTTAACTCACTTATAACTAATGAGGAAGAATAACCAGCTTTACTTCATGTGAACAACTTTTGCTAATACAGAAAATTTCACTTTTTGATAAGCAGTGGCAATGTAATACAATGCCTAGAAAAGAAATACAAAGCCTGCTGGAGGAAGTTAAATGTCATTCATTTAGTCTGTCTTAACAACTACAAGAAGAGCCTTGCTTTGCTATTTCATCTTTGATTTCAACCTGTGGATGGATGTGTCATTATAAAAACAGTACTTTCAAAATGGAAAAAAAAACCAACAAAACACCACCTGTCGCATTTAGTCTGTAACCATATAAAACAGATGGAGTAGTATAAGTGTCCAGGAAGAAACACACAGTCACAGAAAAGTTTAGGCTAGAAGGGGTCTCAGGAATTCAGCCAGGACAACTTCCTGCTCCAGCCAGGGCAAGCATCAAAGTAAGATCAGCTCTCTTAGAGCAATTTCCAGCTATGTTTCAGAAATGTCTGAGGATGCGGACTGCACAGCTTCTCTAGGCAATCACTTCCAACGCTAAGTTTTCTTGCTGAGATTTTTTTTCCTTATGCCAAATTGAAATTTCCTTGAATGCAAGATACAACTATTGTCTTTCATCCTGTCGTAGCATACCTCTAAGGAAAGTCTGGCTTCATCTTCTCTCTGCAGCCCCTGAAGCACTGGAAGACTGCAGCTGCATCCTTTCTTGACCTTTCTTTACCTGTTTGAAATAACTGGGTTCCTTCTGCCTCACCCCAAACATCATATAATCCAGCTCCCTAGCCATGTCAGGGTGCCTCTGCTATTTCCTTCTGCTTTGTCAGTATCTCAACTTATACTAGGTTAGAAGACATACAAAAAATCACCTATAAATGTCCATCATTCTGGTTTATTTCCTGGGAAAAACAATTTCTCACAATAGTGTTAAAAACACCCTCAGCTCATGATGATGTCAAAAGACTGACATTTCCTCTATCCTTTGAAGAAGAGGAGCTGCTGATAAAGCAGGAACAACAGAATGTCATCTTTCACAAAAGCCATTGAAAACTATTAAGTCATCACTATGTGCCAAATTTTTATTGACACCCTTCTACTTGAACAACTTCTAGCTGCCATTGAGGAAGATGCACTAGGATTGTGTCACACAGTTCTTCCAAGTGTCAATCATAGAACAAGAACACTGTTAAAAAATTCATTTCAATTCAATGCCGGACTCACTTGGAAGTTCAAGACTTAGTAATAAGCAAAACTGGGATGAATTGTGCTGGTGTTTTAAAACAGAAAAATATGTACAAACACTGCATGTAAATAAGTAAATAAGCAACTATGAAGACAAAGAGGGAAAAAATATATTGCCATTGTTAAGTTCAAGTAAAAAACATGACCTAAAGATTTCCACTTTCAAATGTAACTGGACATTAAGAAGCAGTGCCTATTCTTCAATGGACAATTCCCTCTTCTGGAAAGTGAAATGACTGCCTCAGCATGTCACCTCAAAGTCCATCATAAGTTACCGCTACAAGCACATATGCTTTTGTTGAGGGTTGCTGTTTTTAACTACTATCTAGATATCTTAAAAACACATCTGCTATATTAGATCTTTGCAGTGAGATTTATGTATTACCTGTGACAACACCACAGTACTGATTCTGAGAAGCTGGTTTTTCAGTAATTTTCTCCTCTATGGACCTTTTTCGTCTGTACACCCTGTGTGCATGACCTGTCACAGCCAAAGTACGATTGAGTGGCTCAATAAATATGAAGTCCTCATTAATCTGTATAAACCCCATCTGCAAAGGAAAACAAAAGGAACACATAAGATAAGAATTTAATAAAGCATGAAATTGTGCACAGTCCTGCAGCAGAAAACAACCCACAAAACTCTATTTAAGAAACCCCTTTGTTTTAGTAACCTTACCAGCAAGGTGACTACATTTATATTTTACAAGCCTTTCTACTTAAGTGAAATAGAATAAATTTCATTTATTTCAACTAAATCTGGGTGGGTGGGTGGCTACATGCCAGTAGCAGATGCACAGTAAAATATATGGAATATTAAAAGTTTGCTTTGGGAGACTCAGGGGGTCATTTAAATAGGTACAGCATGTACAGAAAAGTCTATACACTAGTTTTATTATTACCCAGTGTATCATCACATTTTTAGATAACTGTATTTAATGAAATAACAGGAGCAATTTAGGGCATAAGAATACATCCTGAACACCTATGAAGCTGGAAAAGACATCTTGTGATGCTCCTTTTCACTTTTTCAATTTTTTTTTTTTTTAAAAAGAAGTTTTAAAAAAAGGCAGCAATCCTCCTTGGCTGTCAGCAGCTAGAACAGAAAAACATTCTAATACAGCCATTCAGTTGGTTATTACCCCACACCCCAACATATTTACACACACAAACATACATAAAAAGCTAACACACCAGATACATATCTAATATTGTAAAAGTGTGGCCAAAGTTGAAAAAAAAGCAACTATAAAATGTATTTATATAAATACCATACAAATCTAACTCAGCTCAAATTGTTAAGCTGCCAACACACATAAGCTCCTATCAAAAGTAAAGCTGGAGACAGCAAGGTTTTGTGTTGGTTTTTTTCTTCCTAGAAAATGTCATCAGCAAGACTGACAGTTAAATTTCTTATTCTTGTTGCATCTGTCTAAAGGAAGCAAAGGGCTCTTCTGTATGTTTCCATGTAGGATGAATGGAGAGAAATATAAAAGTATTTCGTTTCTTTTGGAATTATGTAAATGCCATTATCACACTGGATAGCCTGCCTGACATGGATAAATCATCAAAAAGAGAGTTGAATCCAAGCAGGAAAATACAGTTAAATTTTACAGGTGGTACAAAATACAATTTCCTTTAAACATAAGTGAGTATTACTTTAAAAATTAAAAAACCAACACAATCTCTCTGCACAATCACATTGAAAAATTAAATATATGTATTCACATTTAATTAATCAGCTACAATAGCTACAGAATGCTAAACAGATGTTCAAAAGTCATCACTAACATTGTACAGAAACATATGAGTAGCTGGGTTTGTTTGGCTGTTCCATTTCCTTTTTGCACTTATTTTTTAGGTCAGCTTATCTTCATCATGAGATTTAGATGTTAACACATTTAGAAGATTAGCTACTTATGTATTGCAAGATACCACTTCTGGATATCCTGAATAATGTACTTTTACATAACAATTAACTTTTCTAACATCATGTTAAACGACATTTTATTTAAAAGCATAGCTACTTGTCAAATGCCAGTAAAACACAAACTTCTTCATTCAATTTTTATGTCTAATGTTGAGTTCCCTCAGACATAACTTATTTATTTATTTTTAAATCATTATTTAGCCTATGAAATACACTGATACACTGTGGATACAGAACATGAGTAGCACCCCATCAGGTGGTGCAGCAGATTTCCCCAGTCCACCTACAAAACCAAGGCCTTAGTCCACCTGCAACAAAAATTCAGTCATAGTACATTTGTTATGTTTCTTCCACCTTCATTCTCTTTGCTGCAAAATGAAACTAGAGCTTTAAGATGCTGTTCTTCAGACATACTAGACATACCAAGAAACTCTTCTAGGACCACAGAAATTTTATGCTTTCTTTCAGCTCCTTGCATAAACCGAAGGTTAATCCACTGGTAGAGAACTCCAAAAATTACTGTCAATCTCCTGAGTAGGAAGTTAAAAGACCTGAACACTGATGTAAAGTTTATTGCATAAAATTAACCTTAGTTTTATATAATTTTTTTTTTCAAATGGGTAATTTTCAGACAAATCTGGATAACCACATAATCTCTGTGATAATTTTGACTGCTTTTGAAAAAAATGTGACTATTTCTCCATCTCTTGGACAATTTCACAGGTAGAAAATGAAAAATGAAGCCATATCCTTGCCAACCATGCTCTTATTTTTTTTCATAATCTTTAGAAGTGCAGTTAGGACAATCTTGTACCATAAAACCAAACACAGAAAGCAGAGAAAACTGCATTAAAGCACCACAGTTTCAACGTGTTTTCAGATACTGGATGCCAGGGCCAAATAAAGGCTTCAGACAGTTCAAACGGCAAAACCTCCATGCCATGAAAAGGCACAGCAAATCAAAGATTAAAAAATGTAAAGAAATAGTATGCATCTGAGGTACAACTGTAAGGAAGTTCTGAGGAACTGATCCATCTCCAACCAGTTCATCTGAAAAGGAACCACTGCTCACAGCTGCAACTGAAAAAGCTACCATGATGCTGGCCTTATCTCATTCGAAGGTAATAACAACATGCCATTCTTCCCCCTGCATTCATGTATACCTGCATTTTCAAGTTTCTTACCTGAAATAAAACAAACTTAAATGTAACACATATGCACCTCAGTATAGTTCAAGTCCAGAGCAACCTCATTTGGCAAAAAGTTCCTCATACCTCCTAAGTAAGGATGAACTGGCTACTTGCTCTGCATTTTATTTACTTTATGGAGTTGAGTGAGACCTTAAGTACAGGGCAGACTTGGTCAAATGAGCATGTAAAACATTACATGGGCCTAAGTACAGACATTCTGACATCGACTCACATCCACCTTGCCACAGATGAAAGCTTTCCACAACATATATCCACATCATACCAAGACTTTTCACTTTCTTAAAAGAAACAAACAGAAATAAGCCATGGGGAAACACTAGCCCTGACTGAAAACTAACCTTCTGTCCTATGTAAAATAAAAATAGGTCACATCAGAAATATGCCAATAATCACAAAAAATAGGCAGATGTGAATTCTTCTGAAATGTGAAAGCTGTTTTTTTTCCCTAACATCTAATTGGAAATATCATACAAAAAACATGAAGAATAAAAAAAAATATCCAAGTATTCTGGGCAACTGCATCTGATAATAGACATTGTAGGAGAAACTGCTACGCCATCTTATTTTTAAGTTCTATTTTAGAACACTCATGCTAACCTTTACTGCCCAGCATTTATTTCTTAAAAGTACAGTGATTTGTTTATTTCTATTTGGAGCATATGTAAGGATTTGACATTCTGTCACGTATCGTATGATAACCTGAAGTTAGTCTACTGCTTCTAATAGAGTTATATTACCATGAGAAGTTATACAAATGTATAAGTGAAGTAAATCTGTGAAGACCACCTGTGCATATAGTTAATAGATACTGGGTATAAGCCAGAATACAAGATTGGCAAAGATTTCTTTAAATGCTTACATATCCTTCCTTGCATACCAGTTCAAAGTGGCAGCTTATTATCATTCAAAGTTGAAACAATGAAAATTTTGAACATAATATTGTTCCTTGCAGAATTTATACAAATAAGGCAGGAAAGAATTGTAAGAAATATTAATATGCTTTCCTCTTGAGACATAATAAAAGAAGAAAATGTATTTCCTTTGCTATCATTATCAAAAAAAAAAACCCCAGGATGCCAGAAGAATATACACACCAGAAACTTAAGTCATTTCCATTTCGATACCCCAGAGAAGAGATGGGGCACAGATAATACTGTATCAAAAAGGAGATTGTAAATACCACAAAACAGTTATGAAATACCATTTTGCTACTACATTGTGTTATTTTCATTACAGATCTTCACTGAAATGCAGTAAGTAGACAACATAACACAGAATTCAAAGAAACATCAGAACATTAGGGCTTTTTTATTTTTTTTAAACAAAGCGGTTTGCCAGCCTCATAGGATGAGTCTTTATGGTCTACAATTTATCACTGGTCGATTACATAGTAGCAGTTTCTAATCTTGCAGCTTGACATGTCAAACCAAAATATTTCATTCACTAAGGAATTCACCATTATGATGGGTTGGCCTTGGCCTGCTGCCAGGCACCTACCCAGCCACTCTTCTACTCCCTAGCGGGACAGGGGGAGAAAATAAGATTAAAAAGAAAAGCTCATGGGTCAAAATAAAGACAGTGAGATAATTAGCTATTACTATTATGGGCAAATAAAATTTGACTTGCAGAAAAAATACTTTATTGCTAATTTGGATAGTGAGAAAAAAGAGGAATGAAAACACCACCTTCCCACTGATCCTGAGTAGCACAGGGCAGGTGGGGAATGGGGGGTACAGTCAGCACGAAACAGTTTCTCTCTACTCATCCTTCATCCTAACACTTCACCCTTCCTCCCTCTCCATAGGCTGCGGTCCTTCAGGATAAGCCTGTCCCAGACAAGGCTCTCCACAGCCTGCAGTGTCCTTCAGTGCATGTCCACCTGCTCTGGCCTGTGGCCCTCCATGGAAAGGACACGATGGAGGGCCTGAAGCTGGGATACCCGCTCTGGTGCCTGGAGCACCACCTCCTCCTCCTCTACCCATGGTATCTGCAATGTTTCTTTCACTTTTTTTCCTCATTCCTCACACTGCTGGGCAGTGTTTTACCCCTTCCTTTTCCCAGGTGTGTTGCCATTTTGGCTAAGGGGCTCAGGTGTGCCCTGCAGTGGGTCTGATGGAGTCTGTGGCCGGCACAGGGCAGTCCCTGGTGCCATCCCACAGAGGCCATATGTACAGAGTTACATACCTGTCCTCTTGCTGCAGCTTATTACTACCAGCTGCATGCTAGCATGGTCACAGTTATACCTAACAGTGGTGTGTTCCCCTAAACAAGCAGTAGATTCAACATTTCCTAACTCCTACCTGAAGTAAATTCCAGCCATGTTGCACCTTTCCTGTTTTCTCACTACTCTTTCATCTCTTCATTCAACAGGCATCTTAGACCAGATTTCAGTAATGAACAGACATAGAAAAGAGACTTTTCCCTGCAGTTTCTTAAGCTCCTTTGTGAAGCTGAAGCACACAGTGTGCAAAGACAGGCTGTACCAAACTGTACTTCTTCACAATCCCGCCATACTCTCCAAGGCAAGTAGCAACAGGAAACATGCATCCCCATCAGATGGAGAAAATGTACACACAGTTTAATAAGCATTTTATAACCAGCAGCACCAAAATATCATCATCTGCAGTATAAAAATGAAAGATTTTCTTCAATGTGCAGTGCAAAAGACAATTCTTGTTTACTAGTTCGTTTTGAAACACATTCAGGTAAACTTAGACTTTGTACTATTTGTAAAATGTCCCAGAATTGAAGATTTATTCTTGACTAAAGAGGCAAAATCTTTAATTTGCATATTGGTATTCCACTCCAAAGAAGGTTTTTCCTCCATGATTTTAAAAGTCCAGACTAAATTTAGTATCGTGATTGTAACAATGCTATTAGAACCCAGCTTCAGCTGAAATACAATAAAAATAGAAGTCTTCAGCTCTTAGCTAATGCATATAATAAAGCAAGCTCAATCAGCTTCTCAAACTGCATAAATAACAGGGTAAGAACTTCACATGTTCTTGTTATTCAAACACACTAAAGCTTCCATCTTTAAATTCATTCATTACTAAAAACTGAAGAAACAATTCATAAGTGCCAGCAACTTTGGTCTTCAAAGAACTGCATTTCCAGGCTTTGCACAGCATACATATTGTACTTCTAGAGGTTTCCTTTATCTACCTGCTCACTCTGCTCCACTGCACAAAGTTAGAAGTCACAGTGGGCAGTCTGTGCTACCTCCATTGACTGGCTTTCAAGTGTCAACATAGCATTCAATCCACTTCTTTCCAGGATTTTTAATAGTAGGACTGCACCCTAAGCAAGTACACATATATTCACAATGCCATAACTTATAGCCCTGACAGGGGAAAAATATTCAGACTGTTATACAGAGACTACTGAATTAAAAGCATGTGTTCAGGAACTGGCCCCCAAATCTAAGATCTGTACAAACAATTTTGTTCATGGTTTTTAAACTCTTCCAAACTCCTCTGCTTCCAGTCTGGTTAAGATACACACTACCCTGAATCTTTAGGAATATAATTCTCTACAGGATGCTGCTCTCATGTTATTTAAGATAATGACTCCTTTTATCAAAACAAGCTAATGTTGCACATGCAAAAGGATTTCTTCATTTTTTTTAGATACAACTGAAGTAGAATACTGAAGCATGCAAAATTGAGATGGGTTTGCATATGCTGACACATTTCAACAGGTGCTATTATTCACACAATCTTACTCAATTAAGCAAGAATCTCGGAAGTTGACAGTGGAAAGTGATATGTATGCTGATGACAGAAAGGACACAATTCCAAAGGAATCCAGTTTGTGAAAAAGAAAATTAAGGAAAGGAGACCAATGGATAGAGAAAGTATAGACATCAGGTCAACCCAGAGGACATGTGATTGTTATCCCTCAAACTTCCATTTGCCCATTAATTCACTGCCAGCCAAACCCTAAGATGTTTGCAATTTCCTCTAGATTTCAAATTTCACGCTTCCTAGCCACAAATAAAATATTTCCTTTTTTAGGCCTAAGCCTCCCTCCTCTATAAACGCGTTATTAGAAATTACTGCAGTATTTGGTATAAGTGCTGCTTAAATTGCCAATATTCTAGTATTTGCTATGATTTTTAAACTGTCTTCACAGTGCAGGATGATATCTAAAAAAAGCACAGTCTGCTTAAGAAGTGACCACAAATAATCATTGACTACCTCCACAATAAAGATACTTTAATAGGCCTTGCATGCAAAAATTATTTTGTAACACAAGTTTGAGATATTTCACAAGATGTTTACCAGTTATTTCAGATGTTAGCTTTATTGAACATAAAGTACCTGAAATAGATTTCAGCATTTGTGCCCTTACTGTTTGGAAACCACACTTTTCATTTCTCAAGAGTTTTTTTTATGGGGAAATAGTTCAACAAATATACGTAAACTGCATCATTTTTTCAGAAGCTCCCCTTCTCCACTTTGTAAAGTTGTCCTCATTCTGTATTGCCAGGCTGGCTGATCACCTGCACACTGATAAAATTGTAGATTGACAATATTAAGAACACAATCACATCTGTGTCAAGTACATACGAACAGCTAAACTGGGTCAGAACAAAGGTCCACTCTGTATAGCATACTTTCTCTAAGAGTGCATAACAGATCACAAGAGAGAACAGAAGAACAGAGCCAGAGCAAACATGTAGTTTGCACGCTGACAGCGTACAGCAAACTCCAGTAGGGAACTGGTACCAGTAGCTTTATGGTATGCATAAACTTTAACTGCAGTGGCAATAAACAGAACTCCTCTTCCTCTAACTTGCTCCTTTACAAGTTTACAAGTTAAAAAACCACAAAAATAGTAATTTGCTGTGCAAGAAGGGTTCAAATTCTAGAGTATGAAAAAGGCTGACAAGATACAAAAGCAAAACTAGTTAGCTCCCTTTTTCCAATCTCAGTAAATGAGACCTCAAAGATGATATATATCAAGACCATTAATAAAAATTACTATATGAAAAATATGAAAATAATTTATTAAGATCCTAACATATTGAAGGGTGGACAAGGTGTTACTCAAATATCCATGACTTAGACTCCACTTTCATTTACATTTATTTTAAAAAGCATCAGGGGTTTTTTCCCCATTTTATAATGAGTAACAAACAAACACCGTTCTTGTGATCCCTGCACTGCAAGTGCTTAGAGACACTATTAAGTCCAGTACTGTCTTTCAGCAGACCAGAACTCAAAGAAGCCAACAAATTTGTAGCTCTGGAAATGATTCAATGTTGGCAAATATTTACTAGTAATCTTACAATTTATAAAAGGTTCACAGTCTCAGAAGTATCACTTGAGATGTGACAAATTTAACATACCTTAGGAACAAGGCAATTGAGGCAACATGATATATGAACACAGTTGTGAAACTGATAGGATTGTGAAACACCTATTGATTTTTATTCAAGTTTGCAGACATTCCCTAGGACCTCAAGAAAGGCTGCTCTGTTACAGCTACATTTCCCCTATTAAACTGAACATTAACTTGTGTTTTGCAGTCTGAAGTCCCTTTGCACATCTCAGTTCTTCTGTCCCACTCCAAAAATGCCTTTCTATCAACAGCCAGACCTAACCAAAATGAAACATCCACCCCTAAAGCCACCTACACTCTTACTAGCAGTACTTGCCTGACTCCACAGAAAAGCATGCCCTTCCCCTTATGGCCAGCTGGACTGCCCAAATTTCTTGCAGGTGATACAAAACACAAGGAATCATTTCATTACATAAGGCACTGCCATTCAGCTACTTGTTGGCATCTTGCCTCTGTGCAAAGTAGAATTTCCTAATGCTCCACCTGCCTTTATGAGACAACAGATACTAAGGATACATTTTAGTCTGGAGGATGTAAGTTACATCACCTGTAATTTTACCAGACATTCTTTAAAATAGTAACATGCTAGCAATTTAGTAGCCATTTCTGTAACTTTTTTAAGTATCTTAAAAATATTTATTAATGGTCACATATATAAAACATTTCATATTTATGAAACCCAACTGGAAACACATGAACAATCACTTGATTTTAAAATGAGATCAATACAGCTGTACACTCTGAAGATTACCAGGGAACATTCAATACTATCATTTTAAGACATACCACATTATACAAGATCAATTGCGACAAGATACAGGTAGAATTAATTCCTGAACCCCTTTTCTTTTTTCATAAACATGCTTTGGAAATCTGTTAATCCTACTTCAAATTTTCCCTATCCTTTCTGAATTATTTTTATAAATTAAGAGTTCCAACTTAAAGTTAAATCAGCTCCATTAGAAACCACATATATTTTATTATATGTGCAGTTATAACTTTATAAAAAATAATCCAGGATAGCAAATACTGCAGCACTGGAAAAATAAAGTTCCAACAGTAACATTAACTTTTGCTTAAACTGACATTCTGGTTTTTTTAGTTCTGCAACATGAATGCTATATTAACTTTTTTTAAAAAAATAAATAAATTTAAAAAACGCACCAAAACAAAAAAAAACAAAAAAAACCCAAAAAAAAACCCAACTGTGCTTCAATAGAATAACTTCTCAAGTAAAACCAAAATGCATCACATTGCGGGGAAAGCTCTTCCTGCCAGATCTTAGAAAAGAAAACCTTTCATTTGGGCTGAACGGGATTCTATACCTTTCAGTTTCATACTTGCTGAAGAGCAGTCGAGAAGCGGCGAATTTACTTGGTGACAAGAATATCTCACCAGCAACACGTTGTTCATAGACATGCTCCAAACTAACTGCCTGCAAGCTTCCCATGATAGTTTCAGGTTCTGAATTTCATTTGTTCAGCTCTCAGTGATGTGCAACCTATCTTGTTGAAAGACTTGGGCTCTTCCAATGGCATTTTCCTGAAATACAGCTAAGCTAAGAAAAAGTATTTGAGTTTCCACTGGGCAGCTGGTGACAGGCTATATTCTCTGCAAGAATACCACAGCTTTGCAAAAATCTACTCACCCAGTCTCAAATAGTGCAAATCTGTTGAATGAGAAGCTCATGTTTCTTTTCCCTAGATAAAAATCTGAGATTAGAAGGTAAACCTGTAAGATTAGAATGTATATCGCTAAACTGCAGACTGCATTTTGAGATATGAAAGCCATAAAAAAAATTCTACATAGGCTTATTTACACGTTGACAATTTACAGAGTATAAAGGCCATAAGTGACGTGGCTAGCTTTACACATTTGGGATGCATTTTTTATTTATGCAAAAGACATCTGCAGAGATGTCTCAGTTCTGTTTAATATATTCTTTGTGACGGACTTAGATTTTATTGGAAGTTATACAAAAATGCTTCATTATAACTTGTATCATTAGGCTATGAAGTCCACAGCTTATAATGATCAGTACTCACTCCTCCAAGATAAAGACTCAAAAGTCCAGGTTTTTTGTAGGGCACTTTGGAAAATTCTTATGTCACCTCAGAGTTAATCAACCCTCATGTTGTGACATGTCTGCACAGCTGCAATACAATATTTTTTAAGGAAGAGGATACATTTTGCACAGCTATGATAAGGTGATAAAACAACAAAATGAGATATTATAAAAATAAATGCTTGGAAAATCACTATTCTTCAAAAAAGTTTTTCAATGCTCACCGGTAAACTTCTCATTAAAAACAGTAAGGTTTAAAGTGTTTTGATTAATTCCAGTTATAAAGAAAGCAAGGAAAAAGCCATAAAGCCACATACATCAACAAGGGTCTATGTCAAAAACCTATCTGTATCACTACAACATTATAATCTCCTTATCCATGTTTCACATCTGTTTTGTGTTTCAGCATTGTCACTTTTATCATAGGTCCTGTGGTATCTGCGTTTACCATAAAATTTCTCATCTCTTTGCTCTCTTCTATCTCAGAGTTTTCTAAAACCACAACAATCCATGCCAGAGATGAAAATCTGAAATATTCCCCATGATACAATACATGATGATCATAATAAATGTGTAATGATGATATCATATTTATATTTCATGGCCTTTATACCAAATGGGTTTTAGCCTACATGATGTATGGTTAAGATTCTTTTTACTCAAGGTATTAGCTAAAAGGGTGAACACAAGACTAATACAAATTTCAGAGCAATTAAAAATCCCCTCGTTTCCAGCACAATATCCATCTTTCATGATCACCATCTTAAGGAGATCGTTTAAAAATCTGTAATTTTTGAAGAATAACATTTAAATTCTGGAGTAGTTATCACCCTTGCTTCTTTTGCCATTTTAGTGTTTTACAATGACTACACACAGAAATACACACTCCTTGCTCTCCAAAAAATCCACATAGATGCAGGAAAATGTTATTACTCAGCAACACTGACTCTGCTGCTCACTAGTAAACAGGCATTCACTACACACAAAATTAAAATAAAATAAAAAAAAATCCATTAAAATTATCAATACCAACCCCTCTCACAAAATGTGTTTTCTAAACTCCTGGTGGTATGTTAAAATCAGGTGTTCGGTCACTGACATTGGGCAGTGAAACTCATGAACCTGACACAAGCCCCTCCAAGTTCCACAGATTTCTGTGCAATGTAACAGGCTGGTCGTCAGGTTCAAATGACCACCTCTTCACATACCAACTACTCTCTGTTCATCTTATTAGAAATATCAACTGGTTATAGACTCTTGCAATACTGTCACATTACTCATGGAATGCACTTGTTTAGCTTGTGCCAGTTTCTGGAGAACTCTGTGAACTTTCAGCTGCTGTACACTTGCCCTTTTATCTCTAGAAGAACTCAGTAGAGCTGATAAACCAATTGTCAAATGCTGAAATTATGTGTTCAAACCCACTTTCCTATCCCCCACCCAAGAATTGCCCAGGCTCTGGTTGATTAGGCTGTGGTTTAAAGGATCAAAGACCCTCTGAACTTAAGAAGCATCTGTGACAAAAAAAAAAAAAAACCACACCCCAATAAAGAGCTGTGTATTCTGTGAAAAGAGAGAAAACCCCAGCAGTAAAAGAACTCGCTACCAGGTGGATCATCTGGACATCTCAAGTGCTGATTGGAGCACCAAATATTAACACAAGCCATGCATATTTTTCTGAACAGATAGCATTGTCTTGAAAGAAGAGCTAGCAGAGAGAACAATTAGTTGATTCCTCTAGTGACCTACCCAGCACAATGGATTTTCCTTTTTTTTTTTTTTCAATTTACTGTCTTTAAGTCACAAAAAGCCATTTAATCTTTTTACTCTAACCAGGAAATCAAACAAAGACAATTAGACATCACTTGTGAAATAACAGATTTGCTTGTAAATTTCATTTGAATATTAAAAACAGACTCAGCTAAACTGACCTCGCTAAATCAAATCAAATTTTCTCTTTATGTCATATGCAGGATGCATTATTTCATTATTCTCATTATACTACCTTAATTCTCACTGTTCAAGTCCTGTAGTATTTAAAAAATAAAGGAAAAGAGTCTAGAACAGCGAATGCAAATTGCCTGTGTACTTCAGATGTGTTAGATCCACAGATCAAATCCAGCCTCCTATGAATTCAAGACTTCATAAAACAGAGGCTTTCTTACACTTACGCTTATCACGGCTAGTAAAGGATATGTGTTATTTCTTTTTAAGGTATTTCCTTGCTGTTACTGTTAATTGAAGTAGTTTCAATAGAACCACTGCTCTATTATTTTACTGTCCTTAAATTAAAATTGCTCCATATTTTCCCCTTCTAACACTTAGAAATCTTTCCAATTTTCTAACTTTAATTTATTCATTACCATTATTTTAGATCCATCTGCTCCTGGGTCTACATTGTTTTCATTCTCGGCCAACTTTCCAGGCTCCTTGATATTAACTCAAGCGTTTTATGAAAGGTAATCGTATCACAGTTTCTGCCAAGTAACACACCAGCCTTTTACTGTTGCTTGATGAAACAGGCTTTACTACTATAATTATCTTTGTAGCCACAACTGAATTTCTGTCTCTGAACACCAGCAAATAGAACTGCAAGCCGTCTTTCAGCTGTCATTTCACTGCAACTTTGTGAAACGCAAATAAAGTTTCTGTATCCCCACTAAATGTCCTTCATCCATTAGATGCATCTTTCACGCCTACCTCATGCCTGATGGCTCATAATGATCCTGTGATCAAACACAATCTTTTCCTCCTGCTGTCACTGCCAGCTAAGTCATCAATCTATAAAGCAAATCTATAAATTTAGCATGAAAGTAGTAAGTCATACTTCAAGCCACTGAGGCCAGCCTTTGGTCTGTTTAATTCTCCTGTGCCTCCCAGCTCTGAATTTACCACCAAAGCAAAGTCAGCTCCCCAGGTGTGGCTTCTGATCTTATCTCCTGTTCACATAAAGCACCCAAGCTAGGTTCTTCCTGACTAGAACCTGGCAGCAGCTTTCCAGTGAAAGAAAGTTTTTTTCCTTTGAAAATACTGAATCATCCAAAAGAATACACTCTTTATCATTTGTTGTGCCAGGGGAGGTTTAGATTGGATATTAGAAAAAATTTCTTAATTGAAGGGTGGTCAAGCATTGGAAAAGGCTGCCCAGGGAAGTGGTTGAGTCACCACCCCTGGAGGTATTTGCAAGAGGTGTAGATGTGGCACTTGGGGACATGATTTAGTGGTAGACTTGGCAGTACTAGGTTAATGGTTGGACTTGATCTTGAAGGTTCTAAAAAATTCTGTGATTCTATACTACTGCCTTCTCTCCACATTAATACGAACAAAAGTCACACTGAAGACCAGGCAAAATTTATTGGAACCTTGTCTCTCACTCTGCCAGCTCAGTTTGTTAGATTGGGACTTCAGAATGATCATACACAAAGTTGCACCAAAGGTACACCTTCCGTTGAAAGGCAGCCAGCCTCACATGTAGGAGGAAGTCTAAAAAAGGGAAAGCACAGAACAACAATCAAACACCTAATGGGATCATTAGGGATAAAAGAATTCCTACCACTTGTTATTTCCAATTTGTTATTTTGAGGTCATCATTACCTCTGACATTCTGTTTCTACAAAATTACCTTTTTTCACCTCAGTTTCCTAGATGTACTAGTTTTGTCTCTTAGTCTTTGACACCACTTACTTCTCCCATATTGTAAGGTATACAACATGTTACTAGCTAGATACTGTGGTGATAACAGTTTCTTCTAAGTGTGTGCCAGCAGGTTCATCACAACTTTGTGTATAAGCTTTCACAGATTCTCCTCTATGAAAAAAAGCAAGCACCCTCTATGAAAAAAAGCAAGCACGCAAACTTTAAGAAGTTTACTGAAATTAGACATATGTTATTCTTTTCACAGATTTATTGCTTCAACAGCACATTGTAAACAGACTCCACTGTACACTCTTTTTGGCAGCAGTTCCCCAAAACTATAGTTTAACTGTTTGCTTTAGTCAAATTAGTTATGTCAAAACACTGGAAGAGGCTCAATGCTTTAAAATGCAGAATTCATCCCAAAACCTTTAAAGTTTCACATTGAGAAGGAACAGCATAATTTAAATATATATTTAAAAAATTCAAAATCATTAGTGTACCATGTCCTGGTTTCAGCTGGGATAGAGTTAATTTTCTTCTTATTAGTTAGTACAGTACTCTGTTTTGGCTACAATGTGAGAACAATGTTGATGGGACACTGATGTTTTTAGTTGTTGCAAGGTCATATTTATACTAAATCAAGGACTTTTCAGTTCCTTGGGCCCTGCCAGTGAGAGGGCTGGAGGGGCATGGGACATTGGGAGGGGACACAGCCAGGACAGGTGACCCAAACTAGCCAAAGAAGTATTCCACACCATACGATGTCATGCTGAGTATGTAAACTGGGGGAAGAAGGAAGATGGGGACATTTGGCATTATGGTGTTTGTCTTCCCGAGTAACAGTTATGTGTGATGGAGCCCGGCTTTCCTGGGGATGGCTGAGCATCTTGCCCATGGGAAGTGGTGAATGAATTCCTTGTTTTGCTTGCTTGTGTGCATGGCTTTTGCTTTACCTATTAAATTGTTCTTATTTCAACCCCTGAGTTTTACATTCCTTTACGATTCTCCTCCCCATCCCTCTGGGTGAGGGGGAATGAGCAAGCGGCTGCGTGGGGCTTGGTTGCCAGCCAGGGATAAACCAAGACACACCATAATTCAAATTTCAAAACATTAGATGTTAAAAGGAGGTAAATAGGACTCTGGTGTTGAGCAAAACCTCAGAGTTCTTAAGACGACTCTTTCTGGAACAACTACAGAAACATTTAAAGGCAATTACTACCCTACATAGACTGTCCAATGAACTAGATGTGTATGACGTTCCTTCTCTCCACATAGACTAGTCTAGTATGTTCCAATTTGAGGTAATGGAATTATCTTTAATAATGATTCATTGAAAACTACTACCATAAGGCAATTATAACTGCTGTTTTCAAATGCTTCAAGCGGAAATGTAACAAATATGAATTATGAACTCTTAAAGCTAAATGCACCATTCCTGTTGTATAGTATATTTAAAAAAAAATAAATAGGTGGCAACCAAACCAACTGTGTCTAACTGCAGATAAATGATTCTCAGTGTATCACATCAAGATAATTCTGTAACCTAATGATTTTGACTATAGATACTAGGAACCCTCAGATAATTTAAAATGTGCAGGGTTGAAGAAGTATGACCAAACAAAGAATGTCATCTATGAGCCAGATAAAAATCACAAAGGGTAGACAAGGTCCCCAGCATCTTTATTGAAGTCACAGAAAGATGGAAATATGGGTCTTATGGAGATACCAATCATTCACATCACCTCCTTTTAGTGCCATCTAACCTATACATATAAAATATATGTATAAATACATATTTATGAATAGTTATAAGCAGAAATCTCATGAAAGAATGAATGGCAAGTCTAGCTCCTGGGACAGTTTGTCTTCTATATTGGTACAGACTTCCCGTTGTGTGGATGGATGGATGGATGGAAGGACGGCAGGCAAGCAGATCTGCTAAAACTGACATGATGGTCCTTGGGGACAGTAGGTGGAGCATGGAAAACAACAAAGGGAGGTATGCAAATAAAGACAAAAAGTGTAATGAAAAGTTTGTGTACTCTATTGAAGTGTAACATATATTCAGAAAGAAAGTTTACTCAAATATCTTTGTCCAAGGTACTAGAAAAAAATTCAAATCAGTGCTGCAATCCTGCATGAATAATGGATTATTTACACATATCCAATTTCTAAAAGACATAACAGCTCGTTCATTACTTCCCCAGTTGAGGCTGAATCATCCTGACAACTCTGTTCTGCTGGAATTTGGGGTTTTTTTCTGGTAATAACAGCTGATCTATGCCATGGCCTACATCAGCATCACCTCTCAGAGAAGGGACATGTACTTGGCTGTGATGTTGTACTAAATTGACACTGTTCTGATCTCTAAATTCCAGTGCAATTCTATTATTTGCAATACAAATTTGACCAAAATACTTATACTCATGTATTCTTTACTAGCATTCATTTTGGGGAGTATATGTATGTACTGAACATTAATATTCTGAGACATTCAAAACTAGTGGTTCTATTGTAAAATTTTGACATAAAACACAATTTAAAGCCTAGCTTTCAGTTGCAACATCTACTTTGCGTGCAAATGTACATACATAAAAAATGTTTGACAGAAGCATAAATATGCTAAATGCCTCTTTTTTTTCCTGTTAGCATGTTACATAACTAAGATTGCTGTGTAAATAAATACCTCTTTTACTAAATTGCCCAAATAGACATTCTCCACAGCTATATTTTTATTAATCTATCAAGTGTTTAGGCTCTACACCCTTTAAATAAAGGGGGAAATAAGGGGTGAGGGAGGATATATAGAGAAAACACTACATAGAGATGATCTGGACTTCGAGTTCACAAAATCCCATTTTCTTTCACATACACAGTTAAGTTTCATGTTCACTCAAGAAAAGTATTCCACATCTTTAAAATCATAAATTCAATATTATAACTTCTGAAGATTTATACTTAGAAATTACAAACTAAGAAATGCAGGCTTACCACAGACATGTTCTTACTTCATTTCCTTATGCAGTACTCTGGAAGTTTATGAGGTACAGAAATCCTACTACTCTTATCACAAGTGGCTTTATTTCATAAAACTTAAAAATCAAATTAGCATTTCTGAGCCATGTGCTACAAGCCATTGTTAAAATGGGAAGTCAAATTTTACATTATGTATGTGACAGTCAGTTTAAAACCTATTTTCAAGACACATTGTGTTAGAGACACTGAAAAAGCTTGATTTTTAAACTAACTTAAATTAAAAAATATATTGTATGCATTTGTTCCATGTAACTATGCAAGGATTTACTAACACCACTAAGAATAGAGAGCACTATTGTCAAGACAGACTTCATCAGTCACACAGCTATTAAATGTGCAGAATATCCATAACTGCACACAAGACACACTAAGAAAACAAATATGATATTTTCAAGTTTAGATGCCTAAAACAATACAGGTTTTATGGCAAATGTTTATGTCACAAAAGAAAACATCATATATTCTGCCAACCCACCGTGTAATAAATTACTGGTGTCTCTCTGATCATTTCTCCCTTCCCTCAGCAGCTACTACTCTTTATCTCAGAAGGCTGAACTGAGTAGTAAAACTACTTAGATTCTGGAATTATTCTTATCTCTCAAGTAGGTTTGCTTCTAATTAGAGAAGAAAGAAGCTCTGAGGAAGGGCTAGAACGCCTTAAATGTTGTCTGTTTATTCCAAGGACATAAGCTGAATTAATAAAATAGGTATCTTTTGCTCAGAAACCTTGCCTACCATTAAGTATTTATTATTTTTTGATCAAGCCCTTATATTTTGGTAATAGGGTAACCACATTATAGTGCACATCAGAAGTGACTTTCTCAATTTTAGAATGTTAAAAGGGAAGACAAATGAGGTAGTTTTTATGGAAAAATCATTTCATAGATGCAACCCTCAAAATTCTAAATCTGCTTTGGTCAATATAAACTCAATAAAGCAAGATACAGTATCCTACCCTGCCTATCTAAACCTTAAGCAAATCCAGATCTGATTTCATATCAGTTCAGATCATGGTAGTGCTGTGATAGTAAATATAAAGCTATGTATATAATCAAGATTCTGATTTTCTGGTGAAAAATTCACTCTGTATCTTTATGTTACAAAATTATTTTTTAAAGAAAATATTAAATAATAATGGAGCCATAACTAGTAAAGAGAAGGAGACTAGAAGGCATCATATGTGCAAAAGCAATTAATTGGCTGCCTAGAAAATTCCTCTTGAGTTGCATGAAAAAATACTATTAATCAGAAAACAGTTTAATTAAAATTTAATTTATTAGTCCACTAAGAGAAAACGTAAACTTTCTGTACTCACAGCTCTAAATGATCAACTACAATCAGAACCTTTTTTTTTTTTAAAAAAAAAAGGTCTTTCAGCAGTCTCCCAGCATTTTGGCCTTCAGGTTTCATATTTTGATCTGTCTTTAAGTGGGGTAGAGAATTCAAATTTTGCTTTTATGAGTTCTCATTTTCATGTAGGCTTATGTTTCAGGAAGCTGGAAGACACAGTATTAGGATAGCCACTCACAAGGACCATGCCTTCAGTTTTGTTCATCAAAACCAGAATGATCAGAGCTGACCATGATTCAAGCACAGATTTCAAATGAACTAAAGGAAGTAATGACCATTACAGAAGAAAGCACTAATCAGATACCAAGGCTGCTAAACCAAAGGAAAACCCCCAGCTATTAATCTCCTGAGTCCTATGGATAAAGATCTTAATTTTGTTCGCCATGCAATCATATATTAAACATATGTTTGCATGTCATTGCATGACTTCAATTCCATTATTGGTGCATGCACCAACTGACTGATGGATAAAGATGCTTCTTGTCTGAAATGTTCTGGAAAGCCTTATTTTATTTTGCTTCAAAAAATATGCTCAAACAACCACAGATGGCTAATACAGACCAATAAACTACAACCAATCTGAAAACTGAGATGCAATTACACTTGAACAAGCATGACACAGCCCTTTACTTACACAATTCAAAGCAAAACTGGCATAAAAATCCATTTTTAAAACAGCCACCTATCCCATAAATTATGTCTATCATGTACTCATAAATTAGTGGTGTATGATGTTAACAATCATTTGGTTTTGCTTATAAAGTACATGATATATTAAATGGAACACCATCACTGATTTACTATTAAAAAAATAAAATCATAACCCAAACCATAACACCTTTCCAGAATAAAAATACAGCTTCTTTAAAGTAAACCAGGATTTAAAATACTTTATCCTATACAACTGAAGTTGAAAATTCTTTACAATGAACGGTTTAGTGATATTCCAGACCATTTATCACACAACAACATTTCAGTAATTATTAATATTGTGTAAGAAATATATGTATATAGAAAAAGCAACACCTATCGAAACATATCACCTATGGAAAATTTCCTTGCAATTAAGACTCAGTGCTTATAAAGACGTGTTTCTATAGAGCATTTGGATGTAATATGAGTAACTTCAGCACTTCTTGTGGCAAGACTAAAACCCACTCTTTTGGAGTATGACTCAAACTGTTGTCCCTTTAGCTAATGAAACTGAATTAACCCCATTTCCTTAGTGCAAGCCTGGGTTTAATCCCATCAGAATCTGAAATGCTATTTTATGCAGGCAAAAATGTAATAGTATACAAAGGGTGAGCACAAAGTATTCTACACTGAGTCTCACATAGGAGACTGGAACAGAAAATTGCAGCAGCTGTGCATGTAACTACATTAGATAAAACACCTAGACTAGTACTAAAAAGACCAATACAAAGGATCCAAGTTTAAATTGATTCACCCATGTAAAACACTCAAATAGTGCATACCAATGAGCTATCATTGTTCAAACCCATGTGCTTTCATTGTAGACACAGACAAATGTGGCACAGCTCCAAAACCTGCCCATGATTGCCCATGGAGAAATTTAATCTCTGCTAATCCTTACTGAAATATCTATCCATGACTCCATTATACTGGTTTTTTTTCTGAGAGGGGCTGAATTTCAGTTCAAAGACTATTTAATTCAAGGCAACACTCCATGAAACTCAGTTTTGTTCAAATCTACAGTTTGCCAAAACAACTAACTGTGAAAAACAGTAATTCAAGAAAGGAAAACAGATTATATTTATGGGCATAGAACTATAATGCAACAAATCAAGTTAGTCCATCTATAAAATAAAGTTACGCTTTGGCTTTTTATATCTCTATCTAGAATTACACGAATCCAGAACTGGTGGCTTTAAGAGAAACAAATAAGACTCTCACAATTTATTATCATTTTAGATTCACATTGCTTAAAAAAGTTATATATATATATATATTAGCCACATATTTCTGACTCCACTCATAACTGAAATTCATATCTATTTTTTTTCCAAATTATGCACAGGTGTTTGTTTTTTTTTTTTTTTTTAACTGCTAAGCTTAGATTCTTCTTCCCCTATTTGGGGGTAAAAAACCCCAATTAATCTACTTTTTGTTGCACACAGAAACTAAAGTTCTGCTACCCTCATGAAGGAGGAATGGTACCTAATTATTTTTCAAGAACTATTATTTAACTAAAAGGAAGAAAATAGATTTTGGAAGAAGGATTATTTCCTTTTTTTAAATGCTAGAGAGCTTGATTTTATGTGTGCAAGATACAAATAGCAATTAGAATAGAGTTTTGATTAGTATCTTGAACCAAGTAGCATCAGCCTGACCGGTCACTTTTAAGCAAATATGTTCATATGAAAAAAGCAAATAAATCATCACCCAAAATGAAATAAGAAAGCAAAGAATTATTTCTTTCCATTATTTCCAATGCAAATATTTTAGTATTAGCAAAAAAACCCACAAAAGGACATGGAAGAAATCTCTGTTGTTATGCTTCCTTAGATAAGCTACTACAGAAGAAACAGGTGATCAGACAGGAAAAGGGAAACATGCTAGGACTGAACCGACAGAAACAGGAAAACAAAGGTTTTTATATGTGTAATTACATCCATTTTAGTCTATAAACCCTCACCTACTTTCAACTCCCTCACTCCCTTCATATAGGGGGTGAGATCCATTTATGTCACAGAGGGACAAAAGAGATCAAGGATCACTTATCTAGACATAAAATCTAAGCAGCTTCCCATCCCCTAACTTGCAACAAGCCTGTAAATTCTCAGAAGATTTTAAAAACTGCCTAAGTTAGGTTTCACACAGAGCTTACAACAGAAGCATAGCAGAGTATCTTGGAGTGTGTGGAAGACAACTTCTGACACAGCTGGTCAGTGAGCAACCCAGGGGAGATGCCCCACTGGACTTGCTGCTTACAAACAGGGGAGGACTGCTGAGTGATGTGGTGATCAGAGAACATCTTGGACATAGTGATCATGAGATGGTAAGAGTTTTTGATTTTTGGAGAAGGAGGGGGTCAGCAGAACCATTACCTTGGACTTCCAAAGGTAGTTCCAACTTTGGCCTGTTTAAGAGTTCAGCTAGTTCTGAAGGGCCAAGGGGTCCAGGAAGGCTGGATGTTCTTCAAGAAGTCTTAAAGGCACAGGAGCAGGTCGGCCCCATGTGCTGAAAGATGAGCCAGCAGGGAAGAACACTGGCCAGGCTGAACAAAGAGTTTTGGCTGGAACTCTAGGAGAGGGGGGGAAAAAAAGGAAAAAAAAAAAGGAAAAAAATAAAAAGAGCAGGCAACTCTGGGAGACTCTAAGGGTGTTGTGAGGTTATGCGGGGTAAAGATCAGAGAAACAAAAGCCCAGCTAGAACTGAGGCTGTCTACTGCCATAAAAGACAACACAGCAACAAAAAAATGTTTAAAAATGTATTAGAAACTAAAAGAGGAGGAAGGATAATCTCCATCCTTTACTGGATGTGGCAGGGAGCATTGCCACAAAAGATGAGGAGAAGGCTGAGGTACTTAATGCCTTCATTACCTCTGTCTTTAATAATGAGACCAGTTGCCCTCTGGGTACTCAGCCCCCTGAGCTGGAAGACAGGAACAAGAAGGAGCAGAATGAAGTCCCCACAGTCCAGGAAGAAAGAGTTAGTGGCCTGCTGCTCCACTTAGACATGCACAAGTCTATGGGGCTGGATGGGATCCTCCTGAGGGTACTGAGGGTGCTGGCAGAGGAGCTGGCCAAGCCACTCTCCATCATTTATCAACAGTCCTGGCTAGCTGGAGAGGTCCCAGAAGACTGGAGGTTAGCCAGCGTGATGCCCATCTACAAGAAGGGCAGGGAGGAGGATCTGGGGAACTACAGGCCTGTCAGTCTGACCCCAGTGCCAGGGTAGGTTATGGAGCAGATCATGCTGAGCACAATCATGCAGCACATGCAGAACAGCTGGGGGATCAGGCCCAGCCAGCATGGGTTTATGAAAGGCAGGTCCTGCTTGGCTAACCTGATCTCTTTCCATGACGATGTGACCCACTTAGTGGATGAGGGAAGGCTGTGGATATTATTTACCTAGACCTTAGTAAAACCTTTGACACCATCTCCCACAGCATTCTCCTGGAGAAACTGGCTGCTCACGGCTTGGACGGATGTACTCTGTGCTGTGCTTTTAAGCTGGCTGGCCAAGCCCAAAGGATGGTAGTAAACGGGGTTACACCCAGCTGGCAGCCGGTCACAAGTGGTGTTCCCCAGGGCTCAGTACTGGGTCCAGTCCTGTTTAATATTTTTATCAACTATCTGAACAAGGGGATCAAGTGTACCATCAGTAAGTTTGCAGATGACACCAAGTTGAGTGGGAGTGTTGATCTGCTTGAGGGCAGGAGGCTCTGCAGAGGGATCTGGACAGGCTGGACCAATGGGCCAAGGCCAATGTTGTAAGGTTCAGCAAGGAGAAGTGTCAGGTCCTGCCCTTGGGGCATCCCAGCCCCACACAGCACTACAGGCTTGGGGGAGAGTGGCTGGAAAGCTGCCTGGTGGGAAAGGACCTGGGGGTGCTGGTCAACACCCAGCTGAACATGAGCCAGCAGTGTGCCCAGGTGGCCAACAAGCCCAATAGCATCCTGGCTTGTATCCAAAACAGTGTGGCCAGCAGGATTAATGAAGTGATGGTCCCCCTGTGCTTGGCACTGGTGAGGCCGCACCTCAAATCCTGGGTTCCAGTTTGGGCCCCTCACTGCAAGAAAGACACTGAGGTGCTGGAGCATGTCCAGGGAAGGGCAAAGAAGCTGGTGAAGGGTCTAGAGAACAAGTCTTCTGAGAAGTGGCTGCGGGAGCTGGGGTTGTTTAGGCTGGAGAGGAGGAGGCTCAGGGGGGACCTTACTGCTCTCTACAGCTGCCTGACAGGAGGCTGTGGGCAGGTGGGGGTCGGTCTCTTCTCCCAGATAACAGGTGACAGGACAAGAGGAAATGGCCTCAAGTTGTACCAGGGGAGGTTTAGATTGGATATTAGGAAGAATGTCTTCCCTGAAAGGGTGGTCAAGCATTGGAGCAGGGAGCTGGCATAATCACCAGCTCTGGAGGTGTTTAAAAAACACACAGATGGGGTGCTTAGGGAGAGGTTTACTGATGGACTTGGCAGTCCTGGGTTAACAGTTGGAATTTGATACCAAAGGGCTTTTCCAACCTAAATGATTCTATAGATCCAGACAGTTTTACACTTAGAGAGTAATTTTAGTAAGCAAATTAAGTAACACCACAATTAAATATTAAGTTCTGACAGTATGTGTACGTGGCTTTATGTTCCCTGCACCTACCAAGAATAAGAACTCATCCTTCACCCACTGCTGTACCCCAAAATATCAGTTGTTCACCTTTTTTTTTGTCCCTTATTGTGTCCTAACTTCAGAAGAGAAGCAAAGGACTTCATACAAGAAGCCTTGAAGCAGTTACACCCAAGTTACCAAGGTTATACTCCAAACACCAGGCTAATCAGGCACTGATCAGCCTCACTGGCAAAAAGAGCACTGAGATGTTTAAGCATGTCTGAAGCACAGCTTAACATTTTGTATAAAAGATGGCATTACTGTAACAGCTCCAGCGATTACTTGGGCACTTCTCCCAGCCACTACCCCCTTAAGCCCAGAGGGACGTAACAGGGCATTTACTCTGTACTGAATCATAAAAAGTTGTCCTCAGCTGAATTAACATCACTGCAGAAATATCTGTATTTTCCTTAACATACTGCTATCTAAATAAGCTTGACCTGACTTGACTCAGTTAAACTTCTGACACCTAATGAGAACTTAAGGTAGCACAGCTAAGATCATAAAATGAACATAAGCAACTGTTGGAGGATAATCACACAGAAACTAAATCACTTCACAAGTCACTTTTGGGCACATTTTACATTTTTGGATGCAAAACTCATTCAGAAAATAATTCTGACTGAAGTACTGGTAGACCCAAGAAAAACATTCACAGCACAGGCTTCCAAAAATTTTTACTTCTATTCACTTACATGCAGATGCATGTATTATTAGCAGATAAAGTTACGCTATTGATTTATCATTCTAAATACCTTGTTCTACAATTAAGACTAGAAATGTTCTTTATTCTTTCCCTTCCAAATAACAATTATTTGCTTATTTATGCCATTATTAGAAGCAATAGAAATAAACAAGAAGACCATATCATCCAGGCAATGACAGGTTAACAACAAAAGGTTAACTGAAGAGCTAACAGACAACAGATGTACATCTGATTTAAAATCTAATATAGATATTTTTGGCTATTGGTTTATAAAAGTTTGACCAACTACCGTCTGGATATCCAATATAACACACACATGCAAGTGCTCAGCATGTTTCACGCTATTTCCATCACATTGCTGATTCTGGTAAACAAGGAGCAAGAAACCAACTCTCACACTGTGTCCCTAAAGTCATCAGTGAAAGACACATGTTCTAGGGAAGAACTTCTGCAAACACCTCATTGTCCCAGTGGCTTTGATTCATCCCTTTTTACTCTGGTAGCTCTCTTTATCACACAGCAGAGAGATGTGCATCATTTGCATTCTATGTCTACGTGACCACCAGTTTTCACAGACTTCTTGAATATCCTCAATGACCATCAACCCCACAATGAGTCTCAAACCTGATCCTTTCCATTGTTTCCTCTCAATTTCTCAGCTCCTTTATTTTTATGGTATTACATCTTGGAAATCATTGATGTTCCTATTTTTTCCCCCATCACAATCTTTCATTAACTACCAAAAAGAATCTGCATTCTAGCAGGTTCAAGAGATCTTTTAAAAAAGGACAAAAACTAGCACTTTTAAAATAAAATTACGAGGGTTGCAACACAGAGAACATTTATTTCTTTTAAAAATTGTGGTTCATTTATTACAGAAGAAAAATTCATGAGATATGAATAAAAGTCAAGGATACAGACTTGAAGAAAATGCCAATTTCACTAACCTTAACAGTTGTAGCTAGGAGAGGCTCAGTACTCTGCCTTTTCTTTTTAAAGCATTTTCTGTCAAAGATGGGGGTCAAACCTTTAATCATTAATCAACTTACCTGTTTTTTCTGATTTACCTTCTCTCTTCTGTATCTTGCAAAATAACCTTGATAATTTTATACTTATCAATTACAATGGGTAGAGATCTCAAGTGATTCACAAGTCTCTTTTTTTTTTTTTTTAAATAAAACTACTCTGGAGATAGTATATTTCTAATTATGGTTTGGAAATCAGAAGACTTGCAAAGGAAATATTTGTACTGAAACTAAGCACTTTAGGAGAGTAGAAGGCTATTATAAGCAGGACTAGAATCACAGATCAAACCTGCCTCAGGTTGAAGTGATTACTTGATTACAGGATTGCTCTTAGAAGGAGAAAGGAATCATTACCACATGGTCTGAGGCATCTTGGCCCAACATCTCACAAGCCATGCCACAGTGTTTAATATTAAAGGAAACAGAGATCGTTATAGTTCAAATACAGTCTACGCCTAAATCAAAATTTATTTTCTAAACCTTTCAGCTTTATGTTAACACTACCATTCCTATGTTAAAAAGACTTATCCTTCTTATCAATTAGCAAGAGTTCTGATAGACAAAACAAAAATCCAACCAAATTATGTTTTATCCAAAAAGACAACAGACTGTAGCAGTAGAACTCAAGAAGGAAAATAGAAACAGAGGTTTTAGTCCTTTATCTTTGCATAGATCTTTGTTGATCTACGGTTCTTATTGACACTAATCAAACATTTAAAAAGATACCATCTCTAGTACACCTTTCTTTATGAAAAAATAAAAATTAACCATATTTAATAGTTCTGTTTATAATCAACTTGCTGTTCAGGTGGGATAAAGTAATGCCTGTTAATAGTGCTTTGCTTGTACATATATGCTGGTTATTCCTGCTGGCCATAGTAACTTGATTTTAATCTCTGGCTTCTTTACTGTTGTGCTTTCAGTTGTGCTTCATCGGATGTTCAAGGTGAGATTATAATGAAGAGATTTTAGTATAACAGAGAGATTAACAGCCTGCTGGGGGAAGATGTGCCTGTGCCTAAGCATGCCAAAGTAACTTCATGTAAACAGCTTTTGTCCTGTTGGAGACCAGACTTCCTAGAAGACTGGCTGCCTTCCTCTCTCCCTATGCAAATCCAAGAGGAACAACCTGGCTCAGACTCAACATATACATTGAAAGTATGGGTATTCTCCCAGCAGCACCATCACATTTCATTCGTTCTTCTACCTTATGCACAGCTGGAAAGCCCAAATTTTAGATCAACACTTTATTTTCCCAGAGGTGCTTCCATTTTTTCTGCAAAGAAACTGATTTTCATAACTGAGCAAAGCTGCTTTCTGTTCAGGGATGACATTTCCACTCATGCCCTACCTCACCCACCTGTTTCTACTGATGACAAATTTTATATTTCCCATTTAAAGATGTTTAAAACACAAATAAAGTGTAAGTTAAAGTCAATAAAGCAAAACTTGTGAACCTGTGACCTCTCAGTAAAGGACACTCACAGAGTACCCTTATTCACATATTTATTTCTGTCCCTCTCAGCAATGTTTTACTTCTTTAACTCGCAACAGTAAGCAGACTCTGACCTAAGGAAGAGTTTAGCAGTCTAAAGAAGTAACTGAAAAAGCCTCCAAAAAACCTGCCTGTAACTTCCCACATCTTTCTGTCTTGAGTTTGCCTTATCTTTTAAAAAGAGGGGTTCTAAACACATATTTACTGTTTGTATTTCTCCTCTCTTTCATTTAAGGATCCTAAGAAGCTGGGTGTAAAGGAGGGAGTGTGTACTTCATTTCATCCTGGTAGAGTTTAAGGATAATCCTATTTAATTTTATAATCCTCCTTCTGCAACATCAAACTTTAGCCTGTATTTATCAAATGGACCATAAATATTGCCAATGATCTTTTTTTCTTTCCTTTTTAATGAACATTTTTTTATGATCTCTGTTTTCTAATGCTTACCCTCAGCACAAAAGAAGCTGTAATTGTCTCCAGTTTCTTCTGGAAAAGCATCTGGTGCCAGAGTTACCCAACATCAATGTGTAACTGCAACAACACTGAAGTGGGGAGGCAGAGGTATTATTTTTGGTTGACAAAAGGCTTGGTACTTTCCCCATTTCAGGCTTGTATGTTGGTACTGTATGATCCAGGATGCGTAATGGGATAGGTGCTCTCCAGCTTGATCAAAGCAAGAAGCCTATTAAGACATCTCAGACCCTTATACCAGGAGCTCACAAACTGTAACAGCACAGCTTCTCAGGGCATTTTATGAAGCCCATGAGTTGCTTCTGACCAACCACCTGCTCTAAGAGCCCCACAAAAGCAGGGATGCTTACAAAAGCAAGTATTTACCTTGCATGTGCACTCATTTACCATGCATGTGCACAAATGCCAGACTCACTACTCACACCCAATCTATACACTCCCCATCAGTCTGATCCTATGTCACCAAAGGAGTTGTGGCAGGTTAAGGTTGCACTGCTACTGAAAGAGGCTGTACAACCAGAAGGCAGATGTTCAGTACAACCCTCCAGAACAGTCCAAACTGTCCAAAAACTCAAGTATACTTGCCACATCAAGCACTACTCTCACTGAAGAAATCACTAGGAAGTGTAACTAATAACTGTATTCATTGGGAGTTTTCCCATATAAAAAGGTTGAACTGCTGTGGTTAAAATCCCTTCTCTAGGAGGAAAGATGTCAAAACAAGGATTCAGCCTGAGAAACCCTTTTGGTTTATCCTCAAAACTGACTGTGTGCAGAATTTCAGTAATACATTTCACAAATTGAGAATTTCAATTAAAATTTCATTGTTTGTTTTGAGACAACCTGTAAAGTCATACTATCCTCAATGGATACATACAAAATAAAAAATTCCAGTTTTGTAGCAGCTCCATCATGTGTCCTGAATTCAAGGGCTGTGTGAATTTAGAATATAAAAAAAAATAATCTAAAATATTTTATATCCATCATGTGTCATTCCCTTACAATTAGTTAATAGCACTAATTTTCAAAACACAGTTTGTGTCAGAAATACAGAAGATCATACATTTACTGTAAAGGTGCTTCAGGTTTTTTACAAATCTTAACTGAAGTACCATATGACCATTCCATCAGTCAAAGGCAGCACATAGTTTCTTTCACATCCTAATTTATTTCAGTTTTATTGTAACAGTAGGATGTTACAATCGGAACTATTTGTTAAAAAGTTGTCATCCAATGGTATTTGGCACATCTCTGCATGACACAGAACTACTGACATCCATTATTTTGCTGATGTGGGCAGCATTTCTTTGGATAGTACTCTTTAAATGTATGTGTAACACCTGGACTACTTGTCTACAAACTATTGATCACATTTTTAAGTACCTGCTTCCTAATGGTTGATGAGGCCTAATAAAAGCACCATATGCTTCTCTACAGAGAGCTCTTCCCTCAGCTGGATTGGAGATGTGTTAAGACTTGTTCCCACTCCAGTCACTGGAAAAATGCACATTGATTTTCATTGCAAATACTATTTGACGCTGACTCTAGGAATTTAGAGAACTATAAATATGTTATTGACCATTTCACACTCTTAAGATCCAGTGAAAAAATACAACCACACATGAATTTCAAAGCTTCTCTCCAGTAAATTAACCCAGCTGGCAATGCTGTCTGGTAGGCAGATCGCCACAGATGTTCTGTTAGACAACCTGCTAAGTACTGCAATGAAAGCAAAGCCGTATGGAGCTGCATTCTCCTGCCCATCCTCTGTCTATACATTTGCTCCTGTTTGCACTTCCTAACAGCCTAATAATATCCCATTGCTTTAGGTATAAGAGGACATTCAAATCCTTTTTCTACTTAGCTGTTCTCTAGTTATTGCAGACTGCTTTAATGAAAAAGAAGTAGAAACATTAGGAAAACCCCTGCCTATCACCACATAGCCAGAGGTACTACCTAAGCAATCCAGTCCTCAGGAAAAAAAAAAAAATATTAAAGCATACATTTGTTGTGTTTAAAGCTCTCTTTGGGGAAATGCACTGATGCTACTTCAACTTCCATGCTAGCAGCAGAGATCATCTGTAAACAACCAGTAGACAGATTTCTTAATTCTAAGTCCACAGTAAGTTTCTCCTACAGCATACTCTAAAAAGAACTACCAGTTGTAAGTTATACATATTAATAGTTACAAATAAAACTGTTCAACAACATTTGACATGCTTTTTTTCTTATTTCAAATATGGAAAAACACAAGCAAGCAGTAGAAAAGACCATTTAAGTAACTAATGGTCCAGCTCTGCAATTCATCACTTTCAGAAGAGCAGTCTCACTGGCATCAGTAGGACTTCTTACATCCTGGTGTTTGGTTAACAATGAACAAGTAGGCAGTCAGCATACAGATGAAGAATTCTTGGAAATCTCTCTTTATTAATCTTCCTACAGCATCAGTGCAGAATCCCCAAACACACCCAGATCAAATCTCTTTGAGCTACAAAGAATATAGGAATCCACAAGTGTTTCACCAAAGAGTTGGATAGGGCAGTCACTACTGATCATGTCAGCTCTGAGATTACCCCAGGGTCATGGTGATGTAGTTTCTAGGCAGTCCATGCATATATCCAGTCTTTAGTTTGATTAGAAAATATCCAGTGAGTTATGTCTCCTTAATTTGTCAAGCTAGATAGGTTGCCAAATGAAGCCAATGCTGGCAGTCAGAGTTTGGTTAGTAACTATTTGGGAATCCAGCCCTCATGTTTGACTTGTATATTTAAATGATTAACATGGTATGTTATGAACCACATTAGTATCACTCCTCTGTACTGGCTTTTGATGAACAGCTCAAGAAAAACCACTACAGAAGCTCTCAAGAACTGTGAATAAGCACTACAATGAAGCTTTAACACTGTGCTGTGCATTACATGCTTTACCCAACTGCATCCAGTGAATGATTAAAAAAACATCTAAATCCCATTTCAAGGCAATGAGGTGCCTAACATCTGCAACAATATTCTTTTTCCTGCCTATAGAAGGAGCAGTTAAGACTTCCATATAGACATTTTTTTAAATTTCCTGAATGTCACTGGCATTTCAGGTCTCTCCTTGCCTTGAGATGTTGGAACTAACACAAACATCCTAACTTGGATGGCACAACAATTGCATGCAAGGCCTTTTTTTCGTTTTGTTGAAGATCTAGTATCTTTTCACAAACTAGCCCTACAGCATCAGCCACACATCTGTACTGCCATGTGTGACCCTCCCCTGCTTACGACCGTCAAACCTTTTCCATTGGGCTTTACACTTCTTTATGCTTCCTCCTGTGTAGCAAAATCACTGTTGTCTGTCAAACTTTTCTTCAGTGAATAAAAAGATTCTCAAAAAGGCTACTGTCTAAAGAGCTGAATGGTAGAAGTTTTGCTCTTAGAGATACTGTATTTCACACTCAGAAAAATTGCTGAGTGGAAACTAAGCTGCACATTAAGGGACTTCTAGCCCACTTGTTTGGCTTTCCAAGGTGTGTGTAGCCTAGGAATACTAACCAAAAGTCTGCAAGGCTTTGAAACGAGAGTGTTATCTAAGGCTTTCATACCTTATTTTCTCCAAAATTTCTTTATATTTAAAATAATATATATATATATCAATTGCAGTAACTATAACACAATATTTGTAGGTTTAAGTTTCAATGGATTTTTACATCTTAAAAGAGAAAATGTACTTTGAAATATTGCTTGGCTTTTTCTGCAGGGCAAGGCCTAGAGGAAACTGGGTGGAATATGCAATGTATATACAATGTTTTTTCAAGACTCTTGGAAACAGAGCAACTTACATATGTAATAAAGCCCAGGCAATGACTGAATAAAGAATAAAAAAACCCTAAGATTTGTTATGACAAATGTGACATAATAGCACTCTGCAATTTTTTTTCACTATGGCCTGATGCAGCAACACTCTCAAGGAGAACAGCTGCCTAACTATTTCACTGCAAACAAGACTATGCAGTCGAGGATCATGACACCACCAATCAACATCTGCAACAGTTTCCAATTTTATTTGAGATACACAGAATAGTTTCTGTTTCAACTGCAGCCTTGAGGCACACGATCTGGGCGCGCACATGCTTAGATGCCCAATAGACTGGGAGTAAGCTGGTACTCCTAGGAAAAGTCTGATTTAATCAAAAATTACTAATAGGGCACCTACAGAACTGGTGTCTATTTAAACAGTGAATTTCAATTTATAAATCAAGTCAAAGGAATTACAGAAATGTAATAATGTACATCACTTTTGAGCAGACATTTGTGATCATTTTCTCTACCGATTTCTTTGCATAGATTTTCTCTATCCAAATTTCACCCATACACAATGTAGCAAGAGGCAAAATTCTAACAAGAGCAGGGAGTACAGAAGTCAAATGCTTTTCCAGAACACAAAAATCCTCTACCTGATTGCTTTCAAACCACCTTCAGTTGATTTCCAACATTTCGCTCCACAATTAATTCTGCTACCATGCTTTGAAAAATCTGACATAATGTCAATAATTAGATGCCAACCACTTAAAAGTTGTGTGAAACCTGGCAGTTTCACTTTGCAGGAGTGTGAGGAAATATTTTATTTAGTGTCAATTCCCATACATTCAGTTTGGGTTTTGAATTTTGAATAAGTCCAAACAGGCAAAGGAATAAGCAGTCAAAATTTCCACATTTTACCTGGTTTCACTTCATGACCATACAAATAAAAACCAGGCAGGCATATCTTCAAGAATCAACAACGGAAGAAGTTAGATGTTCAAATTCAGAAAGAAATACAAGAAAACATCTATTATGATTGTGGTGATTTACACCCATCTAGCCACCCAAAAAATGCAGGGTCCTGATGATGTTAACTCTCCCTAGTGCCATTACTGTTTGTATTCTATATTCTGTAAAGTGCTGCAGGCGTGTGCATTTATGATACTATATAAAGCCCGAAATGAGAATAATAGTAGTAACAATTGTTTTCATTTAAAATCCTGCCAGCATTCTACATCATCCCAGGTGGTTTCTACTCTTTCCATCCACCCCCAAGTATCTTGGGATTGCAGCTCACTGGATCACCACTGCTGCTGTCAGTGTGCCCAGTTCTGGTCTTTATCTGGTAAAAATCACAAGTGATCCAATAGAAATTATAGCGGGTGAAATTTGTTTTAAATAAGGGAGGTATGCCACAGAAGCAACAATCATTCAAAAGGTCTGACTGTATTAACATTTCTGCTGAGAATATACTCATTGCGTACTTCTGTAGAGGAACTGAAAGGAAAGAAGGGTATGGAGTCCCAAATCCAGCTACAGGTACTACACATGGGAAGTTGTGAGGTAGAGAACAGAGGCCAAAGGGATGAGAAGAATGAAAGAAAAGGAACAATGAACATGAGAAAGCAGATGTAAAATATTGATAGAAGCAGGAAAGACAGAACAGTCTGAAATCTGAGATGTGAAAGATAACACAGATGAGAAAGGTAACGTTAGAACATAGGATGGGAATGAAAAACAAATGGATTGCAGATGGGCTGGAGAAGAGATGATGATATAGGGAAAAGGAAGGAGAGTGCACATGGAGGTACTAATTACAGGCATACACTGAAGACCACGATAAAATTAGGGATGGAGATGAGAAAAGTGGAAGAAAGAATGGCATAAGAATAAAAAGGAGATCCAAAAAAGAAAGGCATGGGGCAGAGATGGAGGTGTAACTGGAAATGGGACAAAGAACATGAAAACTTTATGGTATAAAGGCAGAAGTAGGATTTGAGAAAAATTATGAGTCAGTTAATAAAAGCATGAACGGCAAAATGGTTAAAAATAAGGGCACATATAAAGGTAGAACCCAAGAGGGTATGGAAAAAAGAAGATCTCAGGAAAGGGATGGGACTGAAAAGCAGCAGATAAAGCAGACACTTGTATGGAGACCTTGGTGCTACCCCTGCATGCAAGGTCATCTTACCAATCCACCACAGGTACTGAAGGAGGCGAAGGAGCCCGGGTAGCGGAGGACAGCACCACTGTAGTAACAAGCTCTCTCAGGTTGCGACTGTGCAGCACTGGGTAGGCTTTTGCCTTCACCCCCAAGTCGCTCCTCCACGGCAAAGCCAGGAGCCAGGAAGCGGCTGTCCCTCTTGAGCAGCAGGTAGAGCTCCCGAGCAAAAGCTGGGATCCTCAGCAGCACCTCATCTCCGTCCTCTGCTGGAGTTGGTGGCGGGGGGGACGGTGGTAGGGGCAACTGAGAGGCAGCACCAGACCCCTGGGGCAGGGGGGACCAGTGGTAAAACTCCTGAGACTCATACTCATCTTCAGTGTCCTCTTCCTCTGCTGCCTCCCCTACTGCCTGTGCCTGCCCATCCACCGAGGAGGACACTGAACGCACCTCCCGGGAGCTGCCGGCCACTGGGCTAGGTGTGACAAAGGCGCCGAGGGTGCTGCTCCGGTTCCCACAGCTGGGGTCGGCACTGCAGCCCCCACCACCACCACTGCCACCCGCCGGCTCCTGCTGGCCCCTGCTCCACAGCGCGGGGAAGACGATCTCCCACTCCTCAGTTTCTTCTGAAGCATGGAAACCTGTGGGAAGACCAGCAGATGCTTTAAGCAAGCAGAGCACCCAGCAGCACACAGTGCCTGCCAAAAACCTACCCTTGTCCTCTCACGACACACTCCTGGGTCCCAGCCCACCAAGCATGCCACCCAAAACACACCGGGCTCCATTTGGCCCTTTCACCCTGTCCTTACACATGGCAGATGGGCCAGCCGCTAGATGTCTCTGTGCCTGTTCAGGGGTCTGTGACATGCCAGGGCCGTGATAAACTCTGAGAAAGAGCGGGAGGTCAAGCCGGACAGAAGCTGTGTTTGTACCATTAGCCGGGGATGTTCTTCTTCATGACCACCACCTCCACACATGGAGCACTGCACAAACCTTTCATCATTTAGACAAAGTGGCAACTTTTTCATACAGCTCAAAAAACCCTGTTACTTTAGCAGGGAAAACCTGAACAAAAAAGTGTGACAATTTCAACCCCATTCTCAGCATGTCTTGCAAGACCCACTATAATTTCAAACACGCAGCCAAATGCACACAGGCTCCATGGCCGCACGTCTGGCGAGTGCATGTAAAAGTGGCAGAGGCATGCACATGCTGTGTCATCGTTATAATCAAACTAAATTATAATCACCGATTAGCTATGTATGTGTGTCACACACACCACACCACAATGTAACGAGAGTTCCCAGTGTACCAGCGTTATGTTTATAAACATATGACTACACACAATCTGCACCAGCCTGAGACAGAAGACGGTTACATTTACACATTCAGCCTACACACGCCAGGAATGGCACCGCTGAGATGACAGCCCTGCACGTCAAATCAGTATCCCGTACAGACGAGCGCATTGTCACGCACCCTGACGGCGGGGGCACGCATTATCTGATCACCCGCCGGTTACAGGGGTGGGCACTGCCGTCAAGGCGCTCAGCAACCCGCAGGTACCGGCCACCAGCAGCCGCCGGGGCACGGAGGCCGCCCGAGGCTCGGCCCGCTCCCGCGGAAGGCGCGCACCTACCTGCGGCGAGCCCGCTTGACAGCACGCACAGCTGGTAGAACACGCAGCAGACTCGGCTCAGGCGCATCCTCCCGCCCATCCCCACCGGCTCCGCGCCCGCGGCACGCCGGCGGGCAGGACACGGGGGGCCGTGCCGGACCGGGCCGTTGCCGGGCGGGGAGCGCGCAGGGACCTGGGCGCCCGCGGAGCAGCTGCGGGCGAGGGCGACGCGCGCGTCCCGGCGGGGCGGGCAGCACCGGCACCGCTGGATGCGCAGCGCGCGGCGAGGGGGTGTGGGGTGCGTGCGCGCGCAGGCAGGCAGGAGCGCGGCCAGTGCGCGCACACAGCGCCCGGCGGCGGGCGGGCAGCTGCGCCCCGGCGGCGGCGACCGCGCTGCCCCCGCCCGCCGCTCGCCCCCACGGGGCGGGACGCGCCGGGCCCCGTCCCGTCCGGCCCCGCCCCGCCCCGCCCGGGCGGGCACCCGGCGCGGCCCCCCTGCGCCCCCCCCGCCCGGCCCCGCCGCCGCGCCGCAGGCCGGCGCCCGGGCGGCTCCGCGCGCAGCCCGCCACGCGCGGGCACCTTGCGCGGGCGCGCGGCACCCCGCGCTTCGCACCCCGCCCGCCGCCGGCCGCGCAGAGGCACGCGCCGTGCGCCCCGACAGCGGGAAAGGCGCCCCTCGGCCCGCGGCAGCGCGTCCTGCGCAGCCCCCCGGCGCAGCCCTGGGGAGCGGCGGGGCTGGCCGCTCCGGCTCGGCTCGCTGCAGCTCGGCTCCCGGCTCCCTTTGCCCCCGCCACGCAGCTGCCCGTGGAAGCCCGTCACTTCCCACCCCAGCCCTTGTCAGCGGAGGAGTGTGTAAACGAGGAGTCGAGCAAAAGCTTTAAATGCACATCTAACGTCAGCATAAACGGCAGAAGCAACAGATAAACAGCTCCCTCTGAAAGCCTGGTTCCTCACCATAACTACTGCAGCTTTACCTACCGTTGGTGGTGTCAAAGGTGACCACCGTGCCTTAGGGGAAAGCCGAGCAATGCAGTGTGGAGAGGAAAGCCAGCTGTGCCGTGAAGGGTAAGCTACGAAGCTGCAAGAATTCTTTCTAGAAATCAGTTGTATGAGATGAAAAGCAAAACAAACAAACAAAAATCACACATTAAGGCTCAGAAAAGGGAGGACGTTTAGACTCCACAGAAACCAAACGCAGCTGGGGTTTGCGCTAAGCTGTGTTCAATAGCTCCTTAAACCTATGCTGTGTGGGTACGTATTCCCAACTACCTCCAAACAGTAATTCCGATTAGTTTGTTGGTTTTATAGGGAAAAAAGTAACCATAAAGTGGGGGGGTTGGCAGTGGTTTTGTTTGGGGTTTTGTTGTTTGTTGGGGTTTTTTTGGCATCTGAGCCAACTTAAACCAAGCAAAATCATAGGGACTTAGTAAAAACAAGATGTCAGAATTACGTTTAACAGTTTAGGAAGAGGGAAGTTTTCCAGAGGCTGAAAACCAGTATTGCCTGATAATTAGGTTACCTTAAAAATGCATTTTAAGTGAAGCTTTGTTTCCTAAGTAAATAACAACACACGTACCAATTTACAGTGGAATTAGTTAATAGGCCCAATACTGCAGCCTTTCCACAGGCAAAACTCCCTACAACTAATTAGGAAATGCTGTGAGATGTGGTTTATCAACTCCTGTGCATACACTAGATACACATTCTGATTGTATTTTTTTTAAAAAAAATCTGAATATGTAGACAAGATGCAGAAATACACAGAGAAAATCTTTGCTTACAGTGCATACAGTTACATCCCAAAAGATACAAATGGACAACCAGCAGGAATAATGAAAAAAGACACGGCGTGTGCATTTGCTCATTTTAAAACTGTGAATAAGTGTAACTGTTTTCAATCTGCTGAAATTAAGTTAATCCCTTTGGATCAAATTCTGCTTCTCTGTTCACATGTATAATCACTAAAAAAGACAAAAGAACTGCTTTTGTCAGTAAGGTAAGCAGAATATGGCCTTTTCAACACAAGTGGCAGGGGGTAAAGAGACTGTAAGAAGCCAATTAAGAAAGACTTTAATACGTTTGACTTTATCACCAGCCAAAAAAAGAGGAACATTTCAAGTAAGTCTCCACATACCAACACAAGGCAAGCTAAAGTCAACCGTGAAGCTGCAACAAATTTCTTTAGCTCATTTTATGTTTTCTTTTTATTGTTTCAATGGTTAAAGTAAAAATATAGGGGGAAATTCTCTATGTTTAACTTTGGGGAAAGTGCACTATAAAAGAGAGCCCCCACTGGTGTTCATTAGTTTTAACAAAGAGTCTGGTCATAGGTTAATACTGGTAGAACGGTATTGTAGCCCACCACATGCTAACTGTCGTCACTGGGAAACTAGTGCAGAGAAGTCTATGTCAAAAAGAACAGGAATTAAAAGGAAACAAAACAATACTTTCATACTGAAATTATTTTACAGAGAGAATAATATTGTATCCATGTGTACTGTACAAAAGACTTTCTTAATCACAAAGCTACCAAAACTCTTTGTGAAATAGTTTTTATTTTACAGAACATATGCCTGTGAACCAGTATCAGCTATGCCTTTATAAAATTGGAAGAAACAGTATCTTCAAATTCAATATAGAGCAAAATGAAAAGAAACGTCTAGTTTGCTCCAGTAGATTCTTAAAACTGTGCTTCCCATCTGAAAGGTCTAAGCCTTTGGAATTTCTATATGACTCCTGCTGAATCACAAATTAATTAAGTAAAGAATGTGTTGATTTGCCAAGTGTAACAATGATCCACACCATCTCACTGACATGAGACAAAAAATACAGAAAAAGGTGAAGGTGTGACCTCACCAGTCCTTCCTGATTGAGATAAGTCAGCCTAATTTTATTGAAATCAACAGAGATTAGGCAATTTCTTCTAGTCCTCGCTGATGCAAAATTTACAGAATTGTGCCATTAGTTCCTTAGGGGCTGGCAGGGCCAGGGCTCTCTCATGCCCCACCACTGCAGCTGACTTCTTATTTCTTCAGTGTGCTAAGAGCATTCGTGATAGTGCCCCAATCACTGATGACATAATGTAGACATCTCAAGCCATCTTTTGAAGACATGGATATTGTTCTTCAACCTCCACCATTATTGTTTTATTTAAATCTGTGCAGCAGTTACTGTCTTATCTTACATCAGCAAGGACAAAACTTTCCACCCATATCATAGTGAATCCTGTTTCAGTGATTTAATTCTAAGAATTAAAGTAAGTATGAACAAATCTGAATTCAAATGCTGAATTCAAAATGTCAGCTTCTAGCAATACAGACACCACCACCAGTCAGGGACTTCCCTTGGTTTATTTCTTCTCTTAATCATCTAAGTGTAAAAGCTATCAAGTTTATACATACAAAAGTGATTTAAAATTACCTCAGTTTTACAATATATACAAGATTGCCTCAAGTAATTGTTACCAAAAAAACCCAAATCTTTAAACTTCTTCACAGGGAAATAATTGTTAATTATTTGTGCATATGCTTTATATATATATATGATTGATGATATCATTGATTTTAAAAAAATCTTTGAGTACATTTGTTTCAAATTTTTACAACTTAACAAAATATGCTAGATGAATGGAAAAAATCTATTTTGTTTTGAATGGTGCTTACTACCTTAAGGCCATGTATCGTGTGACCACTGAGATTAGAAACAGAAACTCACATCTTCCTGTTTCTAGGGTGCTTTCCAAATGTTATCTCAGTATAAATAAACTTGTTTAAAAGCAGATTGAACTAAATTATTTTTTTTTTAGCTGCAAGATATATGTGAACCAATACAATTTTTCTCCACTTACGCAGGAATGAAATGAGGGTTTTTCCATTTTAGAAAATGTTGTGCTCTCTATCCCTTGAACTGAACACTGAGTTTCCACCGCCTGTTAGCTCCACAGACCCTGAATGTTTAGTCTGTAATTGTATACTGTTATTTACATCCTCAAAATGAAGGGTTTATTTAAAATGTATGTATTTAAGACCACTTCAAACAACTTGTCTTTAGCAGATCTTGCTTCAGAGCAAATCTCACAGTTACATCTAAACTCAGTAGCACAATCAGATGACCTGTGGAGTAAGATGTGTGTCAAACTATTTTGAGTTTAATACCTCTACTGGTATATAACTTTATATATATATATATATATAACTGGTATATAACTTTAAAAGTGCAAAGGTAAACTCATAGCAGCTCAACGCTATTATGCTACGTCACCAATTCTTATCATCCCATTGAGTTCAAGTAATTCAGTGAAATACACTCCCAAGTCACAGTTGTTACCTTGTGAGTTACTTCACAAAGTCGTATTATGAAATTGAGATATTTGTGACTGGTACATATAGGTAAAACCACAATTTCAACACACTATGTATACAGAATGTTGTGCAGAGTCACCATTTAACCAGAATAGACTTTCAGAACTCTTCTATATCCTTTTCATTGGGCGACTTTCTTCCTCTGAAAAATTGATGCTTGGCAATTTTTGACAATTTGACAGAAAGCTCAGGCTGGACAATGGAAGACACCTGAGTGCTCTACTCAGGTTGAAGTCACATAAAAGACAGCAAGGCCTTCTGTGTGAACCTGAGTCCCATACAACTTGCCAAGCTAGTCCCCCAAAAAGAGGAGTTTCCTCAAATTTCTAAACTGGAAGTCATCTATCAAGCAAATATATCACTTGATCAGTTACAGCGAAAAGGCTAATACAGGAAGATAAATAGTTCCCATTTTTTGAATAACTTAAAAGAACAAGACTTCAAATTTGAAACCTGTAAGTCATCTGTTGGAAAAAAATAATTGCTAATTTGTGAGAAAGCGGCTCTGAGCCAGATACCAGATCTCTCACTGTTGAACGCAAAGAGAGAGTTAAACCAACAAAAGAAACAATGTAATTGGTCTTAAAAAAACCCCTTGAGTCCAGATTCTCTCTTCCAGTTCTAAAACTCTGCAGGTGCATAGTGACCCAGTGAGTAAGGTTGTTTTCCTACATTAAAGATTTCAAAGCTTTGCTTGGTTTCTTCCGATACAAAAGCAAACAAATCAAAATGCTGAGCTTCTTTTCAAATTCAAACAATTTAAGAAGAAAATGTATTTGCTGAATTTTTAAGAGCATGAAAACATCCACCTGAGTTTCTCCCTAACTAAGAAGATGGCAAAAGACAGCTTAATTTTCCTTTCAAGAGATAACTGAGAATTGTGAACATGTAAACATTCAAACAAATGCAAAGTTCTATCTAAAACCTTCTATCTCTAGCCAGAGAAAAGGCAAAAATAACAATTTTTGATCTTGTGTGCATTGGGAATCTTTGATAACAATTATTTCCATTGACAGGGCAAATGTACTTGATTTGATTGTTAAAGAAATTACTTGGTTTAAAGAATTAGGTGGAAGAATGATAGAAAAAATGGCATGCAGAATAAAACTATTTGGAAACAATAACAGTTGAATTAGTCTATCCTTTAGACTTTTGACTTTTGTAATTCCAAAATTTTATTATAAAGGTAAAGCAGATAAACACACTACTTTTTAAGAACCACTGAAATTGCCATATGTATCAGCTCATTAGTAAGAATTAAGATTCCAGCACTTTCCTGGTTTACATACATGCCTGAATTTAGGAAATTAATCCTTTTGAGGTCAATGTGAGTCAGCTTAAAGTTGTTGTTTCATAGGTGCTATTGAAATCTTCTTCCAGTCTTTATAAAACTCTGTCTATACTCAACAGCATGTACAATCTAGCATCAAAACCAATAAATCACTATTGCTGCCGTAGGGTGGAGAAGAGATGCTATAGCACAGGCTATGTATGGAGAATACATTCACATTATTAATGAACACTGCAAGGTTCCTCTTGACAATTACATTTTAAAATAGTACAATACATGTGTCTTAAAGTAGTTGTGTCTTCAAAATAAAAATACTGTTTACAGCTGTGTCATAATTTGAAAATGTCTATGAGAACATGGAAAAATTAACTGCGGAAAAAAGCAATAAAGGAAAATATCCTTAAAATAGCTTGATACCCATGAATTCTTATACTGGAAGGAAGTCTCTCTTTCTGAAATAAAGATAACGAAACTGATTCCTCTGCCAAACTGTGAGAGCAGGTTAGAAGGTCAAAGAAATTTTTCATCATCAAAAGTGGTGGAAAATTAGCGTTCTGCTTCCTGTTGGGAAATTAACCCATTTTTGAAGTATTTAAAAAAACAAAACAAAACAAAACAAAAAAAAAAAACAAACACCACCACCCCCCTCTAATTTATATCAGAAACAAATTCGGGGAACTTGACTAGGCTACTTCATCCTCCCCCTAACACTGCATGCCCCCATATTGAAAAGCAGTGGGGAGAGCAGGCAGGAATACAAGCTGCACAACAAAGGAAGGTGTTTGGTGGGAACTACCCAGATACCTGGGACTGAGCAGAAAACCATGTCATTTATAATCAAACCAGAATAACTGATAACTACTATTAGATTTATAGTGAATGCTGGGTATATGTCTGTTATGTTTAAACTACTAAGTTTAAAAGATTCTGTAAGCCATAGTTATCCCAACTCTACTAGGCAACCAGTCTGTTTCAGAGTTTATTCTGATTTTATGCAGAGAAATTGAGCAATCATGTTAAGAATTGTACAGTGAGTTAAAAATACCTTTCCATTATTTACATACACAGTTAAATGGGTGAGTGGTATTACCATCATAATGTATTTACACTATTTTAGTTTAAAAAACACCAAACAGCAAAACCTTTGTTTGTTTGTTTTTCAAGAAATTAGAATAACTTGAAAGAATATAAATTTGAAGATAAAAATGAAGACTACAGGAATGGGAATGTTAATATGTAAGTGAGAAATATGAAGGGCAGGCAAATCTTGTATAACATGAAATATGGCTCCAAGAAAGGTTTAAAAAATTGAATTAATTTTAGAGATTCTGGCAGTTAAATTGCTGAGTGGTCTTCAGTTTACCAGTAAAAATGCATTACTATTTTTATTATATAATAACGTATGTTAGACTATTAACTCACACAGAGAAAAAGAAGACAAGAGGCAGGACAATGGATCCAGGATCAGAAGTCAGGGTAGAGGTGACTGAAAGCTGATCAAGATAACAAAGTTAAGGAAAACAAGAGAGGGTAACAAGAAGATCATGAGATACCACTTCAAAAGCTCTAAGTAAATCAAAGGAAATGGTCCATGCAGCAAGGTTCATTTCCTTTCTGTTTTGTAAGGTGAGGCATATAAATAACCTTGCTTTCTGAAACACATTTCTTTCTGTATAAAGAAAGCATGCAATAAGATAGCTCAGCAAAGGTCATCACTGATTTCTAGACATCCTTCTTCAACATGTCACCTATCTGCAAGCACTGAAGATATCATGAACCCTTATAGAAATGAAGTTAACTTGTTGCCAAGTCATTATTCATTTAAAAGACATTGTGAATATCCTATTTGCACTTTCCCTGCTGCAGGAGAGAAAGGCTTCATTATATCTACCAGATAAAAAACAAACATTGTAGAATGATTTATTTTTTTCTATCTAAAAGATTTATTCATAAGAACTTCTGTGTGGCAGCCTGCAGAACAAGCTGCCTTGCTCTTCTAACGTCTGTAACTGGGAAACCCATTAAGACCACATGAGTTGTCAAAGCATACAGTATGTTACATACCATATGAGTACTGTCCACAGGCACTTGCTTTGAAGGCAGGCCAATGGCAAACAGTGGCACCAGGAGACCAGCTAAAATATAGAGAAATCAAGGTGACAGCACATAAAACACAGGTTGTGCGAGACCTCTGTTAAATAGGTAAAAAGCCAAGGACACATGGCTAAAGGGTTTCCTACTCTCTAGTAGTCTTTTGCTTGAATTGAAGTGGAAAAAAAAATACTGGCGTCATATGAGATGTTCTCAGTTTTGCTCCTTAGTTCTTGGTCTCTGCCTCCCTCTCCCTTCCATTATGCTGAGACAGATAAGAATAAAAGCACTAAAGTTAGTGTACTTAAGTGAGGTCAAGCAGTAGAAATAAACAAATTGAAAAGCCACACAATGGTGATCATGTTCCTGGCCAAAGCCAGGAAGTGTCAGTCAAAAGAGAGCTCAAAGATCTCCATTGTAGAGCAGACATTAGTTCCTGTTTGCAGAACACCCTGAAGATTAAAAGCGCTGTATATCATTACTGTCCAAAAAGCTCTGTTGTCCAGTAAAATGCAAACTAAAATGTATTGTCAGAAAGCCTTGGGATTTTTTTACAAATACTTTTTCTAAACCAGCTGGTGTAAATCCAGTGTCCGTGATTGCTCCTGCTTTTTCTGCCAGTGTAAAAGCTTGTAGACCAAGGATTTTACCTCCATGCCTAGATAGCGGTCTAAGCCTTTTTCATGGCCAATGTGAAGGAAATAGATTTCTATGTGTTCAAAATACTATACTGTATAACACCTGGAACAAGCAGTATAAAAATCACTAAAAAGACAGAAAGAATAGCTATCCTGCTGAGAAAAGGCTAGTAGTTGTACTGATAATAAGAAATAAATGAAGAAATTTTCCTGTCAATAGCAGTATTTCCCATGGGACATCTAAGTGATGGCTTATTGCCAATCCAGTTATGTGGTACTTAACCCTAACTTTTAAAGGTCCTACTATCATTGCCTTTTACAGTTTTCAGTACTTTTAATCTACTCATGTGCCTGAAAGATAGGGAAATTTATTTTTATCTTGATTTTTGGTGAAATGCAGAACGTAGACACAATCCAGTAATCTGTTGAAGTCTACACAAGTAGAAAGTAGTAAAAGCTGAGTTTAAAGTCACATCCATGATTCTATGATCTCTCATTTCCCAAGCTGGTATCCTAGATACCAAGCCTAGTTATTTTGATATTTATGTTATATAAAGAAATAATGCTAATACATGTTGTTTTACATTCAGTCATTTCCTAATCAAGTAAGATTATCTGCACTTTTCCCTACCATCTTTTATCTGAATTGTGAAGGAAAGGAGAGGACCAGGCTCTAGAAGCATATCAATAGAGGTGGCTGACTTGTCAAGGCTGGTATCAGTGTGACAGTTTTTCAGAGATAGCGTCTAAACAGCAGAAGGCATTTCCATATCTTTCTGGTGTTTATTCCCCTGCTGCTCACTTTGATCAGTACTGATTTAGGCCTTGATTAGGATTCTCAGTTGCATATCATCAATAACTTTTTAAGCTACTCAGCTGCATATTTTTTCAGTGAAATACTATCATACCAAAATTTAGTCTCACTTTCCCATTGTGAGGGATGTCTCTCCACGAAGACATCCAGCTCTTCCTCCACTGAAGAATTTTTGTGAGGTTGCATCCATGAGATGGAAGTAAGCTCACCCATATAGTAATCATGATTCTGACTCACAGAGAGCTGGTTTCAATACAGTGTTTCCTCACTCTGTTTTCTCCCCATAAATCTTTCTACCAGCCAGAGCTTTTGAACACACCTACAAGAAGAATGAAGCCTTGCAGCCAGTATTTCTGAATATTAGCTTATTTTCTAGTAGCTCACACATTCAAGGAAGTGTAAAAATGTGGGAAGATGCTCAAAGAAAGACTTAGATGTGTTTCTATTTTTCTTTCCAACAGAAGTAAACCATTTACACAGCTATTTGTCATGATGATAGGGGGAGAGAGTTTTCCTCTCCTTCACCTCTGCACATCATATAGTACTGAAAATATGGCTGGTCAGGCCATTTATGCACCAATAAACTGTCATAACTCCAGTGTCCTGACTGACAGTTGTTCATCAAATCAATCAGATTTAAAATCTCAATGATGGAAAATCCCTGCTCTCCAGTTGATATCAATTCCAGTGTTGAACTACCACAACTGTTAGAAAACTTACTTTTCCTTAAATCTGATGTAAATTTTTTTGTTCTGTTTTCAACCTGTTACTTTGCTAGCTGTAAGGTACGAAGAACATTTCCTTCCCTTTCTTTTTTTTTAACAGCAGCCTACCAAACATTCATCAGTGCTCCTTGGCGTCTTTGTGCTCTAGACCCAACATATTTTTTTTCAGTATTTCCCCACTGTTCCACTGTTTTCACATTCATGTTTTCTAGACATCTGATGGGCACTGTTGGTCTCCCCTGGACTCCCAGACTGGCCCACATCTCTCTGGAAATGCAATTACCCAAAACAAGCTCTTGCAGAATCCTTACTACTTCCCAGTAAGGGCAAAAATTAACTGTCTGGGTTCTGAAGGCTTTAGTCCAGTCTGTAATGTTTCTAGGGATGTTTTGGACTTTCCTTTGTGTTTGAAATCATAATAAGTGTTTTCCGTTTATAGAGTAATAAGTAATAATGTCTTAGAATTACAGATAAAATAATGGGTTTTAAGCATCCTAGTTAGACTTTTCAAGCTTCCTATAAAAAATAATGATGCAATAGGACATAAACTCGATTAGATGTCTCATCCTTAGAAGCAGAGACATGCAGTAATAAAATCAGACAGAATTATGGACAGAATTATAGCTGCTGAGCAGAGAATGCAGGACCTTTGTGCAATTAAATGTAACTTGAAACTGGCTCAACTGTTGTACAAACTAAGTTGCTCATAAATATACTCAGAGATGGCTTTAAAGGGAGAATACAATACTTTAAATGTAATTATTACACCTCTCTGGCCTGTACTCTTTTTTAAAAAATGGAATACACTTTTATGTCTTGTGGTTACCTAGGAAAGGTAAGTATTTGAAGAATACAAATCAAAGAGTGTTGGGGTTTTTTTGCCACAGGAAAGCTGTGTTTGGTATCTGCACATTGGTGCCAAAGCTGCACCTCCAGTTTCCTCCATAATGTAGCAAGATTTCTTTGTACATTACTTATCCCCTCATTCATCACTCTGCAGATATTAGGAGAAAAAGCTCCTTTGATCTTTAGAAATAAAGATATGTCTTCTGGAAAACTTTCTCAAATGTTAAAAAGAGACAAAGAAATAATTTTTGCAAAGCAAAGAAACGTAGGTGGGGGTAGGGAGATAGAGGCATCATAATACAACCCTCAAGTTAACAAATTCAAATTATTACAGATTAAAGGGAAGAATGGGGTGCCTTGCCTGGTTAAATAGCTTCCTTCTTTGTAGCCAGGTGTTCCAGCACAAATGGCCTCTTATGACTACAGCTACAGCTATTGGGGTTGTGAAGACCAAAACTTGCACAGGTAGGGCTCTTACATTTTAATAAAAAATTCAGCTTTAAACCATTGCTTGCTCCAGAAACCTGCATTCAGGCTTAGCATAGGGCTGGCAAGGAAGGTAAAAACAGTTCTTTATAGTACATATGTACTTGTGGTAACTATCACTGATGTTTCACAGTCTGTACAAGAGCGTGATAGGTATTACCTGTCTTCCGCTTGATATTTCCACTTGATATAAAGGTAGATAAATTTTGATGCCTTTTTTGACCTGAGGTTGTGAAGATTAAAGTTGTTTAAGAAACATATGTGGTTTTACATGCTAGGAAGACCATACAGGTTACATCCTCCTTTAGTATTACTCCTACAGAAAAAAAGAGATGAAGCCACAGCAAAAGCAAACAGGGATATGGGCTAATTGCAGGAAATCTTGTGGAAATTGGCCAAATAAGCAAGCTCGTCCTCTGACTGTCCCTTCTGACCTGTGAAACGGCTGTCTCAGTAGTGGAAATGTACCAAATGAGCAAGTTGTTCCTATTCTTCCCCCTTTCAGCCTATGTAAAAGCTAGTGAGAATGACCACTGCCTCATTCAAAAAAAACAAAACAAAACAAAACAACTCAGAGGGCAAAGTCTTCCCCTCTTTTAGGGACTGCAAAACATATTGTAGTAAACTGTTCAGTCCTTAGTACACAGGAGATCAGCTGCATTTGTTGAACCAACATGAATGTGCTGTTCACATGTGGCTGGCAGAGTGTCATCTTGCCCATATAATTTTTGCCCGTAATTTTTCCTTACTTTTCTTCCTTTCTTAAATACTTGCCAGAACACCAAATCAAGTGCCTCTTCTGTTAAGAAGTGTGATTCATAAATACAAGTGAAATTGATGAATGAATGAGGAGACAACTAAACAAGGAGGGGGTGGCGGGTGGTGGGGAAGGAAACAAAAGTGGGAACATCCTTTTCTCTTTAATGGTTATGAATACTGCAGGGTTCCTGTGGTGGCTTTCTGACATAGCAGCTCTCAGCTTGAAACCTGCTGAAGTTTTGTCCTGCTTTAATAAATACAGAGCTTTGCAAAAGGCATACTATTTTGAAGTATTATGCCAAACTTCTGCGCACTCTCTTCTAAAGCAGTTTCTATTAAAAGAGAAAAAAAAATCCAAATAAAATCAATCCCAATTCCATCTTTCAAACTGATTAATTTCAAATCTCTAACATTTATCAGTATGTTATATCATTAGTTTTCCTAATATCCATTAGTAGTTTATGTCATTTAAGAACAAATGCTGTCACTGGTTATAGACAAATGAATATGCCAGTCATAGTAGAACGCCAGTAGACTTTAAACTTCTAGGGCTCTTGGTGCTTGATCTCGAAAAAATCCTCCTTTCTCTATAACTGAGTATTGAAATGTAAGTTTTGTGTTTTAATAGTTCAGTGGAGACAGTCATATATTAATGAGACTACTCAGCTTTTGTTCCTCAAAGCTTCAGGGTGACATTGGTTGAAAGTGGTCATGACACTTTTTATTATCCTTTGATTTTTTCCTACACCTTCCATAGAAGATTTTGTTAGAACTGTATTTCATTTGATTAAGAAAACTAGATATATTTCTATAGTACATAAAGCAACAAGTAAGTAAATAGCAATTTTAAGAAAATTTGCTGCATCATATCAAATAGATTTTATTCAATACAATTCATAAAGTGGATAAGCATAATGAAAACAAGTAAAAATGCTTTTATTAAGAAAGAAAATGCTATCAACTAAAGACTGTTGCAGTCAAGTTTCATAGCAAGATTAATGCATTTTCAACTTAGTAAAAAATGCAAGTTCAATTAAATCTATTTGCTGTAAAAAACTGCTTTCATAGAAATTTAATTACTTTAGTTAATATACTTTCCCAGTTTACCAATTCCAAACTTTTTAAGAACCACTCCCAATTGTATACACAGTGAAAAAGAATGATCTGTCTTTTTTGGTGGTAATGGAATTGTCTTTTTTAAGCATGTTTGACATGTTCACAAGAGGGTACAGGTAAATGCAAATTTCAGAGCTCTTTTGGGATAATTTTTCACATTTTTTCAAGGTAAAAGTGGTTTTTTTCTTTCTTAGGTCTGTGATGAAAAGAATATTCCTATATAGATCTCTGTCAAAATAAGTTTGATTCCCATAATATCTAGCCTTAACTCCTAAAAAAGCATGAACCACTTGAGAGGACTCACTGAATAGAATGACTGGGAATTACTAATCTCTGCTAGAGGGAGCTCTGCAGCTACATATTTACTCAAACGAGTGAACTTTACAAGAATTTGCAATCTACCTACTGTTGTAGACAAGGTTAGTCAAAAATTGGAGCTAGCAGCTTAAACGTTAATAATAGCTAGAACAGACAAAGCTGGCAGCTTAAACATTAATAGCTAGAGTAGACAAAGGCAATAATAGATCATGGCATACGAAGCGTAACAGCCGTATTACAGCATGCCAGATAGCTAACTACAGAATTGGCCAAAACCAGTCTAAGATGTGATATTGTATAAGAAGATGACCACTTAGCAACTGCTTAGTAACGAAACAGCAAACAAATCAAACCAACAAAAAAAGCAAGAAGAGCCCAGACCATATAACTATTGGGCCAAACTATCGCATGAGGAGTGGGGCGCTTAGGTTGTAAGGGTATAACTGCCCAGAGATTTCTTTGTTTGGGGTCCCTTTTCAGAGGCACCCAGCTCCAGCTGTTAGCACTATTAATCAAAAGGACTTTAATCTCTTTTCAGCTTACTGATTCAGTGGAAACCTAGAGTTGAACTGTGTTATGGTGGCTGGCTCACGTAATTTCCGTAACACTACACAGAATTATGATAAATGAACTTGAACTTGAAATGGTATACAGATATTCTGTGTCACCCCAAGCACAACATGGAGGTTACTGATGATCTGTAAAACATTAGGTTTTGCTTTGAACATTATTTTTCTTATCAAATTACAGTCTGCTTTTAACAGCAGAATTTTTAAATGGTAGTTATGTTACAGACTCAAGAGCATGAATAATGTTATATGATAAGGAGTAAACTTTCTTTCCTATTTTCAAACCTAAATGCAGACAGTGAACATGCTCTTGTGCAAGAATCGCAGTGAAAAGCCTAATCCCCTGTTAGGCAAAACATCCTTGGTTTTAGGTTACAACCAGATAAAACATATGAGCTCTGAAAAAGTTACAATTACTACTCAAGTCCTTTAAGCTGTTCAAAAGATTCAACTCCTTTTCTTGATTAGGCCCATAAATTACAGTCAAATTATCTTGATTCCCTTCATCTGCTTGTTCCTTGCTAGGTGAGTCTTTCTCATCCACTGGTGAATTTGCCACTTCCATACAGCTGTGTTGCCATGACCTCTCCATGTCTGCTTTGCATTAGCAACTACCTGCCATTGCTGGGAGTCAAGGCAGCATGAAAATCCCTTGTGTGAAATGGCCCCAGTGCAAAACCTGCAGGGAGCAAGAATTTTACCTGTGCTAGGTGTTCTAGCCCCTATAAGTGTTACTAGCAGAACCGAAGCCTACTGGTTAAGGCCTGTCTCAGAGGACTACCATACACTACACTGCAGTGCTGTGCACAGAGGTGGGCTCAAACACAAGAGTTTCTTAGTGCTTTTTTAATAAAAACATTTTATTTATTAATCATTGTGTAGACAATATATCTCATTACTGAATTCTGGCTGTATCTCCCTCCCACATACATCTTACTGAGCAGAAGATGGGCTCAGTGTTGAAAAACAGGGTGGAAAGGCTGACTGTCACAAGATACTAGTGACGTGCTTCAACTTCCTGTGCGCTGCCTCCCAGAGAGCTGTAATGTAAAACATCATTAAAATACAAAGTAGCAAATGATTCCAGGAGAAACCTATTGCCATGAATAAGAAAGCATATAAGCAGTTACAAAGTAAATAAAAATACAGTGATTGAATTTTTTTCTCCTTAAAATGGGAAAATACATACATTCTAATTCAGAAATTATTTAAATAGGCTATTTTTGCAAATAATTTGTTGTTAAAAACGTCACAGAAAAAGATCAAAAAAACCAGCTAAAACAATGGCCTCTTAAGTCCAAGCATCTTAACAGATGGTTTCTATTAAACTTCTATTGCTTCTTCAGGAAGAATTGCTTTAATGTCTACTATGGTTTTATTATTATTATTATTTTGAGAACATACCTACAGTATTTTAGACATATAATATAAGGGCAAAACTATGCCAAAAATCTGACAAAAGCATTTCTAACAGGCTTCTACTCTTTTTTTCAGCTGCTGATTCAGGTCACGTTTTCATTTACTTTCTGCTACTGTTGGACTTGATGAACGATTCTGTTCAACAGGAGGCTCTTTCACCACAGTTCAGTTTCTTTTCAGTGTTTCCTCATGGTTTTCTTCATCAACATCACATTTGAAGCAAAAGTGCTTAAAAATATTTTGTTTCCTTGGCTCTAAAAAAGCACAACTATTTAGGTCTTGCAAGAAGGCATCCAGCAACCCTTATGGAAATTTGTTGACATAGAGTTTGGTCCTGATCCCAGACAAGGGAACTCTCATGACTTTAAATCTTTTGTAAGCATAAGAGCTACCTATGTAACATACTTATTTTGTGTTATTTCATAAGAAATTCATTCCAAAATGACTAAGTGATGTAAGTCAGTATCATTGTATTCCAGGACAATATACCATTTCTTCTAGGATAAATGTTATGCAAAAGCAAATACACATAGAAATATGATATACTTTGTTATATTTAAAAGATCAGCAAAAATGGGGGGGGGGGGGGCAGATATTTAGTACAAGAGTACTCTGATTTCCTCTGTTTTGCTCTTAGAGTGAAACTAAGAATGATAATGAGGGATTCCTAGTATCTCTCAGTAAGGTATACTCCAGGTATTAGCTTGAATAAACTCTATGTAAACTTTCTTAAGGTGTATTTGATAAAGTGTTCTCTGCCTCCGTATGATTTCTCATATTTTTCAGTTTTAACATTAGGAAAGATAATCGTGATTTGTTATTTTCCTTAGCAGATTCTGTAGTCATAAGCCAAAGAGTTATGTCTACCCATATGAGCATTTTATTAACCTGTGGCAGCTATAAGACCTGTTTTTTCCAAACAGCCTTCAATTTCCCTTGCTTGAAGAAATGGTAGGTACAATCTTTTTAGTAAACTTCTCTCTCAGCTTAATAGCCAACAAGCAAACAGGAAGAACTTCTAAAAACATAAGACTGTAGATTCCAGTTTAAAAATAAACAATCAGAGCATAACAGCTCCACAGAGAAAACAAAATTTGCTACCAAAAAAAAATAAAAAATCACCTGTTTCTAGAATGATCTCACCTAATCTAATCTAACTGAAAGCAAATATAATGATCTCACCAAACGTCTGCCTCCAAAACCACCATGGTTACTACTAGCATTGCCTTTTTTGGAAATGTTACATGATGCTCATGTGAAAGGAACCCAAACTGAAGTTCATGGGCAACTACTATTCTGGTTTTCCCAACCTCAGGGTTATGCAATCAAGAACAGAGAATAAATGTGCTAACACACTGCAAGTGTATTTTCATGACCCACCCTCTGGAGCAAAGTGAGACATTTGCTGGAGAGGTCTGGTTCTCAAGCTCTGCACAAGTAGTTATAAACCTTCTTCTTGTCCTTATATCCTTTTCTCACACATTTATGATTTCCCCTATGTCCTTCTAACCTTTTGTCTCTGTTCCCCTCCTGCAAGGGGGAGCCTCAGCCATGGCATTATAAGGCTGCTGAGCTGTTTCACCATTTCTCCTTTGCACACCCTATAAACTAGTCAGAAAAACCTTCCTACTCTCAGTTGTAGCATCCAGCACCAGAGAAATTAAAGTAAGATTTAATACGGAATCTGATAATGCTATCCTTTAACCGGCTTTGTAGCCTTTATCGTGGGTACAGATACACTCTCTGCCCACCACACACATGGATACAATGGCAAACAGAAATTGTGTATCTTCTGTGTGAAAATCTAGGAGCACTTACAAGCTTACAACTGTACGCAAAACTAAAATGCTGGAGCTGGAGCACATGGCAGTCAGAAAGTTTTCACTTTTTTTGCCATACACATAGGTCCGAATTAATTGAACAGGATCATGGCTTTGAATGCTAACACAATAAGATCACAATTACTCTCTCTGGAGTCTGCAGAAAAGAAGTAATACAAAACAAAACAAAAAATGTTTGTGCTAACTATACTTAAAGACAGAGCTAAAAGCCCAACAATATGACATCCAAAACCAGTAATTAGAGTCACTCAGATCAGTGTGGGAGCTCCATAAAGATATCAGAATATCAGAGAGGGAATGCATAACCGTAAACATTTCTATATATATATATATATATAAATATATATATATATATATATATATATATATAAAGGTATCTTAAAAAAACATGGAAGTTCAACACTTAAGAAAAAACAAGATATATGTTCTGTCAGCAGCAATGGAAGACTGAATTTGTGGAAGCTACCAGTCTAAAGGAATTTTAAAGGATTATTTAAAGCAAAAAAGTGACTAAAGTAAGAGTCAGGAAGCTAGAGAACTAAAATAAAAAATTAGATTTGTAGTAATAGCTAGAAATAAAATACCAGTTAGAATTAATGGTATGGAAAACTGTTGCTATCCTTATAGCAGTAGATTGTTCTGCTTCTATATAGTCATGCAGATAGTAAATTTTTCATTAGCTTCAACAGCTGTGGGACCAACCACTGATTTTCACTGTCCAAAAATCTAGGCAATCTATAGCACAAAAATTAGGGAAGTCACACTCACACTGAAGAAAAGAGATAAAATTGTGTTACTAAACAAATAAACAAAGAATATACGCCTGACATTGAGACTAAGAACAAGATTGGTTTTATGACCACATCATAGTTCCATAGTTATGTGTACATGGACATCTAGTAAGACTACCAGCATATCTGGTGGCCTCAGAGCTATGTATTTATTTACTTATGACTACCAGCATATCTGATGGCCTCAGAGCTATGTATTTATTTACTTATTTACATATTTATTTATTTACAGTGGGTCATCTACAGTCAAATAAACCCTTTATTTTATCTCAATGACCAATTAGTTACATTTCTGTTCCAGAAGCTCTTTCTCTATCCCTTCCCTTAAGAGTATCACTCTTCTCATTCACTGTTACCACCTGGGAACTAATATTGCATTCTATTTCACCACAGTTGTCTTGAATTAAAATCTTAGTTCTCAGTTTTACAACAGCAAGGGATGGGTTATAATATGCTCGTATATCAACCAGTTTCATATGTCAATTTAAACATGAATACTGGTGCTTGCTGGTGTCTTTTCAAAACCAACTTATGTAGGAGAAACATGGGTTTGGGCTTTTGACATTTTTTTTTTTTAATAAGTTATTTGTTTCAAATGCGTTCTTATATCATCAATGAAGTTACTTTACCTTGAAGATTTATTATCTCTATTTCCCATACTGAAGTTGTTTTGCTTTATACAGTGGTCTTGCTTTTTGTTTGGTGACAAGAAATGCTGACATTCTTCACCTTTAAGTGAACTGGTTAAAAAGATTAATTTTTCATTTAATCAACAATATACAGTCAGCAGTGAACATAATGTGTTTGTTCACCATCTGAGGAGAGATATACAAGAAGCTGTGTTTTTTCTGAGTATGAACTGAGGATTCTAGCTGTGGGGTGCCAGGAACAATCTAGAGGTATGGCTTAATTGCACAGAGAGTTGTTTCAATTGCCATTTGTCTCCTTCAATCATTCCAAGTTTTTAATTTGTGCCATGGAATTTAGGGTGAACTCAATGTCCAGTTTTGTTCTGAACATGTATTTGAAGCTTGCCTTAGATCATGTTCAACAAAAACAAGGATACCAGGAACAATTTAAATTCTACTTAGATTATGAATATTTTCTCCCAGGCACACCCCCAAATACAATACTTTCAGTAGGATTTAGTAAGTGGTTATGAAAGGCATCTGGACCAGATATACAACATACACACACACACAAAGAAAAATAGCATCCTGCTACTCAGTCAAGAGGAAGAAATGCGATCTTTACCTTTGAGTGTGTAGGGGAATTTGTAGTAGGTTGAGAGAATCCATGCATTAATAGACTGCTAGAGATACCAAAGACAACCTAGGTAATAGGCTTGAAATGCAGCTCCTGGGAGATTACCAAGAGCAGAGAGTCCTGCTCTGTGTTCCTCTGGTTCACGCAGGAATTTGGGAATGCTGCCCAAGTGTATGGACAAACCCACAGGCATGTCAGTAAAAGGAGTGTCTGCTTTGCATAGGGATACACCTGCACACAAATACAGTGCCTGAGTTCCCCTTCCTCAACTGATGAATGTGCTGGATAATTAAAATTAATAAGGATGACTTGAGGTTCCCAGGGAGGGAAAATCAGAGGATATCAGGTGAAAAATTGAAACAGAAGGCTGTAAGAAAGAAGGGTCAAATGGAGATTTATCTTCCTTGGCTTCCTGGACACTATGAGGTATGAATTATGGAACAGGAAGAAAACCAAGGAAATAGTTGTTATAGTAAGAAAGAGAGGAATTATAAGAACGACTGAGGCAAGCAGACCTAATACTAGAAGGTGTCAAATAAATGACAGTGAAGTAAAATGTTTTCGAACAACAGCATTTGTTTTGAAAGGGGATACATACAACAGCAAAGACAGATGCTGGAAAGTAGGCTTAGCGGCAAAATAGATCACACAGTAGTAGGATTGCATGCAGGCAGCCCTGTCTAATCCCATATGGAAAGGGCTGGAAAGTCCCTGAGTATTGTACTTGAAAATTTATATCAAAGGACTAGTCCGTTCTGTCTCACTATAGGCACATCAAAGACAGGACATTGATCATTTGTAACTCAAACAAGAGGCACCTCAGGGATCAGAGGGCAAGAAATGTGTCAGTTATTTTTATCAGTTCTGCCAGGATTGCCCTAGTAATGATTACAATTTAGCATAGTTAAATTGGATTGTCTTTTGTGAAAACCAGAGATTTCTTAAGGATTACCTATATACTGATTACCATCTTCACAAAAGACTACAATAACCCCATCTGGAATTTTTAACTATGAAAACTCCTTCATTCAAAAAGACTTTGCTTCTACTTTCTCATGAATAAACAGTCAACCTTAGCTTGACTACTGAAGACATTCCATCTGCTGTGGTAGCCCTCTTCTGAGAGTAGCTGTCTTAGAGTCACATAAGAACTGATGAAGTTAAGGAGGTAGAAGTTTAAAAACAAAAACAAAATACAAATCCAAACTTTGTATTATGTTCAGAAATTAAATGAAAGCTGAACATTGCAGAAGTTTGCTTTCCAAGAAACTCTTGCTAACAGTTCCTGTAAATCCTCTCAGCTGAAAGTTCTGTGACGGAGTCCTCAGTTACAATCACTCCTAACAGAAGACAGGACAACACCATTAGTTATTCTGATGAGTTTTCACGAGGGTAATTCTGCTTATTTTCATTCCCCATGAACTTAACCGCATACAAAGCCTGAACAAAATAGGCAAGATGACTGGTGGTATTGTACCTAGTAAATTACAATGTAAAGCTGAATAATAGATACAAACACTACTATTTTATCACCATCACAAGTTGTCTGGAAAACAGGAGTAGAAGAGACAGAAGATTGTTCTTGGCCTACAAATAAATAAATAGCATAAATAAACAAATAAATAAATATTTAATTACTCCAAGTTAGTTTTATCTCTGTCATGCTGGACTACCAGCACAGTATTGTGCCACAAAACATAAAAAATGAGGAAAACCAAGGATTTAGGGGTTTTTTTGCTCTGAGTACATGTGTGGTCAGAGAAGGAGTGTTTGGTAGCAAGCTAGTAGTTAGAAAATTTGTTATTGCACAGAGAAATGAGAACTAAAGTAAGTTTTCACCAGTTTTAACTACAAGTGAAGTGATATCTTGCTTTCTCCCAGTAATTTCATTGATCAAAATCTTGTGTGTTTGGCTTATTTATCAATTTGAAACTCCCCCAGTGCTTCTAGAGTCTCACCAACAGACACTGTTGACCAAAACTCAAGCCAAAAAAACATTTGTCCTTTCTGAAGCCAGCCTTTTTCTTTGCAAGCCAAAAGTAAAGTCTGAGTTTTAGTGAGTTTATCCAAGTATAACAAAAATTCCTCATCATGAAACACTCAACCAACCCCAAGAGTAGACAATTACTTGGAACTAGTCACTGACTGAGATGTTACAGATGTCATGGAAAAGAAAGCTCATATTTTTTCTTGACCAGCCATGGCACAAAATACAGTCTTTGCCAGCATTTTTATCACTGACACTCTAGTTATCTCCCATGATACTTCAGGGCATTGCTATGCTAAGTCTTGAAAAGGATTATTAGGCAGCATTTCACCTATAGCTGTGAGCACATGGATTTAACAATGACTTAACAGGTAGCAAAACAGATCTTCTTCAGAGCTATTTATAGCCAGTCTGAATCAGCAAATGGTCCAGACTATAACAAGGAAATTCTTAATGTGTTAGGGTGGTTTCTAATTAGAGTTTATATAGAGTACAGACTGTGTATACTGCACTGTTGCTTCATGCAGTCCTGTATCAAAAGAAAGATCCAGAGAAAGGCACATTAAATATGCATGGTCCATAATTATCTTAACTATTAATTTTATTGCTGCTTAGAGAAGCTATTCATTTTTGAAGTTGTTCTGAGGATTTGGTGTTCGTATGGGTACTAGAGTTGCCTAGGGTGGCAGGTTTCTTCACACTTGATCAGCTGAAGAAGTATTTTACTCAGCTAAATTATATTATTTAAATATTTAATTTAAAATAAAATATTGTTGTTTATTCAAATAAGAAACTGAAAAATTCTAAAATAAATACCTTCAGTAGCCTACTGGTGCAAGAGAAGTTCATCAGTCATTTCATTTGTCCAGGATTTACCCATCCTGGGTAACCATCCTGGCTGTGCAACCAGACTTGTAAGAAGTTCTAAAAATGGTACCAAAAATTAAAAGTAAAAAACTGTGAATGTTTTACGGCAATTCAGAAAAGCTGAGGAAATCTCATGGTTAGTAATGTGTGCAATTGGGGTAGCAAATGTAGTGTATTTACATTATACCACTGGTTAACAAATGGTGTCTCTGTCTAACATTAAAGTGAACGTTATATATTCAAAAACTTTACCTGAAACTATAATGTTATATTAAGCCACTGGATGGCTACTTCCAACGAACCTAACACCCTAATATTAAATGAGATACAGTGTGTGTGGAGAGGAATCAAAATTAATAGACTTAGTTTGGCTTAGCAATTTGGGCTTAGCATCAGAATTGTGAGAGAAACCCAGCAGGAAAAGAAGCAGCAGCAGCTCAAAAAGTGGCAGAGATTGTAATGCAATCTATGTTTGATGAGCTTTGATGCAGACAGCCTAATAAGCAGGAGAAAGTAACCCAGTTGGACATTAATGTGTTCAAATTTTAATTTTGCTGTTGTAAGAGTACAACTGATTTTTCTCTTTTAGATTCTATATTTTTACACAGAGGCTTTCAAACTAGAAATTATTTCTCATCTTTTTGAAGTATCTCATACTATCAGGAAGAAACTTTACAAGATTATTTACAGGGACCAAATACACTGTTTGTAACAGGCCAGAACAGGTCTCCACATCCTGAAAAGCACAGGACTAGAAGGGTCCTAAAGCAGCACTGAATCCTGCAGTCTGCTCAGCATGCCAAGTAATCTCATCCATCACTCACTTCACCAGTCTATTTTCCTATCGCTATTCCTGTTGGAAATTAGTTCTGTAGCACCACTGATAGAAATATTAATCTTATAGATACTAATGATTTTGCTTTTTACTGAAGAAGTATTTGCTTTTGTATCATTGTCATTATTGGCCTTCATAGCTGATGTAAGGCCTTCTCATTTGGAAGAATTCTGACAAAGTAATGAAGCACATTTATCATTCTCTTGTGAAATACTTTCTATTCAATTTGTCAAAAAATACCTTCTCATCTCTCATTTCATTTTGCATCCATCCTCCTTATAGGTGGGATCTCACCATGCATGGTAGGGAACTAAAAGTATTTATTGATCTCTGCTGAAAACAAATTTACTTAGTAAAGCTTGGGATAGCATCTCATGCAATCACAATAATACCCCATGACATTGCTATGATTAATAATCCAATGAGTTCTATGACTTTTTTTCCCTCCTTCTAACACGTTAACTTCCAGTTTAGGAAGGTAAGCTTGTTTCATGATTCACAAACATGTAGCATTGTGAAACACATGCACATAAAATATCAGTTTAGATTTTCACTCTGTTAAAGACCTTTCTCTGAGTCCTGCCATACCACAGAGGAGGGCTTTGTAGGATTCTTCAGTGAAGATTATGAAGTTCCCCTAACTTGGGGGACAGTAAATTAGTGAAACTGTGTTTCCATCTCTAACATAATAATTTCAAGTTCCATACTGTCATGCCATGTGGTCATACTGCCTTAGCCCTTGAATTTAACTTTAGCATCATTCTGGAAAGGTAAAATACTAATTTAATTTTGGCTTCATTTTTCCATCTTCACTGCATAGTGCCACCACCTTTATGCTTTTTTTTGTTCACAGGCTGAAGAAACTTTATTGTTGGATTCAAATTTCTTTGCCAGATCTGATTCTGGTTTTGGCTCCATATAAAGATGAAAATTCTGGGACTGGTAGACATTAAACGGCTGTATTTGTTCAGAAGCACGTAGCCTTGATAAAGGGTTGAATGTGAATACTAATTTATTATTATATTTCTTGGGTTTTATTAAGATGTTTAAAAAATTGTAGAATTACTTTATTTAGAAAGGCATGCTGCAAAATGCTGAATATTTTTCTGAAGGGTAAACACTTTAACATAGGTAGAAGTTGAGGGATAAGGTTGCTTAGTCTAAAAACAATATAATTGGCTATTACTGTTCATTGTGAAAACACATAAAAGAGCCAAGGGTTATGCTTCATGATGACTTAGAGTTGACAGTGAAGTGGGTCACTAAATCTTGACACAGTCCTGTCATTATCCTGAAAGGGACAGGAAAAAATATCAGCACTACTGAAGAAAATGTGGTTCAGACATGGTAGGCAAATTCTCCCACATGTTTTTTCTCTACAATTGATGAAAGTGATCTTGTTCCTTTAGTGCTCACTACTGAGGTCCTTTTAACAACAGCCAATGGCATGACATTAAAAAAGAAACAGCTGCTGACCTGTTGCCAGCTATAGGTCACTTTCACAGTGAGGATGAGACTACATATATAAAAAACGTCCAATGCTTATGCTAGGGAAGGGCTGGGTGTTAAATTCAGACAAACTCATTAATAGTTGTTGAAATGAAAGAAAGACTATATTTGTGGTCTTCAGTAATAGAAATTTTAACAGTTACTTTTAAGTAGAGAGTCAAGTGCGTGAGAGTATAAGGCAGCCACAAGACAGACAATGCAGGGATGGTAGTGGTAGAAATCTGAATTTCTCAGGTTACCGTGACTTTGCTCTTGGACCATTAATAATCATGATACCTATGGCTGTTTCATATCTTTATAAAATCTGAAGTTATGTTCACCAACCATTTCTACTAATACAGAAAAAAATATTCTTTATGACTTTACAACTCATGATGAATATTTTGGTACTATTCCTTCTGATCAAATAAGTCATTTGTGTATGTAACTGTGAACATCTTGGGTACTGTGATTACTACTTAGCCTAGACTATGAAAGTTGAATTTAGATTCAAAGACATTATCAATCATCCTTGATGACTTTTAAAATTTATTTGAAAATGTGATTTTTTAGATTTAGCAGTACAATTAAATTTATTTATTAGATTTCCCAAAATTTTTTCAGGGATTTGTATTTACAAGTCTGAGAATTTTAATTAATTTCCCAGCATTTCCAAAGCTTACATGCATAGATTTTGGATGAATATCTATTAGTTTAACTACTTCATTCTTTCTACATAATATTCTTCATTATAAAGCCATTACTTTAAGTGGTATGGAACCTGTAAAATTGATCCTTAGTGAAAAACAATTTTCCCACCTTTTTCTTGTATGTGCTGTTTATCCAAAGTATCTTTTTCCAGTTTGTAAAATTATTTATATTCTGAAGTACATATGATTAAAAGTGATTCTTTAGAATTTTCTGTAGAGACTCAATCTGAAGACGAGACCACCAGCAGGATGTGATTGCCTTCTGGGAAAACAAAAGCAGTAGACTTCCTGGTATTTTTTTCAACAATCTTCCTTTCAATATCAACAGCAATTTAGATCAAGTGAGAATCACAATATATGACCCAATATATCTTGCTAGTTTCCTTTTATTTATTTATTTATTTTTAAATGGAAACAGAGAGTGAGACAGGTGGCTGGGGTTTTACCCGTCCTGCATACACTGCACTTCTGTATGGAGATAGGATTTGGGGGGAATACTGGTGGGTGCAGGATTTAGGGAGAATAATGGTGGGTGCCTTAAACTCTCCAAGAAAGATACTCCCTTGGCCAACCTTGGGGAGAAGGTAAGCATTCAAATAGTAGGGAAAAGCTAGCAATAAGGATGATCTAATAGAGGAGTTCATCATGGAAGCTCAGGCAGTTGTTTTCTAAACCAACACCCTTTTTTAGTTTGGACACAAGCAGTAACGGATATCTTCTAAGTTAACTCTGAGCATCTAAAGCTGTGTGGGCTAAAGTACAGCTCACAGTGTTTGTTGAAGCCAAAGTCAGCAGACGCTCCCAAAAATACTAAATGAAATTTTGGGTTTGGGTCCCAATAGGTTTACGAGGCTAGAAAGGTTTTTTGTATTACTTTTTTTCTTAGAAGCTAACGAGCTCTTCAAAGACAAAAATCTGTTTATTCCCATTGGCAACTAATAACCCCAATGAAATAGATATGTGTTTTCCATTGGGGTTTATACCATTTGCTCTAGCATTTATATTACTGGCTTGTACAAAGGAAAGAAATAGTAGCTTGAGCTCATAATATGTTGGGCAAAATATCAAGAAGATTAGGCCACATGGTAGAGCAAAGTCTGATGGAAAACATACATTTACTGCAGAGAAGTAGTTATGCCAGAATCTAAGAAATTCTACTGCAAAACAGTGTCTGCGTTGTATCGTGGTCTCTTACTCCCTCTCCCTCTATAAGATTTTCTTAGCAGGAAACTGGGCCTTAGCAAAAAGGATCTGAATAGCAGATTACTTCAAAAAAGATTAAGAGAGTTAGTGTAGGAACAGAGAAGGGGAAAGATGGAAAAAATCTAGACCAACTTTTATTACCAAAAATATTTACCCTTTTCTTTTTCATAAAGTGATGGCTGCCACAAATACTAAGCAAACTACAGCTGTTGGAGCCCATCAAATGTACTTTACAATGTTTATGATATTTATTATTATGACCTCATTTGAGATTGAGTCTAATAGTAATTATGCTTTGCAGCTGCTGGTCGACTGACGGCCTCCTCCATCTCCACAGGGAATAAGGGAAATGCTCCCACTACATCACGTCCATGAAAAACAAGCTACATGTTAGACAAACTGTTCCTTCACACATTTCAAGGCTGCAGACTTCCTCTACCCTGCTCAGCAAATAGTCATAACCCAAAACACAGCTGCTGTCTACAAGGCTGAGCAGCCCAACATCTGCCTCTTCCACCCTTGCCAGAAGCATATTGAGGGACCCCCTTTTTCACAGTTGTCACCCCAGGGAGCATGCTGCAGGGAAAGCTGAGCTCACAGAGAGCATGGCTGTTCAGGACACAACCTTTACTTTCAAGGTTTGTTAAGCTGGCTTCAGCACCTGCACACTGCAGAACTCACCTTCACTAGCACTGCTTCACCCCATACACCATCTTCTTAAGTACATACTGGCACACTGGGCACTAACCTGTTTCCTACTGACACAGAAGCATGCTGAGGACAGTTAAGCCCATCCTAAAGCCTTAATGATTTAAACATTCGCTTTGGATCTTGTTTGTTCAAAGCTCGCAGCTCTGATAGTAGCGGTTAGTTATGGTTCTTTCACTGGCTTGCCTGCCTTTTTGTTGTACCAAGAGACAGAAGCACATTTTCCTGCCCTAAAGTTAAGGAAGGTCAGTAGTTACTCTGCCTTTTAGACTGCACTGGGATATGACTCTAAATGTAAGGCTCCCTCCCTGTTGCAGACTTCACCTCCTGGATTCATTCTCCAGTTGTAGCAAACACACTTCACAGGCAGGATCATTTGCCACACATTTACTTTGGTGAAATATTTACTGACCTTTGAAGATGCTGCCACAAGTACTGTTCCTGTTGTAACATCTTCATCTTTTTTTTTCTTCAACTTTGGGTTCTTCTGACCACAATCTCAGCAAAACACAAGTGTCTCCCAGAATGGTTAAGATGCAGCCAACTACTGAAATTTTAACCTGCCTAAACAGAGGTCAGTACTCTCCTGTCAGCTCCCGAGTTCTTCCAACTTCCTTCTGGCTTTCATCATCACAGCAGCACATACCCTCCTCCACATCATTGTCCTACAGGACTGGTTTATCTCACATAGCTTCTTTTAACCAAGAAATCATTCCCTCACAGCAATTTTCCCCACCTAGTTCAAGTCCTGTCCCCCATCCTGTCCTCAGACCTCTCTTCCTCAGCTGCCTTCTCATTATTCATGCTCAGCTGTAAGGGGGTCAGAATAAGAAAGAAAACTCTTGTATGCATGGCATTGGAAAAGTGAGGCTGTAGTAAAGAGATAGCATGAATAGTAAAACCACTTGACATATATATCTATTGAAAAGATCCTTCTGTGTACAGATATTTGTATGAAGTTGTTCAACAGATTTGTGCTGTCTTTCATACTTGCCAAAACCCGGGGACTTGACACTCTTAGCAGCCAAGCAGAACATGAGTATGAAGAGATGTAAAAGAAAAAAAAAAAGCCCTGCTGCAAAACAATTTCTTCTTTTTTTCTCCACTTGGAAATGAAAAAGACATGTAAAACATGCTGCTGTGAAACCAAAACAATACATGGAAAGTTAATGTCAAGCATATATAAACTTTTTACAAGATATGTGTATAACATGGAAATGATTAATGACAGTCATTGTGTAGCTTTATTGTTAAGTAAGATTTACCAGACAAGTTAATCTAATTTTTCTGACATGAACAAAATAAACACCAGCACATCATAACATGCCCATTTGAGCATTTACTGTACACTAAACATTTTATTTCTGCTTTACTCAAAATGAAAGGGAATTATCACTTACAATGCTAGATGCCATGCTAAACCCCAAGTGATTTCCCTTCTTAGTAAATCTTCACTTTTTGTTTATGCTTCTCTCAGAAAAGTCATCGGATAAATCCTGGTGTATCAGTTGATTTCATTATGCTGAATCACACCATGTCATGAGTAAGAGTGGGACTTGGCATATGGTTGGGGTAAAGAAACTGTAAACTCTTTATTTGTATACAGTAGCCACACAGTACAGACCATGATAGGGAAATGTAAGGAATATGCAGCTCTGTAATAAGCCTCAAGGCCTTCAAGCCCATGTAAGCAAACAGAGATGTGTCAGCTTAAAATTTAAAAAGGGCTAGCTTGAAACAATGGTAAATGTGTTTATTTATAGGACCAGTCCCAAGTTCAGAAAAGGTGCCAGGAATCTTTTAGTTTACGGTTGCCCTGTCTTCATTTTTTTTTTTTTTTATACATTTTCAATTGTACATATAGTGACTGATTAAGCTTCACCTTATCTGCAGGAGGTGCGTTCCAGCATGGACATCTTTCTCAGAATTGAGGCTGTTTACACTTACATTGCACTGGGGTCTTCAGGTCCCAGATTGCCCCTGAAGATCCCAAAACTCCCAGCCCAGCCACCTTGCAGTCCCATTTCCCTGGAAAGCAGGATAAACCAAACTCAGGTTCAAGCTACTAAAAATCCTTGTGAAAGGTGACTTCAGGGACCTTCCCAGAAGAATGGCAAGTCTTATTTATCTGCCAGCTGTCTGTTGTAGAGTGCCACCACAAGCAAGAAAAGGAGGATGGTGAGCCCCTTCGCTGTGCTGGGGTAGGTGAGGAGTCTGGCACATGTTCCTTCACATGCTCTCCTCTTCCTTTGTGCCTCTCTCATCATCTTCTGTTGTCTTTCTGTGCATCAGCCTGCTTCATAATGCTGTATCTGCTCCTTTCTCAGCCTTTTGGAGATATTTAAATTATACCCAGCCTCAGCTGTTAAGAAGAACTCTTACTCTCTTCATGCTTAAGGTACAAAAGCAGATCTAGGGCTTTCTGTGAGATATGTATATTTAAAAATTAATTGGTGCTAACCATGCTTGTGGTTCTTTACTTCAGCTCAAGGTGAGGAATAGCCTGGTGTCTAGCTGCATAACACGCATGAGGAGGCTATTACAAACAGCCCTCAACAGATTCTCCTGGAACACAAATATTTTTAAATAGACTGCAGCACGAGCCTGCCATGAAAGAGTCAGCACATGTAACTCTTTAGTATCAATGGCTGTGGGTTGGACAGACATTTACAGATCAGCAAATCCAAAACATTTGGTGCATTTTAAGTGGTGTGGGACACCCATCCAGGAAAGAGAGGGACTTCCTGCCATCCCTGGCAGAAAAGCAATCAAATACACCAGACAGAGGTGGCCATATTGGTTTTGAGTGGGACAATAGATACATATGTTTCTCTTTTGTGCAAGTCTGGCTGGAGAAATTATCTTCAAGTTGAATTAAATGTGACAGTAGCTGTATTTTATTTTTAGATGTGATGCTTTAGGTAAAGCCTGCACAATCCTGAACAAAAATAATTGAATTATGATTATCTGTTGCCTCTTTTTAAAATTCCTCAATTTTATTTTCCTAAGAAATTCAGCTCCCTTGATAGGTCTTCAAATTTTTTTTCCTGAATTGCAGAATTGATGTTCACCCAGCTGCACAGCAGCAACAAGGTCAAGTGACATATGAAAAGCAACACTCAGAAGTTAAAGCTCATGTTCTCAACTATTCAGTTACTCCTGAGGAAATTAAGTAAACTTGTTTCACAAACTTAAACACAGTCTGAAAAAGTGACAGTGTGGTCAATGTTGCGTTTATAGATATAATAAACACTTTATATAAAAATATATTGATTTGCTGTGTTAAGTCTGAAAAGGTTTACTTGGTCTTTAAGAGTGATCTATTTTTCACCTAGGTATTTTGTTAAGTTTGTGGATTTTTTTAGAAAATCTTCCCACAGTGTTGTCAAGGGCAACACACAGCATAAATGCTCATCATGAATGCAAGAAGTGAAACATCATGACTTCGGTATTTATTTAAAAGATGGTCAGATTTCATAAAATTGCCACACAGAGTGGAAACAACTGCGAAGTCAACTGGCAACTGGGAAGACAAGATTTCTTAATAAAAAAGCTCTCATTCTGGTAATAGCTACATCTCATAAGGAAAAGATGTCAGCATGTATTGTGGTTCCCCAGCTGCCAGGGAAGATGAACACAGAAGCACAACAAACCAATTCAGTCCAGGTAGCCCAAGACAGATCAATACCAAAAGTCAGTAGTAGCACAACTTTTTTTTTTTTTTTTTAAGTCAGATTTTTAAAGGTTTAACATTGTTGATAGTTGCAGGAAAGCTACTCTAAGGAGCACTATTTACCAAGAGTTTATGAGGATTATTGTGGACACAGCTCTGTTGGTGATACTGTGCTTATGTTGTAGACTTTCAGACTCTGCTAAACACAAACGATATGGCATATTATGTGTAGTTAAGACAAAGGTGTTTGAATGCCGAGGCTGCATAAAGCACATCAGATACTTCTGATGTATCTGTGATATGTCCCAGTGGCTTGGATATGTGGATTCCCCCTCAGGTGCAGACACTTTTGCTGCAGATCTTTAATGGATCTCTTTGCTCTGGTAGAGTCATTTGTCCCCACCTGCTATTACCGTTATTTAAGACATTCTTGTACAAACTGGGAGGTTCCCACTGCCACTACTCTTCATTTTTGCAGGGTGCTGGGGTGATAGGGCCTACCTCTCCTCAGTTTCTGTCTGCCAAATTTTGGGGACCCCACTGCAAGCTATTACTTTTGTTTTCCCCTCTAAGATCTATAGTAGCTTTTTCTGCATGGGAAAGACCTTCAGATACTGTGCCATGTTGATTATTCTGTTTGGACATTTTTGTTTCTTTGTACTTCTGCAATTCCTCATTTCCTCTGGCACCAGTTTTAAATATTACAGGCTCACTGCATCCAGTTTTCTATTATACATGATAGCTGTGCTTGGTTGATGCCAAAATATAATATATATAATATGTAATATTATATATATATATTATACATACATACATACATACATATATATATATATATATATGATATTTGATATAATTTGAAAATATAAGTTTTGAGTGGAATAACACCACATGATTTTTCTAAAGGTACTTTGCTATTCTAAGATAGATTTCCTGTTGAAATGGGATGAGTTATTTTATACCTAACCCCAAATTTCAGTACCTGAAGTCACTCCCATTCGTCTGTGCATTATATGTCGCTGCTGTTAGATATACCACATCTTGAAAAATAGAGTGCAAAATCAGCTCTGTTTTCTAGCAAACTTATCTTTGGAAAATGAGATTTATGGGCTTTTGGAGAAGCTCTAGGGACTGTATATTGCTTTTGGTATGACTCCCACCTACACCCAGTCCATGTATCAGTTTTTGTGTGCTTAACTTTGGGGCTTGTCAGTTTTTGCTCAGACTGCAAAACCAGATTATTTCATTTGATTTTCCCTTCATTTATGGCATATGCAGAAAAGTATGATACCTTCTTCTAAATATTTTGCCAACTATTATTTATGGATGATCTAGAAATATCTCTCTGATCCTGCTTTGGCTAGTTTATCTTGCCTTTACAAAGGCCCAGGTCACGCCAAAATTACAGTCTGTAACTTTACAGATTTAACAGAATTACAGTCTGTAACTGTAATTGCAGGTGAAGTTTTGTGGTTTTGCATACTTCTTCATTTCATATAGAAGTCAGTGTTAGTACATAATGTAAACACCTACCTATATCTTCCGGTTGCACCAGAGAACTGAACTGATGAACACAATAACTGTTTTAGTACAAGACAGTTCAAAAAATAAAGCCACTGCCTGAAAATCTCAGTTTGTGCTGGTATGCATTTATTTTTCAGTACAGAATTGTGTACTCCTCAGCAATCTGATTTTGCAGATCTGCATCCTCCAGTATTCTGGTTTCAGTGGTCTTGCATCTACGTACAAGAAGCCTCTATAGCAAGTAAGACTATAAATAAAGAGTTTTTAAAAAATCATGGCAATGTCTCTGCATAAAGTATATTTAAGAATTTGTATCCATTATGTGCAAATCAATCTTAATTTCAAACATAGTTTTAGCAAAGGAGCATTCATGGTAATTTTAGGGCGATCTCAATTATTTCAAAAGAGAGAAAAATATCAGACAAACTTTTCTGCGATCTCTCTTCCCCAAAATTTCCAGCATGATGACTAATGATAGTTTAAAAGCAACGGAATTTGTAGCCTACCATTGAAAAAATTAGAATTTAATTAGGTTAATTCTAAATCACTTAGATAGCAGATATCATGACACAAGGCAGTAATTAATCTTGTTCTTAGTTGGGGCTCTGGTTATATTTGCAGAAAATATTTGTTGTAGAGATACACAACTAAGCTGCTGGAGCAACCTAAAGCCTTTGCTGTAATTATGACTGTTTACATGGATTTTAGGCTAGTGAACAGTTCTTTTGCGCTCTTAACCAATACAAGCCATGCCACATTAGCATGGCATCATTCCTAAAATAATATACTGTGCTTCACAGCAGGGCTTATTAGCTTGGGCTCTGTGATATACTAATGGCAGTTAAATGACTCTTGTTGGCTCAGGCTCTGGGAAGAGCTCGCTCATTTCTGTTGTAGCATACCATTTAATAATACCTCGTATGGTAAACATACTAATTAATGTAACTGACTGCATGGGTGGTCTTTTTATTTTACTTTTGAGATGAGAAATAAAGTGGAATGACAGGTAAAAGAATATTTTGCCTGTTCTTTAACCTGAATTGAGTAAACAGGACTTCTAAGAATTTTTGAACATAATTGCAGATCCTGAATTTTGCTAATATTTAAATTAATACATATCTTTTATAAAATATCTTAATAACATGTCTTCTGTTAGTGCCTGCACAATAATTCTTCCCTGTTCCAAAATCCTCACTCTAACTGCTGTGTGTATCTTTCCAATTGCAGTTGTTGTCCCTGGATCTCCTCGCTGTTGCTGCCTCTCAGAGTAGATTTTTTTGGGGTCCAAACTGAAATGGTCCAAGGAAACCAACCTGTTTGACTCTACACTGAAGGAGCACTCATAAAAGTGATGATTTCACAGTAGGTGGAAAGCCTACACACATAGCCCAGCAACTGCTTAAACAATAGTCGAAAAACTTCATTAAGCTTGTGGCTCTTGAGCCTTCCCCTGAGTTGTACTGTTATCACATTCACAAGTTTCTTGAAATCTGTTTTTTAGGTGTATCAGAAAATTTTATCATTTCTGTTCATTAATTTTCCAAATTATCCTTTTTTCTCTACCTTAATTATTAAAAAAATATCTCTTTGTTTCAATATTTGGGTATGTTTCTTCATGTCACATGGCTTTATCTGAAATTGTTTTATACAGTAGTTTTATACCAGAGAGGTAAAAAAAATGTAAGCTTCTAAATCATGTCATTTTGTGGAAAAGGCTGCCATGTTTCCATATTGGTAGTGCTAAAATTATGAAGTGGTAATTACAAATTAAATTCACCTGCATTCACAGAACTTTATTTAAATCCTTTCTAAATCTGGCAGATGTGCTTAAATGGTGTAAAATGTGATCACCCAGTCCTCTGCACTAGCACATACATTTGGATGTATACAGTGCAACCCTCAGAGAAATTACACAATTAAGATTTCTAATGTTTTTTTGGTTGGTTTTTTTTTTTTTTTTCCTTTTGTTGATATCTATCCGTAAGACTTTGAGTTACAAAAGAAATGGCAAACAGCCAACTACTCACAGTGTTCCATATTGCGATTTGAACATGAGCAGTTCTGGTGACCTTGCCACTACATGAAAAGAATACACAAAGTTGCATAAGCTGTCAACCTAGATGTAGTTGAAGAGTGTCCACCAGATACTCAGGACTCATACTGTAATTATAAAGTAAGTTTCTGGAGATCTATTCCTTCATGCCTGTGTCACACTAATCTGTCATTTGCTAATTCTCTGAAATATTCCAGACTTGACCTTGTCCCTGTTTTCTGTTTCTGCTTCTATCCATTACTTTTCTACTGGCAGCTCTCATATACCATGTGATGTTTTGTACCTCATTGAAAAGTCAGGGTGTTTCATAAGTACAGATTCCTGGATTGTAGCATCCTTATTACTTTAAATTAGACCTTGCAAAGCAGCTCTTCAAGTTAAATTATACAGTAATTCATAACCCAAGTTTAAAAAAAAAAAAAAATCCCTTCAATTAGTCTGGTAAAAGGAAGGATTCTCCTGTAAGACTATGTATAGCCAGGGCAGTAAACCTGCGGAAAAGTGCCTGCAGTAGTGCAATTACATCCTACTTCATTTTGCAAGACAACGTTTTCAAAATGAAAGAAAACAGAGCTCACACATTATAAATTAACCTTATAGTGACAGAGACGAGAATTCATTAAACAAAATACATATACTTTAACCCTTCGCTGTTGTTTTTTTTTTTATATAGATTCAAAATATGGCCAGCTGAAAGAATGAAATCAAATCATAAAAAGGGATGATTCAAAGCAGGGATATATCCCTTTCCATTTATTAGAAAGAGACCTTCCTAGTGTAAGTTTGCCTAAAAGTAGGGGGTGAGATAAATTTAAGGCTTGCCATCACTGTGAGGTGGTTTTGACAGTCATAAGTCTGTTCTTTCAGGCTGTACTAAAGTGTCACATTCTCATAGCCCTACAAAGTTTCATTGGTTTTATGAACAGAGAAGTGGTCATTTACTCAGCTTGGAGGGGAATTAGTCACAAAGCCTTCTGTATCAGGAAAAGCTAATGTGGATTTTAGCATTGGGATTAAAAGTTATTATTTAATTTCTTTCTTTGAATTTGTTTCTCCTTTTATAAAGCATTTCTCACAACATATATCATGCTTCATATCAGAGAATTTTCATCAGATTTTTTTTATGTCTTCAGCTAAATATTTTTAAGCATTCTTGCAAAAGATCTAAAAAATATTGCTTGCTCCAATCTTTTATTTTTGTGCCTAAGGCTCAGAAAATACATGAAGTAAATACATTTAAAATGCATTGGTTTATAAAATTGAAAACTTCCAAATTCATCATGCAGCTATAGATTTTATAAATTTATATATGTATTTTTACTGTATACTCCCTTTTCAGTTTTAGCTGAATATCATAATAATGTTATGAACCATTTTTGGGAAACTCATGTATGCAAAATCTATACTGAAATCACATATGTCAGCTTGAGTCATCCAGTATGAAATGAAAGAAACTATTGAATTACAAAGGGTCATCTACTTGTTTTATTCTTAAGTCCCATATTGGCAATTCTGAAATACAATTGCGTATAAAGCAGTATCATACAAGGATATGCACAAAATCAATCAATCTACGCTAAAAAAAGTAATGTAAGATTAAAAATTAGTCTGTCACAGGCACACTGCAAAGATGGGCAATCTTGTTTGGCTCTAATGAGACCTTAGTTGTCAGCTCAAATTATGGAGCAGAGACAGAGAAGATACCAAGATGGAACAGCAAGGTTAGGTGTAGTTAATATAATGAATTAGAATAATTTATGAAACATTTTGAAAAACACCATTCTGAAGTTGATTAGAAGGTCAGGCTAAGCTAGGGAATGGTCTGAAAGATGATGTTGATATAGTGTTATTTACTGGATAGACAGAACTGTCTGGGTATAATACTTCAGTCTCCCTGAAGTCGAGATAATAAGGATTTATAAAGACTATAAAGAGGGAATAGCAACAGTCCAGATAAGTGATTAATGAGTGACCGAAGATTTCAGCACATGAAAGGTCATTATAAGACCAAATGCAAGCAATGTTCCCAAGATGGAAAATTTATGAGGGGGGCTGGGGGTGGGGGGGGGGTGGGGGTGGGGTGGTGAAGATAAAAAAGTTTCTTGAAAGACCAAGATTATTAGTAGGGCTTTCTTTTCTCTAAATATGAAAACTAAGAAGAATAAAGACAGTTATGTATTTTAGGGCTCTGTTGCTTAAGCAAGACAGCTTGAAAGAAAATCATTATGGAATACTCAAGTTTCTTGTATGATAGAGCTACTTTTCTCTGCTTTTACACTCCTACCTTATAGGGACTTCTGATTAAGTTTTCCTTAAAGAACACCACCATGTCTGACTGTCCATGAACAAAGACTACAAAGTGAGAAAATATTTGCTTCCAATAAGTTTTTGTTTCAAGGACAGAATATGTAGCGTTTACTCTCAAATTGTGATAGGCAAGTTGTGGTTTTCAGAAGCTCTGAATCTTCAGCTGTACTGGGTCTGGTTGAGATGGAATTAACTTTCCCCATAGCAGCCCTCATAGTGCTGTGCTTTATATTGGTAACAAGAAAGCTGTGGATAGCACACCAGTATTTTGGCTACTGCTGAGCAGTGGTCACACAGCATCAGGGCTGTCTCTCCAGCCTCTCTGCTTCACCAGTAGGCTGGGGGTGGGCAAGATCTTGGGAGGGGACATAGCCAAGACAGCTGACCCAAACTGACAGCAGGATATTCCATACCATGTGACATCTGCTGAGCGATGAAAGCCAAGAGAAAGGAGGAGAAAGGGGGGTGGCATTCGTTATTTCCGATATTTGCAACCACTATGTGTATCGAAGCCTTGCTTCCCAGGAAGTGGCTGAACATCTCTTACTGATGGGATGTGGAGAATAATATCTGTTTTCCTTTCCTTCGGTGCGTAACCTTTGCTATTGCTTTATTAAACTGACTTTCTCTTGACCCACAAGGGGTTTTTTTTCATCTTATTTTCTCCCTCCCTGTCCTGCTGAGGAGGAGAGTTATAGAGAGGCTTGATCGTCACCTGGCATCTTGCCAAGGTCAAACCACTACATTAGCTCAAAACCATTATTCAGAAATGTAAGGTTTGACCGCTTTGCCAGCTAAATAACATTTAGGTTTAGATTTTCTTTACAAAATGGAAGAAAATATTCTGCCAGTCCCATACATACCTGTGTAATGAAGTATTAAAGAGGCCAAGTTCCACTTACAGAACTACACCGGACTCCTCTGAAAATGTACAAAAATGACAGGAATTATTTAAAAACGCTGAATTGCTATACTTCTCAGTTCTGATAAGTAAGTATATTTTATGCAGGCCCAGTTAGCCCATAAAGCAATAATAAATTAAAAAAAAAAACAAAAAAACCAAACAAATAACATGATCAAAATTGTCTAATCTTCATAGTTTGGAATAACAAGGTAAAGATTAATAACCAACAACTGGCTATAAGGTTAATTTCTTTTTCTGGTAAAATGATAGGACTCTGGAGGGAAAGGTATCGTGTGATAGGGAAATAACAACAGAAAAATGTGGAAGTCATAAAGTGAAAACTAAATTCAGGAAGTTAAAAAATGAGCAAACTCAAGTGATTTAAAAAGGAAAAAACACATTATCTAAATAGTTGAAATAAGTAGTCACAGCACTACTTGGAAATTATTGCTTTATTAGGCAGATATACAAGCCTGATGTACATCAACATACTTGCCAGTCAGTTTATATGGATTTTTAAAATACATAACTTGTGCTAGCTAGTACTCAAAAAATGCATACCTCAATTAGTCTATCAGAATTACCTTTGATATAGGTGTGAACTTTTCATGAATAAACTGCAATTTTAATTGTCTCAATCAGCAGGCAAACAGAAAATATATGCTAACACATATATGCCTGTGCACAGTCATCTACAACAGTATGCAGCGTGAGAAACATGGACTGTTAGTCCTCTGGGGCAGAGAACTTATTTTCGTGTGCATGTTGGCAGCATCCAACTGATAATGCCATTAATGATAACAGAAATGGAAAGAGTAGATTATAGCTTCCCAATGCACTTTTCAAAATTTTGCTTTTTAATCTACCATATGACATTTCATCATCATTATCATGATCATTGTCAGAGAGTAGTGAGGTTTCTGGACAAGTGCAGGTTTCTAAAAATGAGATCCAGATTCACCAGTTCTGCTGGCAGGAGCCTGTGCAAGCCATGCTGCCTTGGCTGGGGGTGAGCTGCTCTGGGGGGAAGCTGGACAGAGTTTCTTGATTGTGGCCCTTAAGAGAAGACCCTTGAGCACTGAAGGTTGTAAGTTGCTGGTAACTTGTAGCTACTGCTACAGTAATTTCATCTAATCATTTTTGGCATCACCTCTGAAACAGCAATATTAACCCAGGGTGTCAGTTCTTCTGTAAACCACTATGTGGACTGTGACAATATGTGGTTTATTTTAACTTGGCTATTTTAATTGGCAGTATTATTCAGCCATTGTGTTCAATGAGAAAAAAATTGCCTTTGACACTAAACCCTAATCACACACAGTACTATATATTTGATATTTTAAAACAAGAGGAAAAATTCTAAAGGTATCATATCACATGTGTTTACATATGATATTACATATCATATTACACCCGGCTGAACATGAGCCAGCAGTGTGCCCGGGTGGCCAAGAAGGCCAACAGCATCCTGGCTTGTACCAGAAACAGCGTGGCCAGCAGGGCTAGGGAAGTGATGGTCCCCCTGTACTTGGCACTGGTGAGGCCACACCCCAAATCCTGTGCTCAGTTTGGGCCCCTCACTGCAAGAAAGACACTGAGGTGCTGGAGCGTGTCCAGAAGCATCCTTGGCAGTCCCCAGCCAATTATGGAGCCAGTACCTCTGACTTCAGCTACACATTGAGGAAGGCGCTATATGCTCCCTGACTGATACCGGTATGACGCTACTTCCTAGTAAATTCAGTGCAGCTATTAAGCACTCAGCTCTCTGCAGAATATGACCATGCATCTGTTTAAAACAACATGGTTTCAATCAAAATAGTCAATGACAACTGTCTGAAGAAGTTTTACTTCAACAGGCTAACTGACTACTCGAAGCAGAAGTCACCAGTACAGAGTGTACTACGTTTTAGTTCATAATTAAATATTATGGGAAACTGCCAACTAAAAAAAGTCCTGGTGAAGCTCCATCTCCCTTTTCCACTCCTTCCTTCCATCCTCTCAGTGTCACTGTCATCAGTCTACCTTTTCTCCTGCTGTTTTGTATGTTATCTGATAACCATGATAACAAGTTTGAGCTCTACCCGGTCCTTCTTGGCTTATAATCATAGAAAACCTCTGTGAAAGGGGGAAAAAAATACTTCCAAATATTAGTGTTGCCAGTTTACAGACATTGTGAGCAAAACCATGAGCCAGGATCCACAGGCCACTAAAAGGCTTTGCAGAGTGAAAATTTGGGTGATTGTCTTCTGCGGGACTTTAAGTAAAACCTTCATTTCCTCTGACATGGTCGCTGAGCTGCAGTTTTGTTTACATAGGATTCTTTGAAGTGCTCCCTGCTACTCTCTCTAGATTTTTAATCTTAGTTCACTTTCAGCTTTGTTCATTAAAAAACCATCAGTGAACTATTGTGTTTGAATTCTGACTTAAACAGGCCACTTGGGGGTACTGTGCTGTAAAGCCAACAGAGCAAGCAATATAAAAAAGGCAGACATAATCTCATTCACAGCCTAAATTTGCAGAAAGACACCTGGAATATAAATGTGTCTGGATAGGACTGGGGTTTTTGTGATTAATTGCCAGCTGTTGTCCACAGGAGATAGAACTATGCTGTGAAACCAGAAGAAAGTGTTCCGTGAGGCCTCCACTGCTCGCCTTCAGATGTACTGCGGCAGAAAGGAGCACAGTGAAATTCACAAGCAGAAATAGATCTTTACACAGGAAAAAAGAGCCCAATATTGATACACCATTTATTTGCTTTCTCGTCATGGCTATTCTCTGTAAAGGGTTTATTCAAAGTTGCACCCAGGTTTAATTGCCCATGATTTTCCACAGCTTCTTTTTAGAAAGCATACCCTGCCTAATCATAAATTCAATTAAGAATCACAAGCCATACTATTTAAGTATATAAATGTGTTAAATGTGTGCTGAGCCACAACTTATGGAGTGTTGTCAGCAAAACCAATAAATTGCTTAAACTGTTGATTCATAAATAGCCTAAAAAATAAGATAGTAACCGGCAACATTAAAGCAGTAACAGACTTGGATATGTTGTTTTGATATGTTGGATAAAAATAGAAATAGTAAAATTGCTTAATATTTTACAGATCTATAGTGCTTCTCATTTGAAGGTACCAGCTTTATACAATGACGAGATAGATAACTGTGAGATTGCAGAATTATCCAATTTCTTATGAAAAGAAGCTGATACATCACATCAGGTCATATGCTGGATCATAAAACCCAGAAAGTAAATCCTAGAAATACTTCAAGAACAGATCTATCATTTCCTGTTAAGATTTTAATAAAATATTTTTTTTAAAAAAAATGTGATCATGTGCTTACAGGTGCTAATGTGTACAGATTTCAAAAGCAACCAGATTATTTATGAAAACAAATCCTGTTTCTACTAGCAACTTACTTATTTAAAAGAATGAGATATAAGTTCTCAAGTAGTAATTTCTTGAAAATGGGCATTTCATTTTCACACTTTTCAATATTTTAGACAGTAGTTCCAACTGTGCAGTTTGCTGAATATTGTCCTTTTTGAAAATAAACTCTCTTGGGTTAAATAACACCCTTTCCTGTGCAGAGCTTCAGCAACTGCATAATAAAAATCATGAATCCCATTAACTTGCAGTTTTCTCTAATGTGATGTAAGAATGTAAAACTGGAAAGATCCTCTTGGACTATTACATCCAGTCCCTTTTTACTGCAAATAATCTTCTGGTGTCTTCTCTTCCATAAACATGTAAACTTCCACTCAAAATTAACTTATCTATTTATATACCTCTAGGAAGGTTCCTCCAAAATCTTATTGCTTGAATTCTTGTAAATCTGATTTCCATCCTGTGTTTAGTCATAAAAACTTTGCACTCATTTGATTTTCCTGCATGTATTCCTTCCCCTCAAGAGTCTTCCTTATATATTGATAGACATCAATAGCTGAGGTTTTTTAAGTCACATTGGATATGACTAAGATGTTTTAGAAAATTATTAAAGGTCAGCTCTTGCAGATACTGAAGCCCTGAAAACTGCTTTAGTTCCAGCTTTGTGAACCTCATGTAACTAGAATCAACACCAGTTTGCAAATGAGATGAGATTTCCCTGCTAAATCACTGAGATCATTCTAATTAATCCTTTTGGTCTAAAAAATTCAAAAGGACAAATTTTTCAGTTTTCCAGTGAGTTGTCATGCCTGTTTATTCTATGATGTATTGCTAGGTTCTGTGATTTGGAGCAAATTTGTGTTCATTGAGTTACTTCTTCATTAACCTGTTGTCTACAAATATGTGTGTTTTCTGGATTCTGCTCTTTTTTCTGTACACATTAACAATTATTAACAATTGAATTAACAATTCAATTAACAACTAACAATTGAGAATTAACAATTAACAATTCAATTAACAATTGAGAATTAACAATTGAGAGACACATATGGAACATCAGACAGCCTATAATGAAATGATTTTCTGAGCACTTTGCAGTGACAGTTGAAGAAGGAGGACATTTTGGCAGAAAGTGGATAATTTGATTGAAGGTATACAAAGTTGGTAAGATAACTGGGTAGGCTTGATAAATTTGCAGTTATACAAATAATTGTACTGAGCAGTTTATGTTTATGATAACACGCAAATGTTTTAGAGCTCTTTTCAAGCAGAAATAAGCCTGGGACCTATGTTTGAAGTCTCTCTTGTTCTGAAGTTATAGATAGCAGAGTGGCCTTGTGTTGGGCATGCATAATAGCCATAAAAGTATTAGACATAAGTACAGTGCTTCACGGGAAACTTGTTAGTGGCTTGGTGTCTCTACAGTCAACAAAACTGTCTTCAACAGGGAAACAGAAATGGATTTTGAAAGCAGGCTGAGATTTGCTATTTAACAACAGTGTCCTATTGAAAGAGGGTGACGTAGAAAGGCAAGAAAATCTGAGAACTCACATTGCCTTGGAATGGGAGGGAATAGGAGGACTTAAAAGTAGGGACTGAATTGTGACACTTATTTTAGTAGGAAAAGCTGAAATATTAAAGAGATTAAAGGTTAGAGATGGCTAAAACACATGCTCATGCTTCAAAAAATATTTTTTAAGAAGTATTCTCATTTTACTGATATTTTATACATATAATTTATTCATAAGTTTTCAGGAAACTGAGTTGTTATATGCATACACTACATGCAGATAGTTTGAACAGGGGAAAGGAAAATACTTGTGATGATTTGACATATGCTTTCTAAATGAGCAAATCTAACATGCAGGGCCAGAGCTCTGCAATGTTTTCCATTTCTAGCTACACAGAATTGCTTGCTCTTACATTATACCTAACACTGCCCACTACTGAACAAAGCAGAATCCTTGCACTGCTGTGTTTAACTGATATTACAGATGGCAGGATCCTTTTGCAGTTCAAAAAATTCCTCTTAACAACCAAAATGCCAGCTTTCCCGAGGGCTGGAAGGGTAATTAGGAGCACAAATTTGCTGCCGTCTCCTGGCAGGCTGTGTCATGGCAGAACATGATGAACCAATTTCCTTCCAGCAAGACAACAGGAGTTAATGGAAAGCCCCGCAGGGGAGTCCTAATACCGACCCCTATGCTGTAAACCAAAGGTATTTCATTACTGTAGTTACTGAGCTGATGGGAAGAAGGCAACCAGAGATGCTGTCAAGGAAAGGTGGCTGAACACCTGCGATAGTAGAGCAGGGCTTGGATTAACTCACGAGTGAGTTAACCTGATGAAATCACATGTCCTCACCAGGCTGAGCATAGTTCAGAAAGGCATTCTTATGTCCCTTTTTTAGTGAAAAATGGGTGGCACTGTTTTTTGTCATCTGGCCACAATACTTCTTCATGCTGGACACAAGCAAATTCTAGGTTTTTTTGCTTGTTTGGGAGGATTTGTTGTGGGGGTTTTTTTTGGTTGGTTTTTTTTTTTTGGGGGGGGGGTCTTGGTTGGTTGGTTGATTTTGTTTTTTGAGGATTTTTTAAAATTTGTTTTCATTTTTGGAGGGGTTGGGCTTTTTTTTTTTTTTGCCTCTTTTTAGCTTTAGTAGCAAGCTTCTTTGTTCAGCTGGAAAGCAAATTTGCTTTTTAGTACCTTTTTGCTCAGTTTGGTTTGGATGCATGCTGACTGTAATGGTGAACTGATGAACTGCTAGGCTGAGGTGATCAGCATCACTTCAGAAATGGCAGTTTAAGGTAAAAGCTACATAAAACATTGCTTGGGTTTGATTACTCTGCATTTGATATAAGGTGGGTGTACCTTTCATCAAAAAAATCCCAACACCAAGAAATTTTAGGCAGATTTCCTGGTTCTGTGACCATGAGGTAGCCATGTATCAGTCACTAGGAGGTTACTTACTGTAGTTTTACTCCAACATAGACCAGAGTGCATAGGTTTTCAGGGCTCACTGGTAGGTCATGTTCCCCACTGGAAGCTTCAGGGACTGCTGTTCCCAAGACATGCCCTGGCTCTGCTGTGCACCTGGATGAAGCTGAAGGTATGGGGCATACAGAGCCCAAGTCTGCCTCAGGCTGCCTTGCCACCCAGCTTGTACCACCACAGCTGCAATCATGTAGTAGTGTCAGGTTGGAATTTCATTACTTTCAGAAAAGAACTTCATCAGGAATTTTTTCTTTAAATAAAAAAAACCCCAACAGTTCTCAACTTTACAATGCACTTCCCTTTTTTGAGCCAAACACAATGTAATGCAGAGTTTCTTAAGCCTCTCAAACTCATCTTTCAAGACTAAGGCAGTGAAGTCAATTGAGTAGATTGTGCTGCACGGCTTTGTTACTTCACAAGCTGTGTCTATAAAGGAAACAACATGCTTCCATACAGTTTCTGATATCCTGTACGGAATATAATGTTAATTTGATTGCACTGGGTATGTGTTTATCAGAGTTAGCATGAGTTCTGAGTAGTAAATATACTCTTTCAATACCTTTCCAGTAATAAATGTATGTGCTTGTGCAATCAGTTGTGTCACCTTGCTCAAAAGCAGTTCTCTAGGAACAACTTTAAATTTTTCACAGTACTTTTCCTACCGTGTTGCATAGTTACTAGGAATACAAATCACACTTTGAAAAATGCTGAGCAGCAGCAGCAGCTACGTTTGCTGCTTTGCTACATACTATAGATACTTCTCTGTAACTAACACCACATGTCCTGGATTGAACCCCAACACAATTGCAGCATTCTTAGCTCAGCTAATGGAGAGAATGTGTTAATTCATCTTTTGTTTCTCAGTTTATAATGCTCAGCTTTTTGATCAGTTCTCAGGCTCTTTGAAGATTTCTATTCCTAGTCTTTTACTGCTCTTAAGCTCTCTATATATTGTTTGATTCAAAGCAAAGCAACATGTCCAGCTTCCACACCACAGAACCACCAAAAATAGATTCTCCAGAGTATTCGCAGTCATACCCAGACTTTTATAATACTGAAGCCAGCCACAGTTTAGCTGGCTATTGAAGGTAATTTGCTTCATTTTTATTCTTCATAAATTTTCAAAAGTTTGCTAAAAATTAATTTAAACGTTGAGGCTAAGATATAGAAAATGCATTACTTAAGTACAATTCATCCCCACTATGCAAGCAAAGTTGCTCCTTATAGCCTCCTCCCTTCCATACCTGGCAACACATGATGATCTCTGATATGAGGTATTTGCACTGCTTGATCACTGGGTAATAAAACCAGATCTGGAATAGGTGTATTCTAGGTCTAAACAATATTTGCCACAAAATTGTCACCTATGGCACACAACTGTTTGCTTGTGTTTGTTCTCTTCTTGCATAGTGCTGGTGGGGTCTTACCCCATACATGGCTGTGATGTTGAGTCTATCACCACCAATAACCTCATGACTTGATGACTGATGGTAAGCCTTAGTTGCTGGTCACTATCCTATGAACTGACTTTGGTTTTAAAGTCAGACACTGCTGTCAGTAAAAGCTTAAATAAAATTAAAAATCTCTATACCAGGATGGTTGGCAGAGGACTATGCCACTAAATCTGGGAGTTTGGGGAAAATGTCAGGTTGAGGAAACTTGTTTCCATGGACATCAGTGTTTACACTCTACCTTAGTAAGGAAGCTAGCCAACAGGATATTTCCGCTAGGCAAAAAAATGCTAGGGTTATTTGAAAGCAGACACAGACATGTATCATGCTGTTTCTAGTTATTCTGGTGTAAGTCAGCATCTCACTATGATTCAGGAGGTAACGTGTGCCTTTCAGAAGGCATTTTTGTCATGCTAACGGCAGATGGTGCACCTACAGAAGGTTATAACAAATTTTATTGACATGGGTTTCTTTATCCATGTCAAAACAATCAATTCAATGTATATGATGTATGCTTTTGTTCTCTGGCCACTCCTGTTTCTGTAAACACAGGGAAAAGTACTTCTTCATTGTATTTTAGACTGAGTCAGTGCATCACAGTGAATGCTTTACCACCATCTCTGTATGTTGCATTGTTGCTAAGTACAGCACCTAGGTAGAGAGCTTTTTGTAGTCAACACCAAGAAGCCAGCACCTCCCTGCTGCTGAGTCCCTCACCACCACTATTGTTATACTTGCTAATGGATTCAAGTTTATCTGTTGCACTTTAAAGACAGATAATTTCACTGACTTTACTTTCAGTACTCTCCCAGGAGAACTGCAGTGGAACAACCAAGGACTTAGTAGTCTGGGGCACAGAAACAGAAGCACCGTTTGGAGGTTAGGGGAGGGGAGGGTACATCTTTGTTCAGTTTTTCTTGCTGAAGAAAGTAGTCATGGATTTGTGTGCCAAATACTTCTGAAAAATTGTGAAAAATAACTTCTGACAAAAAAAGTGACTCTTAGATCATCTAAGTAGTGAAGTGTGAGACTAAGAAATACATGATCTAGACTGCAGAATAAAACAATATGTAATTCAAATGACTCATCTCAGAAATAGACATTTAGCTTGAATATCAGACTAATGCAAGTACTCTACAAACGAGTCTGTAGTGTAGTAGAAAATATTCCTTTAATTCATACTGATAATGAAATACTAGGGAAAAGTATTTTTTCTAAGGAATGCATATATTAAGAAAAGTAACTGCACAAATTCTTCATTAGAAGTAATACTCCCAACTTTTTTTTAAATTCCATTTTGAAAAGAGGAGAACTGGGGGAAACTGCTCTTGAAGTTGATTGTAGTAACAGTAACTGCAACAACTAGTTTCTCCCTTTTTTAACCTTTTCTGTTTATGATTAAGGTAGTTTAAATTTAGGGTATAGCATCTGTTTTCTTTTCTTTACAATTGAAATTACACAATTGAGTCTCCATGGACTTGATGTTTATATAGCCTTTGACAATTTTAAAATCTATGTAACATACATATTATTTGGTTTTAGGCATAGTATTTTAGCAAAGATTACACAAAGGCTATGCTGAATGGGGAGGAAGATCCTAGGAAAGTGGTAAAGCTATTACAGATAATTCTAAATGTCAAACAGTAGGATTTAACTAGGTGACAAATAAGACATTAAACAGGCCATAGCCTTTGCAGAGAACTTGAAGTTACTTTGTAATAGAAGGAAGATTGCAGACATGAATTGAGTTCAAAGGCTTCTAATGGAAGCAGGGTGGGGGAAACTCCTGAGGCAATAAAATTCTGTGTGGTATCTGATTTAACCCTTGAAAGGCAAAAGATCTGTACAAACTAAACAAAATAATTTAAAGAATTCTACCAAAACCACAATAAATAAAACCTACAGAAAGCCCCAGATACACATATGAAATTGGCCATTTGGCTTCTCTTTTAGGATAGCTTACCAGCCCCATTGACTAAAATATTTATGTAACTGTTGATTTAAAGAATCGGTCAGCAATATGCAAGCGAGCAGAGGTTATCTTTATTCGGCAGCACTGGGTGCATGGGGGATCGCTCCACCAAAGTCATGCACACCAAGGGGACTTTTCAGTCCCCCGTTTATACAAGCTGCTCATACCTATTCATTAACTTTCCAGGAAATTGTTTACATATTCATTACAATTCTGAGAATTCATTTACATACCTCGTGCCTGCGCAATGTCCTTGAGGAGTTATCTCTATGCAGACTCTATTCCTTAGCAGCCATGTTTAAAGCCTCCACCTTCGCCATGTTGCATGTACAACAGGAATCTAAGACCAAATGTCCCTTCTAAAGATAACCAACCCAAGGACTTAGCAGTCTGTGCATCCGTCATGTTGACAATAAGGGTCCTTGGACATTTCCTGACTTTTAACTAAACATAGGTGCATCATCCTTTAGATAAGTGGTACAGCATTCACTATTCATTATCTTTCCACAATGAACAGTCTTAATAAACTGAGTACAAACATACAAACCCCCAAACCTGCAACTTGAAACAACAATCTTCAAAAGAGGGGGCTGCATGCCATTTGGATCAGAACAAACAAGAAAAAACAGATTTCTGGAACAGCAATATACCAACTACCTACTGCAATTGAATGTGAAGTTCTATTTAATTTAGTGTACAGTTTCTGCAGAAAATGTGGAGACTGGTAACAAGTGGTTCTCCTCAGCAGTCCCTACTGCATCCAGTGCTGTTCAACATCTTTGTTGGTGACATGAACACTGGGATTGCGGGCACTCTCAGCAAGTTTGCCAAAGACACCAAGCTGTGTGGTGTGGTCAGCATGCTGGAGGGAAAGGTTGCCGTCCAGAGGCACCTTGACAGGCTTCACAGTTCCACTCATGCAAACCTCATGAAATCCAACAAGGCTAAGTGCAAGGTTCTGCATGTGCGTTGGGGCAATCCCAAGCACAAGTACAGGCTGAACAGAAAATGGATTGAGAGCAGCCCTGAGGAGAAGGACTTGCGGGTGCTGGTGGATGAAAAGCTCAGCGTGGCCCAACAATGTGTGCTTGCAGTCCAGAAACCTAACGGAATCCTTGGCTGCATCAGAAGTGTGACCAGCAGGTTGAGGGAGGTGATTCTCTCCCTCTGCAATGTTTCCATGATACCCCACCTGCAGCATTGCATTCAGTTCTGGGGTCCCCCAACAAAAGAAGGACATTGTTGGAGCAAGTCCAGAGGAGGGTCACAAAGGTGATCAGAGGGATGGAACACCTCTTCTATGAGGACAGGCTAAGGCGGCTGGTGTGGATCAGCCTGGAGAAGAGAAGATTGCAGTGAGACCTTATTGGAGCCTTCCAGTACCTAAAGAGGGCCTGCAAGAAAGCTGGAGAGGGACTTTACAAGGATATGGAGTGATAGGACAAGGGGTAATGGCTTTAAACTGAAAGAGGGTAGATTTAGATTAGATATAAGGAAGATGAGTGTGGTGAGGCACTGGAACAGGTTGCCCAGAGAAGCTGTGGATGCTTTATCTTTGGAAGTGTTCCAGGCCAGGCTGGATGGGGCTTTGAGCAACCTGGTCTAATGGAAAGTGTTTCTGCCCATGGCAGGGGGGGTGGAACTAGATGTTCTTTAAGAATCTTTAAAGTCCCTTGCATCCCAAAGCATTCTATGATCCTATGATTCTATGAATTTGAAACTAATTAGTATGAAAACAGCTGCACTGGGCTCAAAATTATGTAGCCAGAATGACTTTTGCTGTGTTTTCCACCCAGAAAACACACAACTATAAAATTGCATGTTTCAGGAGCCTTTAATGTTGGACTTTTAGTACTGATGCTTCCAGGCTAAAAAAAAAAAATATCTTTTTCATCCCTTATTCCTAGATGGACAAGAATGTCATACAACTCCCAGTAGCTTAAAGGCAAATATTGCTTACTACGAGCCGCAAATCAGCTAATTCTGCTGCTGAATTCTGTATGTGAAGGAATGGCATACAGAAGACATACTTGAATTACAGCTAATAAAACTGTCATTTTGTTGAAAGGAAAGAAAATTACATCAGAAGGTAAAAAGAAAAAAAAAAAAAAACAAAAAGAAGTGTTTTAAAGTCTTTGGGAGAACAACAACTTCCAAGTTGTTTCCATGTGGAGATAAACTTTAAAAAATGGGAAAAAAGCTAGAATTAAGTGAAGTTTTATTTGCTTTCTTTTGAAGCATCCCAAATGAGATTAATTAGCAATTGGAACATGGGTGAGGAAGGAAAAGCATCCAAGTAAACCAATAATCCACTGGGCTTTGCAAATTGTCACTTAGATGTTATTACACAGTATCACAGCTGATTGAGATTGAGGCTGGAAGGGATCTGTGGAGATCCACTAGTCCAACCCCTCTACTTGCAGTAGGGGCAGCTGGAGCAGGTTGCTCAAGGCTGTCTCCATTCAGGCTTTGGATCTCTCCAAGGGTGGAGATATTACTGAATATTTCAACAGATGCGCACTTACATAACAGACCTCCCCTTGAGGCATACAAACAGTAGGTACTTGCTCTTCTATTTATCTTACCTGATTCAAGAGCCTGTTAGGCTGACATTATAAATCCTTTTTCACCTACATCTTTTCATGCACAGCATGCTGCATCACAGGGACTCTTGTTATTGAATACCTGGTTTCCAGCTGAGCAGACAGCTGCCACTCTTTGACATCCATAATAGCTTTGTTAATCTTCACTTAAGAAAATTTTGATGGCAGGAAATTGTTTCCTGTTATTGGCAACAAGCTTTCAAAATAGTTATTCCAAAGAAATCCTGATACGTTGCAAGCATACTGAGGGCTTATACAAGCTTGCTTTGCGATGGAGTGGAGTGGGCAAAGTAGTGTAGCTAAATTAGAAGTTCCACTTGGCAGCATCATGGATGGAACAATTGAATGAAACAGTAAAGTGATCGAGGGAGCTCCCAGTATCTTTTGTGACACCTTTGCTAAAAGGCTGCAGAGCAACCTCCCCATGTAGGTGCGCTCAGATAATCTATGCCAGAGATAATGTATCCACGGGACACTGACTGATACTTCAGATAAAATTTTCTCCTTTTGGAAAATTAAAGTGTGAAATATTTTCTCTCAGTAGCCACAGGAAACCCAAGACCTTTAATTGTTCCTCTTCATCCTGACCACCTCCTCTTTGCTTGGAGTCAGAAGATTTGTGATGTATGTACATACCTTGTCTCCTGGGCTGCAAGGGCAAAATGAACATGTCACATCCTTTCAAATGAAGTACGTATCATCCACACAAGGGATTGCTCATCTGGCTCACATGGAGAATACAAGATTATGATCTTTGCTCCCATCTGTTTCTCCTGCATGTTTTCTGTAGGGTAGTGTGTTGTTGTCAGTAATCTTCCACTCCAACAAGTGTAAGGATGATGAGTTCTCCCATCTTCCCCACTGAGTACTTTCAGGTTAAAACCTAAACTAATTCTATTATATTTAAGCCAGAATAGGAAAACAAAACCAAAAATCCAGGATGGCAAGATATCTCCCACAAAAAATAAGCGGCAGTAAGAGTCAACATGTTAACTTTTTACAGAAAAAGGTAATTTTAGATAAAGCTCTTCATCTTCTTTCTTAATATTAGACCTTAATAACCTGTAGTAATAAAAATAATTTTGTTTTGACACTTTGGAAACAATTATTCAGCGGTAATTAGTTGATATTTGTTTCCTTCCTATATTTTCCTTTTTTGGTTATTGAAGATTCCTTATTTCATAACAACTTTTGGAAAAGCACAGGGAAAAAGGAAAGTTTGGAAAAATCCACAACTTCAAATAAATACAGTATGTTAAATTTTAGACTATCCTGCTATCATACATATTTGTCCAGAGGTAATGGAATTCTCTTTTAAGGAACAGAAAGAGTTTTTAAAAATGTGTGTTCAGTTTTGTGTGGTGTCCTGGTTTCAGCTGGGATAGAGTTAATTTTCTTCTTAGTAGTTAGTACAGTGCTGTGTTTTGGCTACAATGTGAGAACAATGTTGATGGGACACTGATGTTTTTAGTTGTTGCAGGATCATATTTATACTAAATCAAGGACTTTTCAGTTCCTTGGGCCCTGCCAGTGAGAGGGCTGGAGGGGCATGGGACATTGGGAGGGGACACAGCCAGGACAGGTGACCCAAGCTAGCCAAATATTCCATACCATATCATGCCATGCTGAGTATATAAACTGGGGGAGGAAGAAGGAAGGTGGGGACATTTGGCATTATGGTGTTTGTCTTCCTGAGTAACCGTTACTCTTGATGGAGCCCGGCTTTCCTGGGGATGGCTGAGCATCCTGCCCATGGGAAGTGGTGAATGAATTCCTTGTTTTGCTTTGCTTGTGTGCACAGCTTTTGCTTTACCCTTTTTCCCCACCTTTGCATTTTGCTATTATTATTATTGCTAGTATTATTGTTATTATTGCTGTTCTTACCTCTTTATTCTGTTTAAATTATTAAATTTTTCTTATCTCAACCTTTGACTTTTACATTACTTTTCCAATTCTCCTCTCCATCCCTCTGAGTGAGGGGGAGTGAGCAACTGGCTGCATCGTGCTTGGTTGCTGGCTGAGGTTAAACCACAACATGTGGAAAAGTTACGGAGTAGATATTTGTATAACAAACTATTTGCACCAGGTTGTAGCTGGATGCATAAAAGTTTTTGTAATTGTCTGCCAGTTTGTAAGGATGCAGGTGATTCTGAATATCTGAAGTCCTTTGCAAGTCTTGACATTCATTATTTAGGTGACCAAAATTGCACCAGCAATTTCCAGAAGAAAGTTTTACTAGTAATGGTTCTGAGTTGAGGGCCGTCTAACCGCCCTGCAAATACCTGTAAGTTACACATATACTATAAATTGGTCAAAGTAAACTGAGGTTAGTAATCTTTCCCATCCCTCACTCAAAGAGCCATGCAGTAAAGTATTCATTTAGCAAATAGGTCATCAGATTATTTTTAAGTATGAAGTACAGTAAATATCTCATGTCTAATTTGCAGTTATAGAATACCCATCCTGTTCTTTACACAAGTATGGATGGGCAAGAAAAATATCTCATTGTCCACACTGGACCTGATTCTTAGCTAAAAGAAACTAACTGTCATCATTTGCCAATCTGCAAACTTCCAAACCCAAAACCTGCAAACCAGGAACAGAGTCTCTGTACCCTATGTAAAACAGATGTACCACAGATCTTTAAACCTCAGTATTTTCCAAGGGATTTTGCACATCTCTTTGCAAAAGAAGCAACTACCATGAGACAAGTGATAGAAGATGACTACATGAGTATCAGGTGATGACAAAGGTAAAGTCACCACAGATATGTAGTCGTTCTGAGATGTTCTTTTAATTTACCAAAACTTAAAACGTTGAAGACAGTGAGTGCTGTAGTATCCACCTCAGCAGAAGAAAATTCTAAGACTAAGAAAGGATGAGTAGAGCTTGAAAAGAAAGTCAAAGTATGCCAGATTGCACAAAGAAGAGGATCTAGGCAGACCTCAACTATAAACGTCGATGTTAAAAAGAAAAAAAAAAAAAAAATTGCATCATTTCATGCAAATAATAATAATAAGAAAAGAATAATTTCCCCATTCTCAGAGCTCCAAGATAAACTTAGTCAGAAGAAAAAGTCAGCTCACAGATCATAGGTCTTGGATTCTTTTCAGTCTTGTTTTAATTACTTGGAAACACTGAAACATCTAGTCCCAAGCAAGTTCAGCTTTTCATTTCTATATGATTTTTATCCGAGGACTGCAAAGTTAAATCCTGCTAACTGCTCTTAGATTTCTGTACTTACATTCTAACTCTGGAGCTGACTTTCTCATACTGTATGGAAAGTTGTAGAACACCAGGTTTTAGTTATGAAATATTTTATATAAATGTTTCCCTTCTGTATTTATTAGAGCAGCATCATGTGTCATATTTAATGTTTATTTTATACTTATTAACATTTAGATTTGCTGTCCCAAAACCATTTTAATGATAAATTGAGTGATCTTATTAATTTCAATAGTGTTGTCATAATTGTAGAATGGTAATTTATTTACCTTAGCAATAGATATAGTCATGGATGAAAAGATTATTCTTCAGTTTAGAAAAACAATAATGCTGCTTAAGTTTTGGGACAGGTGAAGGCTACAACAAGCACACTGTGTAAGAATAAAACAGCACATCTGAGAAAGCAAAAAATGTCTAAAACCATTGTATCTTCAGATGTAAAAGTTCATCATAGCAAAAATTCAGATAAAGTAGATCAGGATTTTTGCATAAACTGGTTGTTTTGCATTGTGCCAAAAAGAAAAAGAATCAAAATAGAACCCCAGAGATAAAGCCCCATTGAAATAGACCAGAACATTTTCAATATTCACAGGATAGACCGTCCTATAAAAAGGAAGCTTCTCAGGACTCGGAATGCATAATGACACCCTACTGTCATTAACCTTTTTCAGCAATTATTAAATTCCCCCAACCTTCACCAAACTGTGTCAGACAGCCCCTACTTATTTCGGGGTAGGTACCTGATAGTGAAATGTGTGTGTACAAGAGCTCATAGCACTGAAACATAGAGAAAAGAGGTTAAGAAAAAAATCATTGTAATGGTGGTAAATCTTCAAATTATACAGGTGTATTACTGGTGTTTAATACATGGGTAACTGGTTTATATAGAAATGTTCAGTTCATCCATCCCTGAAACTGGACAGAAAAATCCTCCATTTCCATCTATACAATTTTGCTAAGGAGCAGGAGTTTGTTAAACCTGAATTTTTAGTTAACCCAGTCACACAGCAATCTGAAACCAGTGATATCTGGGTTCCAACTGTCTGGCAAATCTAGGGCTATTCATGTACTGTCTTTAGCGAGAAAGACTTTTTTCTGATCATGAAAGTGTGACTAAAACCTGTGGACTGAAAACATTTACACTTGTAACTCCTGCTTTCATTATACCTGTTATGAAATGTTTAGGAATCAACTGTATGTATAAAAACAATTACAAGGAACACACAGGGAGCTAAAAGTCTGCAGGTTTTGGCTAAAGAATCAGGCCCTCAGAAGACCACTGGGTTTACAACAGTAGCTAAACAAATCCTGAAGCAAACATGTCTGTGGTACAAAGTAGAAAGGATTGGGAGAAAAGGTAGTGGAAAGAATGAACAAAAATGTAAAAGCTAAATAATGAGATACATTCAAATACACAGATTTTTTCCTCTCAAGAAAACTAAATATGGTTCAAATATTCATTTTAAAATCAGCATTCTCTTGAACATCTATACAAATGACCCAAATTGCTTTTGCATGGGAAAACACCTATTACTTACAGTAATTAACATTTGTGCTGTTGGCCTGCTGTTTTGTATACCAGTTTTAATAAAAAATCCATTTTCCATGGATAGAAGCCCTGAAAACAATGATTTACCATGGAAATATTGACACAATGCAAAACACAATAGAACCAGTTGTGCTTTTAGACATAAATGATTCATACTGCAATGAGTCACTGCTCTACATAGGGGACTTGGTTTCCTGGCTCCATCAGTGCTCAGTTTATATCCTAAAACTTTATACTTGAATGTTTGCCATAATATTAACTTGCATATCTACAATTATTAATAAAGACTACCAAATTATCTACAGAACTACACAATTTTTTCTGTGTCACAGATGCAGATAGCAATGCCATACTTCATCAAAAGCCTCTCATTCTTGTACTTTTGGTATACTCATACACAGGTCAGTATGCCATGTGGTTAACCCCAAGTTCCCTCAAGGAAAACTCTTCTTTATAGTCAATATATCTAAAAAGCTGTAATTACTTGGCCTTAATTCTCTTGGATTATTTTAGTTGTATTCTCTTGTGCTTATTTGTTATTTCTTATGGTTTATTGAGAGCTGGTTTTTTGCCTGATGTTATACAGTCATGAAGAAATAGACTGAACAATACACATCTTTATTTCTAATGTTCCTTTTCTTTGTGCAATAGGGTATTGCTATTTTGAGGTTTCACACAGACACTTGTAACTCCAACTGAGCTGGGAATTTATAGAGAATTTTCCCTGTATTTCAAGTAGACAAATAGCTTGCACTTTCACAGGCTGAAAAACATATAACCAAAATACAAAGTATTGTAACTCCATAATCCCATGTTGTCCTGCTGTTAAAGACAGACAGCTTGTAACAGAACCCCGCTTACAATTTAGAGGCATTTGAAAATATAGATTCACATTTTGAGGCCCATTTCTAGCCAGTTACCCAAATCCTTCCTGATTTTAAGCAAAAAGTCAACATAATTAAAAGAAGGAGGGACCTGTCCAAGTAATTTTTGATGTAAAATGATTTCTAGTATCTTATAAAACTTGATGCTGAACAGCTAGTGCTTTATATGTTCAAAACAAACACCTATTTGCTGGTTGATGTAGTACTACCTTGCTTCAGGGCTTTCTACAGCAAAAAGTTCAACAGCAAGAAGACAGCATTTCTTCAAGCTAATAACTGGGCATCTTGCTGGGTAAGGAAAACCACAGTGCAAACACATGATGGAAATACAGCCATGCCTCTCTAAATAATATAAAGCATGGCAGTCATAGCTGTTCAGTTGTCCCTGTTCAGCATTACAACAGTAGGAAAAAGCTGATGAGGAGAAATGTTGCCACGTGGTGAATTATCTGTTCCTTGAAATCCTGAAATAAATGAATTATACTTTTCTTAGCATTTAGACTTTTCCTTAAGAAAGAAAAAAAAAAAAAGAAGGAAAAAAAAAATATTAGACACAGCCAAATGCGTCAGGCAGATGTGGCTGGAGAACCTTCCTGAGGTGCCAGCTGGATTTGTACTAGCATTCTTGGAGAGACTGAAGACACGAATGGCTGCTTTGAATTTAATGTATGTTATTTCCTGCTTCCTGGCGTTACTTACGGGACATTTGCTGTCCACTCTGCTGTGCCCTCCAAATGCTTTTTTTTTCCCCTTCTTCCTTTCAATTTTTAATTAATTTTAAATACCGACTTTTCGTAAAACAAAACAAAAAACATTAAATTGTTGCCTTAAACTTTTGGCTCCAATCACTTCATTCTTAACCAAAGACAGACAGCGATTCACGGTAAAGAGTAAAGGCAAATGGTTAACACATTTTAAGATAGATTTTTGGCAATGAAAGGAATTTGTGAAATAGTTTCTAACACAGAGCTGCTTACTAGAACTACTAGTATGTTTCTGTGACACCATTGCCCTTGCAAAGCTTATTTGCAACTCACATTGTGATTATGTAATATGAGCCCTTCTGATGACAAACAACATAGTTTATCCAAAAATCTTATTTATAAAAACAGAATCAGTAAGCTTCACAGTAAAATTGGTGGGCTTGACTCTAATCTTAGTGGTCAAATACTCTGCTCCACCATCTACGATTGAAATATGGACTATGTACATCAGATTATTAAGGTTCCAGGATACTTGCATTAATATGCAAGTACGCATATATATCTACACATACACACATGCTCACACATGTTTTGGACATGTGTGTCTGTTCCTCTAACTTTTAGATATTGCTTTCTAACATGTATTGTTAGAAACATAGTTTTGAGAATTATTATTTGGATGCTAGCAAGTGAGTGTTGAACCCTGTTTTGTTTCATCATTTAAGCAGTTCTGTGACAAGAGACAAATAAAGCTATAGAGGTTTTGTTCTTGATTATTTATATTTAATTTTAATATTTATTTTCTAGAATGGTTGAATCCCAGTGCCCTGCAGTCCTACACAGCCATATCCTTGTTCCTGCATAAGCCTGCCCACAGCCTGTCAGGTCCCTATCTATCTTTTCTTGGCCTGACAGCCCAGCAAGAAACAGCACACACTGTGGCTTGGTGAAGACCACAGCCCTGGCGACTGACCGGCAGCTTTCTGCGAGCTGCCTGCCTGCCTGGTTGCTGTTTCTTAGCTGCTGGGTGAGCCTAAACAGAACAACTCAACTTTGATGGATCAAACAAACAGCTCTGGAGCCTGAATGAGGCCCCTGGGCAATATTTTGTGCAGGCCAGTTGAAAGAGCTTAATATCTTTGAAAACTCGATGTCTTTGTCAAATTTTGTTGAAACCATCCAAGGGACTCCAGGGTACTAGTGAGACAGACACAGACACACAGACAGCATGAATGCCTAAGCCTTGTTTCCTCAGGAAACCAGGCTAAAAATGCGCCTAGAGGTATTTTTAACATCCCAAACTGTTAAGCAGTCCTCAAGATGAGGAAAAGAAATACCGACACTGCATATTGTTTGGAGGAAGATTTCAATGCACAGAATGACAAGAAAAGTAACAATCTATTCAATGCTATCTAAACCAAGCATTTTGGGTGGAAAAGGACTTTCCACAAATCAGACCTGAATGAAATCAACATCAATAACTACAATAATTTGAAATTGCTATTAATTATAAATGGTTATAAAGCAGTTCATAGCAGTTTTTCTTCAGATCTGCTCAGAATGTCATCCCATAAATTCTCTGTCACATGTGTTTTCATTGTCACATGTGTTTTCATTCTGTTCCAGAAATATTTAGATGCCTCCCATTTCTGCAGAAGTATCTGTACAGTACTCGATCTGTAGTTTGTCTGATATTTTGTAGGTTTAGCTCATGACTTCCAGATCACACGCTGTTTTTAATTGAAGAGAAAGCTAACTTATCTTGAATATGAAATAAAAATTAGCAAGCATAAAAAATATTCTGTGTTGTATGAGTGGCTATCTAGACACACTAACTCAAGAAGTGTTAGTGCAAATATGCACCTGTTATCAAAGCATGACTGAAAACTGTTAAAAGATGGGGAGGGGGTAGAGTTTAAGTATATACTGAAGATACTGCCTTATAGCTTCAAAACTTTAAAAATGTGAACAGTCCCTCTGACGTCAATGAAATAATCTATAGATTTAAATTAACAGACTTGCTAAAGGAATAGAATTGAGGCCTATTTGACCAGCCTTACCATTCCTGCCATGAACTAGTGACTAGATTGCTCCTTCTGGAATTGAAGTATAAGGTGTAGAAATCAGTCAGTCTGCTTTACCACTGGAAAAGAATTTATTCTCTTCCATTCTATGCTTGCATTTCAGTCGGCACAAATGACTTTTCTTTCTACAAGCTGATAATTCAGAATAAGATCCAAGCAGTGCTACAACAACTGATTGCAGAAGAGGAGTAAATTCGTAGGTCCTGCCCTTTCCACAAGGCCTCAACTTCCGTAGGGGCCAGCCTTGAGTGAGTCCTGTACCATGATCCTGCAAGCTTGTAAGGACCCCAAAGGCAAAAAGATGGGTCTGTGCGCTAATGTAGAGATAGTGTGAAATCGCTCCCGTGCCTGCCTGCTTTGTCGTCAAGATGCTTCCTGATACTTTTTGGTTGAGGCTAGCCTGTGCTTTCCCAAACATAATTTGGGGGATAGAAAATCCAGGAACTGTTCAGATTAGGAAGACTCCAGTGTGACTGTCCTGTTTTGGGACATCTAGCTGCAGATGGGAAAAGGGAAGTTTAGATGTGTGAACTCAACCCAGCCTTTGCTGCTTGGTTCTGGAGCCAGAATACGGGCCCTGGTTTATTTTATTTAACAATACAGACAAAGCCTCAGTGTCTATACTTGGGCACTTGATAGCATATGATAGTGCTCAAGCTTGCTGTGGACAAGCTGGCATAACAAAAACCAGTTTTTCTTCAGAGAGAGACAATTTCAAATACAAAGACAATAAGGACATGTAGAAATATAATCACATAGCTCAGAAGAATTTGCTGGAGCAATAAGAACTTGCAGAACAACCCAGCAATTCCCCTGGGCCCCATAAACATCCTGCCCTGGTCCACAGGCTCCATGGATAGACCACAACAGCAAGTGCGTTGTAGGACTGAATCTGTAGATTCAGCCTGCAGGGTAAAAACTGGCCAAATTATTTTGGAGCTAGTAGCTGTTCTTTGGCGACTTCACAACTCTGCTTGAGCAAAGCAGACAGCAATTCACTCAAATTTGCAGTGAAGTCTGTATTACTCTGTATTTCAAAGAAAGGGGGCAGAAGTCTTTGGAAATTCTGTCCCATTGCAAGTAGCCTGTAAAGAAATGAAGGGAAAATTTTCTTTCTTTTATCATGTTACAGTATTTACATTTGATGAGAAGATTCACTTTCATGAGTCATTTCATTTAACTTTGAAATGTATTTATTTGGATATATGTTCTTTGATATGAATTCTCATGCATATGCAGAAGAATGCATAAGCAAAGAGATGAAAATACCTTAAATTATGTAGTTACCTGGTTTATTAGGATATAGAATCATGGATTTCTCTGAGACTCCACTGTGCCTTTTGTGGATACAATGAGGTACATTAAAGCTATCACGTGTGTATTTTTTATCTGTTACTTTATATTAGATCTCCATAGTCTAATTACCATGTGGTTTTAGCATACACACTGCCTCTAGATTACCGGGAGACCAGATTCAGAATGCAATGTTTCAGCAGTTCTTTTACATTCATTCTGTATGCCAAAACAAAACACTTTGAAATTTTGTTTTTGGTTTTTTCCATATGCCAATTTTCACACAGCTCATATCACAATCATTTGTAAATACATATGTGCAAAAATATGCTATTAAAAGGAATTCAGAAAACTTTGGCAAACAACTCTTCCCTGCTGTGAGCAACTGATTTATATTTGTTGCTACACATTTTGAAAATTAGGAGTAGAAGCAAAGAATAAGAAATAATTATTTTCAGACAGAAGTATCTATCAACTTCCTACTGTGATTTTTGTCTTGTATGAAGCACTGATGAAACTCTGTATTGCATTTGGCAGCATAAATAGACCACAACTAATGTTTAAATTCATAACTTTAAAATGTTTAAACTATATGTTAATATTCAGTGTCCAAGGTCCATATGTCTTGTTTATTTGTTATTGCACTTTGAATAACTGAAATTAAAAAGAAATATGGAAATTTCTTAACATGGTAGTTACACCTTCAGAAAACATGCTTGTGATTACTGGTCATTTGAAATAGCAGCCTGCCTATCTACTGAATCAAATAGCTTGCATACTCAGTACTTCCCAAGCAATAGTATTCAGACCTTTCTTACACACAAAACAAAAATAAATTCAAGCAACCTTACAGCACCATTTTCTGTCCTTTTTTTTCAGCCTAAGAAAATAAGCAACATTCTATAGCTGCTCATGGGCATCTGCCACTTCTTGTTTCATTCCCTTCTTGCTATGGCCATTATCTCTTTCTCACCTGTTTGCTCAGCAATGCAGTGCAGCTGGGGCAGAGTGCACCAATAAATTGAACTGGGCCCCTATGCTCCGCTTCAGGCACCTGGAGTTGTTTCTATGCTAAGATCCTGGTGTACAGGATATGCAACAGGGAGACAGGGGCTAGCTGAAGGTAGGGCACATCTGCTTGAGTTCCCCACCCTGTGCTAGTATTGTCAGAGACAGCAGCTGCCTTACCTCTCTGGAAAGGTGCATGACATTTCACGTTCTTATGCTTTTAAAATGGGTTTGGATCTTTAGACGGAAAAAACTATTAAATTTAATTTCAAGGTAAACTAAGGTATTTTTGTTCTAAAACGCAGAAAATCTGCAAGCTTTAGCTAAATTTAGCATTACTAATAAATGCTTTTAAAATACACTTTAAAACCAAGCTTTTTAATATTAATTCTTTCTTCATTTGAACACCAAAATCTGGGGTAACAAAGGTTATTTGTGGTTCTGCATTTTGTTGTTTGTTTCTTTCCAATGCTATGCAATGTGCACCACTGAATCAGAAACTGAAGCAGCAGTGTGCCTCTGAAGTTCCTGTTATTTTGGGTACAGTATCTTTGATAGCAAAATCTTTTTGTTGTTGTTGTTTTTTTAGCATCATCCTATTACATTCAAGGAAGGTTTTCTACATCTGATGAAGCTCTTTTGCGGATCTGTTAAAAGACTGATATAAAAATCCCTGTTTGCATTGATAAATAGTTTGAGATTAATTAGACACATCATGAAAAAAATAGTGAAAATAGCTTATTGGCTTTTTTGTCTGTCCAGTTTGTGACCCTATCAATAGGCACATAGAATAATAAAGTAGGATCATTTTTCAGCATTACATTTCAGTAGTACAAAATTTGAAAAAGCATATGCTTTTATGTTACTAAGAACGTTATTATGGATGTGGAATCAAGCATGTACGGGACTTGAACTTTCCAGAGCACACATATATCTGACAATATAGCTGGAGACCTCTTGGTTGTAAAGCCAAAATATAATATATAAACACGCATAATGTGAGATACCTCATTTCAGAACACAACACAAGTCCCTTATCCTTCAAGAAGAAACCAGAATAATAATATCAAAACTTCTACAGTTCATCAGAGTCTCAAGGAGAACTAAAACTGAATAACAATTAAAAAAAAAATCAGCAAAAGGAGGACAGAACTTGAGCGTATTTACTCTGGTTCATTGCTGATCTTTCACTCATGAGTACAAAACAGCATGAGTGAGAAGTTTGTAAGACTAAAGACTTCAAGACAGGGACATAAAAGAACTTGAATACTAAGGAATGCTATTAGCACAAGATGATAAACATGAATGATCTATCTTTACACTAAAACTCTTATGTAAACCTGATTAATCATTGTCATGAATGTTATGTACATATTTTTAAAACAGTATTTGCTTTACCCAGTAAAATATAGGATTTTTGTATTCTTTGAAGAACAGTTTTACTCTAAATATATGTTCTTCAAGGATGTTTAGGGCCACCTGTTACAACACACTCTAAGACAATGCTACAAAAATGTATACTAAAAATTCCAGATTAAATGGTGTTCAAAGAAGAAACTGATTGTTTGTTCATTGCCTTCTTGAATTGAAGGAATACTGAATACATGTAAAAATCTGAAAAACGTGGAGTATGAAAATACAAGGTATGTGTACTGCTAAATAGGATCTGTAAATGTTAATCCAAGTTATGTATTCCTATGTGCTTTACATCGTTATAATCACATAGCTGGAATAAAAGTCACTCTGGTACAGAAGTCATGCTTGTCCTCACACAAACTTTGTGTCTCAAGTAGAAAAGTAGATTATTTCTTAAAAAAAAGAATAGCAATCTGAGAAAAAGGCTAGCTAAGTTTCTCAGACTTTAAAGCTGGAAGAGAAATTAAGGTTGAACTGTTTGATGCTTTTTAAAAATTAATTTAACAAATCAAGTTTTTAATTCATATTCTTGAAAGTTGAAGGACATTAATATTTAGGTTGTGTGGATTTTGGCTGGGATAGAGTTAATTTTCTTCATAGTATCTGGAATGAGACTGTGTTTTTGATTTTTACTGAAATAACGTTGATAACACAGAGATGTTTTAGTCATTGCTGAACAGTGCTTACAGAGCCAGGGCCTTTTGCGCTTCTCACCCTACCCCACTGGTGAGCAGGCTGGGGGTACAGAAGGCATTGGGAGGGGACACAGCTGGGACAGCAGACTCCAGCTGACCAAAGGGATAGCCCATACCATATGATGTCATGCTCAGCATGTAGAGCTGGAGGAAGAAGGAGGAAGGGGGGGACATTCAGAGTGGTGGTGTTAGTCTTCCCAAGTCACTGTTACACATGCTGCAGCCCGGCTTTCCTGGCGATGGCTGAACCCCTGCCTGCCCATGGGAAGCAGTGAATGAATTCCTTGTTTTGATTTGCTTGTGTGTGTGGCTTTTGCTTTACCTATTAAAATGTCTTTATCTCAACAAGTTTTCTCACTTGTACTTTTATGATTCTCTCCCCCATCCGACTGCACGGGTAGTAGGTGAGTGGCTGTGTAGGACTTAGTTCCCAGTTGGGCTTAAACCATGACTAAGCTCTTTTTTCATCCTGCTATATAGAATACCATATCTATTATTTTATTCCCTAGATTTGCAGTAACAACGATAATTAGAACTAACCACGTCTTGGAGAACTAGCTGCTTTTAAGACAGTCTTGCTGTTGTATGTTATAGTATCCAAATGCTTATTACAAAATTACAACATTACCATGCTAATTCACTTCACTAGTAGTCAAACAAATGAGCCAAGTCATTTCAAAAGTTAAAATGGTGGCACAGATAGGAATTGTAGAAGTTGATGAGGAGTATCTCAGACAACAGTGTTAGACTGAAATGCATGTGCATCATTCCTTGGGGACATATCCCTTAGAGCAGTTTAAATATAAAAGTCACCTTTAAAACTCTTTCCAGGACTTAGAACTGAATTTGATAAAATCAAACAAGTCCAAATAGATGTAAAATGTTGCAAATTATTATAGCATATGAGTTTGGACCTGATAGAAGGAATGAACAAAGGTCAAGAAGATTGAGAAGATTATCTAGGATTCCACAGGAGAAAAACCTTTTTTTGGAGTTGCTTTAATTCTGTGAAAATGTTAACCTGTTTATACCAGAATTCTTAAAACAATTCATGTAAACTTGCACGTACTCGGTGTGAGGTTCTCAAGGAGGTGTAACTGTTATTTTTGTGCAACTGACCCTACCAGTTTCTGAGTTCCTTTGAAGAAAACAATCCTTATTTAATAACTAAATGAGAAATCTGCTCTTTTCTCCACTGAAATTATAGGTTACACTCAAATTAGTACCTTCAGATTACATGTTTTCTTCTGTCTGGAGAAAACAAAACCATGAAACATCTTGCTTGTGCCCCTGAGGCTAAATAAGAAAGAAAAATTTTAATACAACCTGACATTCCTAAATGCAAGGAGTTAAAAACAAATAAAATTGTAGTTCTATCTGCCTCCCAAACAAAACCCTGAAGTCTCTCTCATTTGCAAGTAACCTCTAAAAATTAGTGTTTACTTTGCATATACACACAAGCACATTCACAGACTCTTGCCAAAGAAATCTGGAAAATAAAATCAGTTGTTTCATTGTAATTTCCTATTATAGCTAGATAAGTCCTTCACCACATTATTATTTCTCCAGTTTTGAAAGGAACTAAGATCACACATAGTTACACCACTATACTAAATCTTTTCTGAAAGAAACATAAACATGTAAATTTTTTGTGAGTTTCAGACAGTTATAGTTCAAATCTGTATGGAACAACCAAGTATGAAATACAAATGAAGTTGTTTAGCCGTATAATCAATTGATCCCACTGCTTTGCTATACCATTCTAATAAATCATTGCAATAAAGCTAAAACTCTGAAACGGTGTTTGATAAAGGAGACAGATTTTTAGAAGTCCACAAAAAAATCAGAACTAAAAATGGATAAGAATCTGTCTTTAGCATTGCATATAAATATTCATATCTATATCTACAGATATATGATACCTAATATGAAAACATATCAGAAATATATATCTGTACACATTAGCTTGGTATTAGCAAATTGGACTATATTCTGTAAGATGTCAAGCTCTTTTTAAGGACAGAAATAGAGCCTTTGAAAAATCACAAGGCAGACTTTTGTTGACCTCTGCAAAGCCCATGGAGAGCAAATCTCCAGCTGCCACGTAACGAACAAAACAAAATTGCAATGATAAAGTGACATTAACAGCTGCATAGTGTTTGCAAAAGTTATTTGGTCTTTTAAGCCAAATTTTTGTGATTTTTATATAAAATTGTAATGTGTGTGAATAAACAACTGTTTAATAATAAACCCCTTTATTGTTATAAATGACAGAACACATATTTCATGATGATATGTCCTGGTGAAAAAAGAGTTTTATCACCATTTGTTTCAGCCACATGTTCTCATTCACAATATTGCTTACAGAACTAAAAAATATTTATTTTATGGATTAGAATGCTGGATTATAGCAGATACCATAGCATCACACGATAGTAGTGGGATAAACTCATTACACAAAGTATCAGATCCTCTTTACTAAATCTTCATTCAGCCCTAGAACTAAAGTCTTTTTGAAGTGCAATTTACTAAAGTTTTCTGATCACACTGCTACATTTCTCTGCTTTAGAAAAAGGGACAGACAGAGAGAAAGGAAGATATGCAGAGAAAGAAAGGAAGAAAAAGAAAAGGAATCACATGTATTCTTTCAATGTCCCATGGCTTTTTACTGTTTTAGTCTTCCTCAGCACCACACTTAATGACTATTTTGGGGGATGGAAGAACCCTTTATTTTGGCATTTCCCAGATGTACCTTTTCTAGGTACTGACCTCTTATTTCACTGAGATTTTTAGGTTATACTGGATTACAAACTTGCCAGACACCAGCTGAAGAACTGGAAGAAAATAGCGGACTTCTTTGTTAGCTCCTTTGCAGGACTTTGGCTATGCAAGGGAGTTCAGTGTTCACTTCTAAAATATTTTTGTTCCTACTTCTATGGAGGGAATACAACTTATCAAGGTGAGCTCTGCCAAAAAGAAAAGGAAAAAAGTAGGGGAGAAAAAAAAATCCCAATGACCTCAACTAACAAAATGTAAGATTAAAAAAAAAAATATCTTTATTCTCCTGTATACTCAAGACTTAATTGCCACATCCTGGAATAACTCAAGTTCTACAGTAATTTAACATTCAACAATCAAATTCAACCAATTGTTTTGAACTTGGCAAAAGACCTTCATTCCTTCTTTCCCCACCCTGCCCAAAAAAGGATGCAGAAACAAAACCAAGCCTCATGTTTTGCACTTTTTTATCACGTTCAAGACTTGCTTTGCAAAGACCAAACACATTGTCTGTAAATCCTAGAGATCAGAGAACTTCTCTGATCTGATAGAGAACCACAAAGGAACTATGCACAAATTAAAAGATAGATTTAATAGAAAGTAAGCAAAGGGAAGTCATGTCTAATAGAAATATATTCCTTTGAAATTTGCACAGACAAAAATTAAACTCAAGTCAATCTATGTCTAAATTACCAAACATTGGCTTGATGCTCTAGGTTGTACCTAAGGCCCTACATTTTTTTGCAAATTCAGTGTCACTATACCCTTTTGAGTTCTGAAGTACTACACCTGCAGCTTCAATAGTGAAGAAACCAAGAGACTGATCAGAAAATCCTCTAAAGACTACGATTTTAGTGAAACTAGCTAAGGAGTGAAACTCTATGGAGTACAATAACTATGCAAACTCTGAGGCTGGAGGAACTCAAATTGTTTTCCCAATCTGTATCAAAACAATGCATATGACAATTCAAAATGAATTTATTAAACTTAATAAATTAAATTGAGTAAACTTGCTTTGTTAAAATTCTCAGCTTTGTCAGTTAATGCTAGAAAATGTCATTATGATGGATTGTTCACCTACTCTTCTACCAGTTCGAAAAAGATGAACTAATAGTACTGACATGCACAATATCACTTACACCTTTCACTGATTTGTGTCGTTCATTCTTTCATGGTCTAACCATGAACTAGATTAACTACACATATGCAATACAAACATATTTTTTCAGTGCTATAATATATTTAAAATCTAAGACCATTGTGATAGAAAACATTCATGAAAAGGGTCTGAAGATATGACCTTAAATATAGTTAATACTTTATGATTAATTAATACATGGATTTGAAAAATTGCTTTGAAATTATTTTTTTGGGTTTTACTCCCTATAGGGTTTCAAATCTAGGAATGAATTTTAGGAGACTGGGGAGAAGATATGGAGGGGTGCTGGTAAAATGAGCATTAGAAACATATATGGAGTTAAATTTTTAATTCAATCACAAATATTCACTAGTTAGTATTTTGGGAGAAACAAACAAATTCTGTAACATTAACCATAAGAATCATGTAAACTAGTAGCACTGCTATGTGTTCAAGATTTATCTTTTAATTTGTTGCAGATACAGAGCTTTCACTACATCTCCTTGAATCCTACCTACATGGCAGGCTGTTACCGCCATATGAAGTGGCAGGACCCACTTCCAGCTCTGGCTGCTGTCACTGTTCAAGGTTTCTCCTTAGACCCCTGCTCAGCCATCAGCCAGCTGAGAAAGTGCTCACTGGTACTGAAGATAGAACAAAATAATAATAAAAGTTAAAATAAATTAAAAGGGCATACCAATGCAAAGCCAGTAAAAATCATTAATAAATTCAAGACCTAAAAAGCCCAGCTATGAGACTGTCTTACATTAGATTAAATTGTCATTCCTTTTTAACAAGGATTTTTGTAATGAATTTTGAAAATCACCATGTACTTCAGAGAAATACGTTCTACACCGATTTAGTGATCTAATACTTGTGACTATTTGTACATTTGCACTGCAAGCAAGTAAAGAAATGGATAGGATGAATAATATATTTCTTGAAGTATGAGCTACCACTTATATATCTGAGTGTCAGTAAGTCCTCAGCATAGTGCCATCATAAGTGCATATGCACCATGCAAAAGTTATAAAATATATGCAATATATTGAAAATTAAATCCATATACATATTACACACACTTTCTTGCGATAATTATACTAAACCTCAAGAGTAAACAAGTTTTCAGCAATTATTTCATAGTTTCTTTCAAATATGTCTCATATAAAGCTAAAGACAGGCAAGGGGGGAGGAAAAGAAGGAGGGAGGAAGATAGAAAGGAATTTTGACCAAATCCCCTAAGTGCAAAGTATTACTCATTAGCAGTCTGTGACATGCTAAAAGCTTTACCCTGCAAAACAGGACTAACCCTACATCAATAAAACTGTCTGCATGAATTCTCACAGCTCGTTGATAAAAGGGAAGGAGGAGAGGAGCTGGAGAGCAGCTCAGCCTTTCTTCAGTTGTTTATACATCTAATGCAACAACTGGGGGGATCGATGCAGTATGTACCGTATGGGTACAGTATGTCAGATTGCTCTCTGCGCAAAAAGCATGCCTAACAGCTGGTTTTACTCTCATGTTGGCGTGCTTCATTGACGCCATTTCAGTGCCTCTTTCCCTCCCACTGAGCTGAATTTTGGGGACAGAAGATATGACCACAGCACTTTTGTGAGATAGTTAGTAAATGAATGTCTGGTTGTCAAATCACAGGCAGTCAAACTAGTTCTAAAGTTTATAGTGAAAGGAGAGTGGAGACAAAAAAACATTGCCTCATTATGTATGTATTTTGGTAATTATTATTTCATATTATTTTTGGAGGCTGATAACATCACTACTATCCCCCCCACTCACAGCCTTGGAAGTCAGGGACACTACAGAAAACAGCAGTATCTGAATCGCTTGTTCTCGCACACATGTGGATTTGAAAAGGTAGTGAAACAGATGTTATGAACGTGTAGTTAATTTCCTTCATATTTCACATGGTGTTCTGATAGTGTTTCACAATAGGACAGACATCAAAACTTCAATGCATTTCTCCAGATTTTTCCAGAAAAGCAAAGCAGGAAGAATGTGATATTTGGAGGATCTTAGCAAAGAGAGCAGTAAAGAGAATGAAACTAAAAGATTCACTGAAGAAAAATCATTGCAAGCAGTAATACCTTTAAACAATATTAACTGCAGATTTTTTTCTTTACTGAATAGGAAATGACATTGATTCACTTAATGACAAAGAACTTCCTGATAGCCTTAGACTTATCTGATGTCCTCTGCCAGGATGTACAGATGACCCCCATGTGAAAACACTCAGTATGTCTCTTCACTTGGTACAGAACATCTCTATGTTTTGCAAGCATGTAAGTGTACCCTGTCTAAAAGGGAGACTGAAAACTGGCCATACTAAAGCAGTCACAAGGTAAGGGCTTTGCCTTTTGGGGGCAGCCACGATGAACACTGCAAATGGGATCAAAGTACAGTAGAACGACCTGCTATCATATGGAAAAGAGAAAATGGTGCACCACTTAGAGCAGCTTCATTTGAAAGACAGCATATCTGTACAACTATGCGTGTTGGATGCAAGAAGCTCAAATCTGGACATAGCAAGTCAAGAACGAAATTTTGTGGAAGACTTTCTCCTGTGAAAGGCATCTGAGGTTTTCAGGATTACCAGTTGTATCCGTACTGGCCTAGGAGCCCACTTTCAGGCATTGGGCATCCTTTTTGAAATCTAGCTATGTCTGCAGGAAATTACAGTCCCCCAATGCAGACACCCTCAGGCAGCACATCCCTTTGTATCTGGTGGTAAAGATACTCATCTGGTATGCCTTATCCTGTATATTTTTCCATTGAAGTAAGTGGATTCAGGGCACATCTACCACTTATTTTACAGTAGCACAGCAGAGTTCAATTGAAGCAGGTTAAGTAGCTGTTGTATAAACAACTTAGATGGCAGCAAATGGTGCTCTCTGGTATGTATGCAGTGATGAACATAATTCCCTTTTTCACAGTAAGAGAACAAGAGAAGGTGGATGTGAACATATTGCTTTGTTGTTCTTTAAGGAGTAACAGTGGTTTAAAAGTCTTTACAGTAAAAATCCATTTAATGACAGCATGATTAATTAAAAATAAATAAATAAAATCAAGAAACCATCATCTCCCTGAGGTGTCTCTGGAATTTAAGTGGGCACAAGTTGCAAAACCAGGTTCTGTGATTCTACAGTGACATAAGGAGTAAAAGCTGGAAAGAGAAAAGCCTCAGTTTAATCATAAGCAGCTACAGAAACTCTGTGTCCCAGCTGTGATCTCAGGAGAGCCATTTTAACATAGGGGTGTTGCTAAATGTATGTGTCCCAAATAGCTGAGACCCATGGAGACCAGCTTTAGATAATGAGCAAAAGAAGGTCAACAATTGCTGCATACAAGGAAAAGTAGCACAGCCCTTCATGTATCTATCCCCATACCACTTATAAAACTTGAAGTGCATTGAACATAACATTTAACTTTGGCTGAACTTGATAAACAACTTGAACAGCGTAAGAAATGCTTAAGTAGCCTCTGCTGCATTCTGTGCTAACAAACTAATAATTTAAACATATTTAGGCAGCTTCAACTACAAGACATCCACAATATGTCCTTAACTATTCCGGTGCTAACTGTTACAGCTCAGCTCTAAAATATTGATGCAAGTTCCACTTGAGTCAGTGCTGTACATCTCTGGGTATCCATCTGCCTAGGTATTTGTGTTGATTTTTGGACCCAGATTTCTATTTTAGAACAGGCTTTTGTGTGAAAGAGGAACCATGAATAATACAGTAGTAAAATCACAAAATCTCAGAGTAGTTTGCTTTTGGCTAATCGCAAATCTTTATACATATATTGTTTAAAATATTAAAAGTCTATTTCACCTTGGTTTTCAGCTCTTCACTCATCCACATACAATTTTGCCTGGTCCTCCTTATATATTTGCATATGTTACCATGGGAAGTTCATTATCTTCTTCTTTAAGAGGAAAGAGAGGAAGGCAATAACTGAGAGCTTTCTGGAGAGATGGGAGACCATAGAAGGCAGCAGAGCCCTGTGCAGAGCTGTCTCCCAGAACAAAGGGGATCCACACACTACTCAAGTGCTTTCTCAGGAGATATTGCAACAGAGGTGTGCCTGCAATTTTTTCAGTCTAAATTTGTTCATATATTGCCTGTTCATCCATTTTTTACTTGCTAACATGTACCTAAGCCCATTCACAAAAGTACAGTTAGTTTCTGGGCTGAAACAAAAGATAATGATAAGCATGAGATGGTTGTTTCTAAAACAGTTTTTCAAATCTTTCTAGCTTTTAATACTTCAGTTTCTTTCCAACAAGCAGATTAGGATAGGTAGTTTTAAGATAGTTTGTTTAACTTTATGTTAGAAAGCAGTGGAAGAGGACGTAAGTGTACACAGAATCTCATTTAACGTGAGTGTCTGTCAGGTGACCCCTGCACCAACCGTGAGCAGGCAGCCTGCAGCTGCAGTCAGTGCCCAGACTCTGTTTGCTACAGCTGATTAAAGTGGGTGACCTCGATTTTTTCCCCCCAAAGCAACCAAATGAGGACTGCTAAGGCAGACTCATCTGTCTTCACACTCGGAGAAGTGAGCAGCAATTTTTTTCCTCTTAGATCTGAGAGCTTTCAGTGGGGATGTGTTAAATGACTATCCCTTGTAGACACTTCAAAATCAAAATCTAACAGCTCTGTCTTGGCCAGAGGCCAAAGGTGCATTTTAGTAAACTGAAAATTGTAAAATTATTTTTATTACTAGTTACCATAGTTGCATCATTCCTTAAAAATGTGATGAAGTTTGGCCTCACAAAGTAAGAGTGTCTTCTTCTTCATCCCTTCTGGATGAAGGGACAGAGCGCACCCTCAGCAAGTTTGCAGATGATATAATACTGGGAGGGGTGGCTGATTCACCAGCAGGCTGCACTGCCATTCAGCGAGTCCTGGACAGGCCAGAGAGTTGTGTGGAGAGGAACCTCATGAAGTTCAATAAAGGCAAGTGTAAGGCCCTGCACCAAAGCAGGAACAACCCCATGCACCAGCACAGGCTGGGGGAGCGGCTGACCTGCCGGAAGGTAGCTCTGCGGGGAAGGACCTGGGAGTTCTGGTGGACAGCAAGTTGACCAGGAGCCAGCAGTGTGCCCTGGTGGCCATGAAGGACAGTGGAATCCTGGGGTGCATGAGGAGGAGCATAGCCAGCAGCTCGAGGGAGGTTATCCTCCCCCTCTGACCTGCCCTGGTGAGGCCACATCTGGAGTGCTCTGTCCAGTTCTGGGCTCCCCGGTTCACCAGAGACAGGGAGCTACTGGAGAGGGTCCAGCAGAGGGCTATGAAGATGATGAGGGGACTGAAGCATCTCCCTTGTGAGGAAAGGCAGAGAGAGCTGGTCCTGTTTAGCCTGGAGAAGACTGAGAGGGGATCTTATCAATGCACACAAATATCTTCAGGGCAGATGTCAAAAGGGTGGGACCAGACTCTTCAGTGGCGCCCAGAAACAGGACAAGGGGCAACAGGCACAGACTGCAGCACAAGAAGTTCCACCTGAATACAAGGAAAATCTTGTTTACTCTGAGGGTGACAGAGCACTGAATCAGGCTGCCCAGGGAGGCTCTGGAGACATTCAAAACACATCTGGATGTGATTCTGTGCAACCTGCTGTAGGTGAACCTGCTTTAGCAAAGGGTTGGACTAGATGATCTCCAGAGGTCCTTTCCAACCCCAACTGTTCTCTGATTGTGTGATTCTTATTTAGTTGAAGCAATTCCTGGAGTATAGGTCTACATAAACTCACTGAAGCAGTGGCTTAATATTTTATGTCACTAGTAGCTTTTGTTTTATGGTATCACTGAGGGGAAAACAGCTTAGAAAAAAATAAGGAGCCCATTTTACCCCCATGACCCAAACCTTCATTCTGTTCTGTCATGCCAGACCAAATTCTCTTGCACCCTTGGAAATATTTGTTTAAGTGTTTTTCTGCCATTATTTTTCATTGTTGCATACTTCTGCACTTGTGTAAGGAGAACTTAGTGACAGATGAAGCAGAAACAACTGTGAAACTACAATAAATAAATTGTATGTCAAAATTTTCCAGGGAGAAGAAAAGTGCCAACAAACGAGGTAAGATTTAGTGATGAGCAACAAAGTCAATTAAAATACAGTGACTTCAAGAAATATAAAATGTTTTTTAAAGAGAATTAGTATTTTAAGAAAACAATGTTAAATAGCTTTGAAATATATGATAAATGTCTTTCTGTTCACAACAGAAGCTCTTAACTCATGAAGATCAGGGGAGGTTTCTTCAGCATACATAAATGTAATGGTTTAATTTGTATTGGTCTAGCTAAAAAGACAAGAAAGAAGTGAATTCCTTGAGAGGGACAAATCAGTCTTTATATAATTATTTAATAAACATTATCATTTTTTTAATTCCTCAAAATTCCTTACAGAGGAACACAGTCTTTTCATATTTCTTGGTATCTAAAACTGTTTAACCATTTTTACCCATGAAAAATGGGTGAAATGGTCCACACAGGGTTAAGAATTTGAAAGTGAAATCATACTTTCCTTACATCACCTTTTTTTCCAACGATTTTATGTTTTAGTCTAGATGTAGAACTTTTCTGGTTTTCCGAGCCTGTTCATCTGTACCAAAGCACACATAGGAGGATATTGTATGTTATAGTAAAGGTATGTACGAAAAATATTTACCGCTTACCTTTTTTTCTCAGAAGAAATTCATTCTAAGCAGGTTCAGTTACATAAATAATAATGCAAAGTGAATACAAATGGTGTCCACAGTTGACCAAAGTCCCTTTTTTTGCACATTTCTCTTTTTTTACAAATTACACAGCTCTAATAACTACAGCTTTCAAGCCTGACTCCAGACTGGACAAGTTACGAGTCACAGTGTTGACAGTGTAACTGAAACAGAAGGAGGTACCAGTGGTTCAAGGACTGGATAAAGTTCTGGGAAATGCAAATTCCATTCTTTCTCTGCCCCAGAATTCCTCTGTGGTCCTTGACAAGTCAAGTGCCCAGTTCTGAAATATAATTATGACTTTTGACCCCCTACATGTGTTGCGGTAGTGACTTGCACAACAAAAATAAAAAAGAAGCACATGGCCAGAAAGAAGTTAGTTACAGACTGTCTATAAGAACATCCCATAGCTAGACCCATGTGAATAAACCTGAGAGCTTTTATGGAGTTTTATTTTCTTCATTTTTTGGTTATTTTTCTTTAAAGCAGCTACCTAGAAGCCTGGGGTTCGTTCATGCTGTTCCAAACTCAGAATCAGGATCACCAATGCACTTTTTTTTCCTACAATCGTAGTGCAAATAAACAGCTAAATCATGGAATAAATTACATGAACTGAGAAAATAACTTGTGATAGTATAACAGTGAAGACTAATGTGGAAGGCCAGCCAAGAACACTATTAACAGCAAGACAGGGCGAAAGAGTGATGCTAGTGATGAAAAGAAGATAGCAGTGGTGAATAGCTTCACCTCAGATAGGAGGATGGTGTAGCGCTGTGAGATCAATGCAGAAAAAAACAGTGACTTGGATGAAATAACATAAAGAAATGAAAACAGTTCTGTCTATGCTCTGGCTCACTGAGTGACACCAGATTCCCCAGTGATCATTCTCCCAACAGGAATCTTTTACTGAAATGACAGTAAGAGAGCTAAATCCTGTCATTTTTCCTGTAAGTGAAATCAACATACAAACATGGAAAAATTAACAGCTTATCAAGATGTTCACCTTACTGTATAAAAAGACATATATATACAGACACACATAAAGCCCTGCATTATATACAGGCATAATTACTGTGTTTGTATCTTGTTCCAACATACAGGCCGTTTGCTGAAATGAAACACCTAGGAGAAAGACTGTAATTCATTTCATTTCTTAACTTTTGTTATATTTTGGTGGGTTGGCAGCCACCTTCGTATCTCAAGCCCACAGAGCAGACTGAAAAGATACTTAACCTCTTAAATCATGTCTCTTATTTTCCGTTATCTTACAATTCTAAAATTTCTTGGCAAAAGTATCAGGAGGTTAACAAGAGAAATTCTAGTTTGTAAATTGTACTTGTGTTTATGGCCAAAGTAACAGCCTTTAAATGCAGGTTCACAAATAAGATTCCCATCTGCCTAAACATATTAGGTCTTGTTCAGTCAATTCCAAGCTCTTTTAACATGTTGCACGATTTGTTGTCATTTGTAGTCTGATGCATTAAATACTGTGCCTTAAGGAATTACTGAGTTCAGAAGGTCCTTATATTTGATTTAAAATTCAACTTTCCAGTTTCTTTTTCAGAAGAGTACTGCAGTCAGTGGCATATGGTGACACCAGGTCTCCTTCAACTCAGGCATTAGAAGTCAAATGTATTGCATCTACCTCTATTTTCAGTTTCTGTTCTTTTTCTGGACATGTAGACTTCTTCCTGGGTATAAATATGGATTAGGGTTATATTGTCAAGAGTTTACACACGCAAGAAATGGCTCAAGAAGTAGAAATATTTTTCCATTGAAAATGTGATCCCTCAAAAGTGTTTTAAAAAGCTGCTTTAAAGAACTTCCCCCACATGCAGTTTGCAGAATAGCTGACACAAAGAAAAAAAGAAAAAAAAAAATCAGAAGGGCAGAAGTTGGGAAAATGCAGTCCCCTTTTTTGTACACACTGACCTGAGATAATTCTCCCAAATATATTTTTCCCCCAAAAGCTGAATTTGCCAAAATTTTCACTTATACTTGTCTAGATTTCAATCAGTATCAGAAAAGAAGACAAAATTTTAAGACAGAGAATATGTTTATCGCTGGGAAAAGGTAACAGATTTTCTTGAACTAACTTTTAAGTTCACTCTCAAAAATTCCCTGGTTGTTCTATTTTTTTAAAAGCTACCCAGAGAGGTTATTATGTAGCTCAGAATTAATAGTGAAAGGAAACTGTCCTTACATCTTCAGAAAGAGTAACTGACAGACTCCAAAAAGTTTTGTTGCATTATCAAAAGATTCATTTATTCTTTCACAGTGCACATAATAACTGTGAAGCCAAACAGCTGGAAGACATGCCATGTGTATATGTTACACTCCATACATTATTACTACCATCTCTGTTAACAAAGTAAATTCTTCAACTAAACCCTTCTTCTCAAAGTGGTATTTCTTTAAGTCTTTGACACAATGTGATCAATGTTCTGCCACCAAAGTTTATAAATGAAAAACAAATGCTGAGGGTTTGGGGGATGGTGGCTGGAGAGTAATTTTTTTTTTTTAAGTGTTGATCCAAGTTATCCACTTTTTAGTTTCATCTTGTGTTACCATTTTATCTACATACTCAAAAAAACTTACAGTAATTTGTCGCTAATAACACAGTAACACACTATACATCTAAAACTGCCCTGCAGTGTACCCCAGGAAATAAATTGTATACAGTGTTTCCTTTTGATTTTCTAATTGCATCACTGTGGAAGGTATGAATATAAACATTTTTTTCAACTATTTGTACAGTGAGCAACTGCTGCTACTTTTAGGTGGAGAAAACTGTACTAAATTCTAGTAAGACCCAGAGTGTTTGTATTAAATTTGGATGCCTACCTAGGTGTGAAAAACTTGTCTAGAAAGCCAGCAAGAAGAGTGTACCTCTAGAGACTGTAAGGACCTCCTGCTTCTGGCTGGGACACAAGCTCTTGGGCTGTTCTGCTGGGTGGCTCAAGTGTGCAAAGCAATGAAAAGAGATGTCCAAGATGACCCCTGCCTCTAATTTTGAATGTCTTGAAAACTTGCTGTCAACATTAAGACAAAAACATTTTAAGGACAGAGATTCTTTTTACTGAGTTAGACCTTTTGTGTGGCTTTTTTGCTACTTTCAACTTAATCATAGAATGAGAGAATTGTAGAATTCCAACTCAGGTTGGAAGGGACCTCAAAAGATCACATTGTTCAACCTGTTGTGGGAAAAGAAACCTAGATGAGATTATCTAGCATGCTGTCCAATCACATCTTCAAAATCTTCAGTGATGGGGGTTACAGCGTGTCCCAGAGACGTTGTTCCAGTGACTGATTGTTCTCACTTTTTTCTAGCAAGTTTACACAACAGATAAGTGTTTCTGATTTATTCTGTGAGGTCCTACCTGCCTAAAATCAAGGTAAATACAATTTGAAGTATTGGTCACATAGCTAAAACATAACAATTAATGTGGCCTGTGTCCTAACAATCTCTTACATGCATTAGAAATCAGCTACTGTGTCAACAATCCAAACAATACAAAACGGAGGATACATAATTTTTTAGCAATGCCTGAGAGTGGGGGGATTGTTCAGTCGTTTGCTTACATAATCAAATAACTTCTTTAAAATCAAAATGGAGGTGCAGCATTCATCATCAATGACACCTCAACAGTTTAGGATTAGATGAGTAATACTTCAGTGGTCATACCATTCAGCTGGAAAGATCCATCAGGATTTCCAAGGAATGGTGAGAGATGGGAAATGCCCTGAGATAATAACTACTGAATCATTCCTTCTTCACAACCTGTTTTCCATGAATTATCTCATTTTTCTCTGCTAGCTTCCAAAGACAGTGCCCCAGAGTGCTCCATAAAGGCAATGCTGCAGAGAATGACCACAATGCAGGGAGATACCAGGCAGCATTCGAAGCATGGGGAGACATGAGAGAGACACCTCTGCAAACAGGTGAGAGGGTCAAAGGCCTGGAAGTGCACAATGGAGGAAGTTCTAACTTGACTTTGCAAGGAAAGAGATATATGAACTACTGGGGGCAACACTTAGGTTTTAGATAGTGGGAAAATTACATTCTGCATGCATGAAATGCTGACTGCTCATCCATTTCTTTCTACTGACTTCCCTCCTCAAGAGTTGACAGTGTTCTCAGTAAAGCTCTTAAGAATGTAGTAATCCACAGGAAGAGGCCTGGAAATGTTTCCAGTGCCTTGATCCTTTTATTCCACTTCAGCTTGCATTATTTGCTGTTTTTACATATGTCTGCTTCAACACAGGCTGCTAAATTTTACGGCCTTGTTGGTCAACATCAACCTTTTTTTCTCTAAATGAGTAATTCCTGACCTACTGACCTAAATCTCCAGCCACAGCAAGTTTGCTTGAAAACTCCTAATCTGGTATGACCACAGCTCATTAAAAGACTACAATATTCATGGTTTCTTCCTCACTTCACCAGTAACAGAGTAATACAGCACAGTTCATTAAATAGATGTGAAGAAAAAGATAAAATCCTTGTATCATGATCTAGGGTTTACACTGTGTTACGTGGTTCACATGCAGGTAAAGTATGAGCTAAACTTTGAATACAATAAATGCAAAAATAGCAGTGGTTTTCATGCTGTCTGCCTACAGATATCTGGCAAAGGAACCCAAATATGGCCAAGGGGGGGAACCTGAGTTAGAGAATGTGAATAACAGCAAATACCAGATTCTGAGCTCAAAGTAGAAGTTCACTTTGGACAGCTGTCCTTACAGGACTAGGTTATATGATATTCTGGTATGCTCATTAAAAAAAAAAAAAAAAGAAAAAAAAAGTTTAATTCTTTTCAGTATCTAAGGGTGCTGCTAATATTATTTACAGATCCAGTAGCAAAAGTTTTTATTTCTATTTTTTTTTTAATCTTGCTCTTTGCAATCCTGTATCCTAGGGCAGGGGATTGTGTTTGTGCTGAAGCATTTCTGCATAAAACTAAGAGGTGAACACTATTCATACATTGAGTCAATCATTATGTAACAAGTTCATATTATTTTGCTAGTTTCCACATTCTCACTTTAGTGCAGTTACAGCATTACTTCAAGCATTTTCACCTCACTATATAGTCAAGGACATTGCATAGAAGATCGGTGCACGGGATTGGTATGGCTGTATTAAAAAAATACTTAATTCAACATTGACAACTTCACCACATGAGGTCAAGAAGTGCTGACATAATATCCCCACAGGGCTTTTGGAAATAAAAAAGGTGAAGACAAGAGAATGGAAACAATATGTAAGACAGATAGACTGAACAAAAAGAACAAGAGACTGTTTTGCAGAACTGATTTCCAGGGTTCAAACAATTACTGCACATCTAACTAAAATCCAATTGTTCTCATCCGTGATCTTTGAAGCATTTCTGTTTCTCACAAAAAGTTACACAGAATATTTTTGTTTTCTGTTTTATAATCCACTAAATCAAAAACACATGAATGAGTTTTATGCAACGACATATGGAAGTCATTAACGCTGCTTTAGTTCTCAACTAAGTACCCAATCCTGTACTCCTTAAGTAAGAAAAACTCTTACTGAAGTCACTGTGAGTTTTTCTTGCATAAAAGAAAAAAAAATGGGTACTAAATGTAATGATCTGTAGGCTACTAAAATTGCCCAGTGACCCCTATGTCAGTCCCTTTTAATAATAGACACTCTTTTTTGCAGGATATAAATTCTCACTATACAGTGAGTGATTGTTTTCTGTTCAACCAGGGACCAATTTGGCTTCCACAAAGTCAAATGCAAAACTCTCGCTGACCTCTATAGGAAGCAGGATTAAGACTTTTACATAGTTGCTTTATAAGAAATTTTCTGTCTCAACAGGCTGTCACCTTCTCAGTTAGCTGTAGATACAAGTGGGCTGCTGTATCACTGTCAGTCACGTTTCTTGACAAAGAGAATGTAGAAAAAGTTACCTGAACATTGCATGGTGAGACCTGCAAAAATCAGATACTCAACTCCCTATACATTGTCTACAAAAAGGCACCTATTAGACTTTTAAGGAGATGAGCAAACAAAAAATCATCAGATAGGTTTTTTACCAATTAGCAAATGTTTCAAAGTACTATTCATCTTAATCTCCACACAAGCTCATGGAAATCAATGCCAAAAGAAACCTCTCGCAGCAGTAAATTGGAGTGGATTCAGATATGTTTTTGCCTTTGTGAAGTAAAACATACAGATAAGAAATTTATCATTCCTAAGTAAAGATAGAGATGTCGTTATGTGAAGTCTCAGAATTCATAGAATCATAGAGTCATTGAATCATTCAAGTACTCTGCATCACATTCTGCTCACATTCCCTGTTAGTCTGACTTTTTATATTTGCATATTATTCTTCCATAAATAGGCCACCTTGGTGATTTCTCCAAGCCATAAGATCTTTGAGACTGGAAAGTAAAGAGGTGAACTGAAGACTGGAAATAATTTTCAGTAAAAAGATTAAAGAGAAATAAGAGATAACCTGATCTTCATGTATTCCCTGTTCCGCTGAACAACTGCATCTATGTATTTGTGATACACCACTATATTTTGAAAACATACTGACAAAAGACAAATGTATATATGCTTACATGGTCTCCATAGCCCATTAGAGTATTTAAATATGTTTATTTTAAAAGATAAAATCTGTTGTTAAAAATTGGAAAGGAGAATTTAGATAATGCTGTGTTGCAGTACAATGATTACTTGTTCCAGTATTTTTCTTGGAACTGACTCATGATTCAAATCTCTGTGCATTCATTATCAGCTTTCTAGTACTTCAGAAATTCATTTCAAGATCTGATAGAAAGCAAGAGAGAGAAGAGAGGCAGAAAAATGAAGGGGGAGAGGAGATACAATTAACTGCCATGTATGTATCTTTTATGATGTGTAACAGGAATTCAGTCAGGTAACACACTGCATGTCACTCCCACTGTAAGTGTAGACAAAAGCAAGCTAATAAAAAAAGTCAGATTTCTATAGAATTTAATATATAATCTGGCTGTCAGTGGAAAAAAACAGTTGAGGTTGGAGTGAAGCTATTATTCTAAGTGGAATGTAATGAATCATCACCAAGGTTGAAAGAAGTTCACTTGTTTTGACTTACTTAATGGACTGTGATTTTGTAGGTGACTTCATAAAATACTGATCAGATTCCTCAGAAATTCAGTGCTGAATGTCAGAATTTCATGGAGAATTAGATTTTCTTATTCATTAGTACAGCAGTACACTACAAATTACACCAATTCCAATGTGCATTTTCTTCAAAGTTTTATTTTATTTATTTTATTCAAAGTTCTTCATAGTTGTTTGTCCTGCAGATCAATACAGTATTTTTCTCTGATTTGTCTTTTTTTTTGACAATCCGATTCTGTCTAGACAATATTTCATAGGGTTCTGAGAACCTGAATGTACTAGCACTCCTTCTAGTGGTTCATAAATGCCTTGTCTTCCCTTTTTTGCCCCTCTCAAATATCTCCCATCTGTGAAAAGGCAAGGATATTGAGCAGGAATCCTCAGAAATTATTGTGTTTACCCTTACTGAAGGCAACTCTCAACAGCGATATTTCTAGTTCAGGTTGTCTGATCTAATCTCCAAGCTCACAGAGAAGTTATTGCCTGCAGAATTTTTTCCCTTATCTCTGTTCAATAGTTCTGGTTTAGAATATACTGACAGTAAGGCAGGGAAAAATGAAATTAGCTTTTCCCCAGATCAAACAGTGCTTAACAATAAGGACCTTTTATAGGAAAAAAATAGTCTGGTTTATGATCTTAACCTCCAAATATGTGTGAAGGCCACACAAGAGGCATGAAAGCAGTGATTAATTGAATGAAATTCTTTATATTTTTCTGAGCAGGAAACAAAGAAAGCCAATTTTGATTTGGTTTTCACTTGTACCTTCACCCAGCTTTAACAAGCTGAGCTACATAATAATATACATTTCAAACTTAAAGTGCTGATTAGCATTACAACAAAAAATATTTCTGGTCACTTTGACAAAGCCACTAAATCCTTTACTATTCTAGAGTCAGATTTTAACATAATTCTATGCTGTTGTGATTACATGTTTACTTAGATGTGGACTACACAGAAATCACTGGATGGGAAAAGGCCAACTTAAACAATTTTCCAGCAACCTTTCCAAGTTAAATCAAAGGAAGTATTTGGGTGACAAAGATCTCTTTACTTTAGCAACCAATGCTTAACTACTTTAGGGACTACTGACTAAGATCCCTGTTTCCTGGTAGGTTTCTTGTAGATTTTGGATAGATGTTTCTGAAAGGTCAGGAGAATGGTCACTGATTTCCATGTGGCTTTTTTAGAGATATGGGCATGAGATGTCTGTGACTCCTATCTCCTTTTCACTGGAATGAAAGGGAACTTTTTCTTTTCTGGGAATATAACTAATTAGCAAATTTGTTATCAATTAACATTATTAATGTTCTGTCAGTGGCATCTAAGAGCATCTTATCTGCAACTAAAGGTGATAGAAAACAAAACACCTTTCTGACATTGACATTGCAAAAGTCATAGAGCTAATGTTGCCCCTATTTTATTTTTACTAGCTGGTGAGAAACAGGTGGGGGTATCCTGTCCCAGTGGAAAGAATAGCAAAACCCCAGCTGATTGCAGTGGTTCCAGGATTTTACTCAAGAAGTTCAATGAGAGGGACAAGGATTGGTGGATGTATGGACTCCTTGTAACATTTCATAAAATGCTACTTTTATTTTACCTAAGATTTGCTAATACATTGGAACACTATCCTATGATTACTGTGAATAGAAGGTATAAAAAATACTATTTCCATGCAGTTACTTTGTTTACTTCAGACATTTTAAACCACTTCATGAAAACTGAGCAAGTATAAACGTTGAAAGCAGATGTCTGGAGATCTCAAAGTTGATGTCCTATTGTAGCTTAGGAAAAGAAGTCAACTTTCTGATTAAAACAGCATAAGTTTTAACACACCATAAGTTCCCTTGCACCTCTAAAACTGCTGCAGATGAAACTTATCACCACTTTGTGGAAATAAAATTAAGTCCCATGATTGTTACCCAGTTGTAGTTGGAGAATACCATTCTGATGCAATTGGAAGTCAAAACACCACAGTGGGAGCTGCCTACTGTTCAAGTCTGCAGTTTTTATATTTATGTACATACATATGCAAAAATATATGTGTATGTGTGTGCATGTATATATATACACATGTATATATGCGTGTGTGTGTCTGTGTGCACATTCCCTGAAGCCCTAAGAAATTAAATTGTTCTATTCAATAATTTGACTCTTTTTCTTGCAGTTCCAGGACCAAAACTGTAATTCTGTTGTGCTTTTTGAGACTTGAGTACTGAAATCGGGTTTTCTGCTGCCCATTTAAGGAGAGGGTTAAAACAACTTAGTACCCAGCAAGTGAATAAAGACCATCATAACATATGCATCACCTCTCTACTTTACTTCTAAAATTAGTGTATATCCAGTTTCTTTCCTCAGGTTTCTTTTTTCCTAATTAAAAAAAAAAAAAAAAATCAGAGTCACCATAACACAGATCACAGTCACAGTGAATACTTTGTGATAGCAATTTTTACTACAAACATGAGAAGCATCCTGTTTCTCACAACTAAAATGGAGTTTTTGATGAGTTTTATTAGATGAAAAATTACGCCAGGTGAAAGCAGATAGCATGTCCTATATGCTAGCAAAGACAGAAGGTGAATATTCTATAATGCCATCAGAGACAGTCATTATATTTCATATGACACATTCTGTAGAATTACCATGGACAAATGTCGTAGGAATAGGCATCTGTATACAGAACTATGAAGTATTTGTCATGGCTATTGGAATGCATGACACACCCATGTAAGGATGGATTCACCCATAACCAAATGTTTCCACTTCTCGTAAATTTAGCTGAGTGCATGTGTCCAGCTCAACTAGTGGCATGTCATTGTGGTAGCTTAGCCCAAGTAAAATCAGTTCATGCCTACTCTTGGAATCACACAAAAGCTATTTAGGGACTGTAAAAAGAAAGGTTATGGCTAGTAGCTATCTATGATATATAGAAGTCAAGAACTGACAGAAAATTTGAAAGATTTTCAGTAAATGCAGAAATATGCTTAAACCCATTCTTTAGCATACTGGGCATAAGCATCTGTGTGAATTTGCATAGATTATGGCAGACAGTTTATGAGACATATGTTTTAAATTGCCTTCAATGCTTACTGTAAATGACTGGAATTATACTGTATGAATTATATCTAATGTAATGCAGATGTTGGATGTGTTAAAATTAGTGTTTTAGGGACAACAGTTTCTGAACACATTCTGTCAATGAACCTAATTCACACTCAAGAGTTTCTACTGCTTGTCAGAAGAAATGTCATCAAATGTAACATCAGTATCCAGCAACAGATAGCGTAATATGAAGATTTATTAAAAAATGAAAATGTAACTTGTCAACATTTTCCACCTAATAATAGTTTTATTTGAAAAGATATGTTGTTTAGCCCTAAAAATTCTTCTTTATCAATGGAACTGGTTTCATCTTTCAGAATGGCTTTGTTTGTTGAACCTAATCAGTTCAACATTTTGTTAGCAGCCCCCTGCCCCATCAGACATGTAATTCAAGGTACTGTTATTTTTTTTTCTGAGCCCAGAACCATTGAAGAGTTCCTCTCCTGCAGTGCAGTGCATCCTTCCATCCTACCAAGCCTTATCATGGGCCTTATCGAGGAGTTGTCATTTGCCAGGTACCTGCAGAACTGAGAAACATTCCTCCATTAAACCTCTATAGAGGAGGAAAGGCAGTTTGGCAAGGCACACAAAAACATTTTGAGATGTCACACATTTTTATTTAAATAGGAAGTCCATCAGGAAATGTATAATCCTTTAATGAACTGAAAGTTTCTGACACTTTTTCTGGGATTAGCATTCTGAAAGTTCAATTTTTCAGCTTTGCTTAGCATGAGAACAAAACTATGGTACTTCAGAAGTTTCAGGTGAAACAAAAATGTCAAGTTTTACACAAGTCAGGCAGGCCAGTAAGAATACGCGTTTACCAAGTCTTGTATATTAAGCATATCTATGGATATGTTTTCAACAGCCTAAGGATATATCCCAACATTGATAAAATACTGGCAAAATAAGCCATTAACATTCCTATAAATTATTCTTAAAAATGCTACACCTTTGCACTGTAGCAAAATAAACTTCTGAAACAATTGATGCCTGCTGCCGAACGATGCTGGCTGCCTCCCCACCATGTAATAGGAAGTTTGTGCTCGTGATGATGGGAGGCCTTAGTGGGGAATTGCAGTACCCCAGCCTGCTCACTCTCTCATTCTCTCTGAGTTATGATCTATGAGCTGTGAAACTAATAGTTCTGTCATTCATTTTGTTTTCCCCAAAGCTGTTAAAAATTAATGAACCATTCAACAAAATTCACATTTGCCATCTAAGACTCTGATCTTCTCAGATAAATCTATGTGAGGCTGGTTGGCTTTATGCCTCCCTAAGTCCCAATGGTATTGGGATCTTGCACGGGTCCAGCAGAGCAAATTCATGTACAGGACTGAGTCTCCTGCAGCCTCTCTCTAACATAAATCTTTATGTGGTACCATGAGCAGTTCAAATGCTCAGAGAGCTGTCTGGCAGGTATAACTCTTGGGCCAAATCTGGGGTGGTTTGGGGGGGGGTGTTGGTTTTTTTTGCTTTGTACTTACCTTTCTCAGGCTGAGACAAAAATTTGGAAAAGAATTATTTGATTATTTTCCAAAATAAAGGCTTTTATTTTGTTAGTTTTGATTTTCTAATGCCACAAACCAAGCAGTGAAGGTAGTTCTTGCGTATTTTTATAGTCAAGGAACTTCAGAAGCCTAGGAGACTATCTTGTGTCTTAATGCTTTTATTGACCTACAGATAAAAAATAATGAACCAAATGCACAAAATAAAATAGAAGTACCATACAGTCAAAGAGACCACAATTTCAGAGGTATCACTATCCACTTACCTAAATTCTCCTGTATTTAATATGCAGGTATCAGGGTACCTAATGTCAAGGCATTCCAAGACCCAATTTTGGTATACAACATCCAGATATTCTGATAGAAGGTGGGAACATCACAGACACTAGATACTAATGAAGATTACAAGGCAATAATACTTCTTATATCTGTCCAAAGGACTGGAAAAATGAGCTTTCACATTGGTCAAACCAATTCAATAAAGCATTTAAAATACCAAAATACTTTTAGTCTCATAATTCAATATATCAGGTCAAAGCACTTTCAGCAAAAACAAGGAAGGAAGCAAGAAGGGTGTTATATGGATTTAACAGGTATTGCATAATAAATAAAGGGTACTAGAAGCTGACCCAAGATATGCACAAATAATCCTCTTGAAATCACTGAAGTCTGTCCCTTTTGCACCAAGATTTAATTTAATCCCAGGTGCGTTACAACTTTGACACTGTATAACAAACAAGCAGTATTATGGTCAGCCAGAAATTACACTGTAACTAGAAATTTTACTTTGGTACAGGATGCCGTTATTAGAACAGAATGGCTCTTAAATGTTCATATTTAATTACAGCAAAACAAATTAAATAATAATTTATGATTAATCAACAAATCATGGTGTTGTTATATTTATCATTAAAACATATTTAGCTGTCACATTGAAGTAATCAGTGTAAAACAAATAAAGTATTATTGACCTTTTAATTAACAAATTAAATACATTGTTAATACAAAAAATAACAAAACAGTATTTTCGCTACTTAAATACTAGTACTCAATTATTGTAAAGCAAATTAATTTGTTCTGTATTTAAGTTAGTGTTCTGTGCTAATTACTTGGTAATGATTCTGTTATTAACAGCTGTCTTTTAAGTTTCCACTGAAATTTGAAGGTAAGGCAGAAAAAGAATCCTGCCATTTATTTTGGAGGCTAAATCTTTGCTAAACACACAGTATCTTTTCATAGAACATAGAACTTTTTATGACAGCTGTATTTTTATGCTTACTATCTCTTCTAAAGAAAATATTAAAAATTATTTATTTGGATAATATCTTCCAGTTTTTCTAACTTTTATTTAGCTTTCCCTATATAAACGACTACAGCTCCTACCAGCTCGAAAAACTGTGATAGCATCTCCTGCATAGACCAATTTTGAAGTTTTGAAATTAACGACATAAGAAGTTGATCATACCTTGTAACCTAATTGCATTTTGCCAAGATTTCCTGGTGAGACAACTCAGATTAATCATCTACTTCTGTTTTCCAGTTCTGCCAACACTTCTTCCCGGGTAAAAGTGAAAATTATGATTACAAAAAAAAAAAAAAAAAAAAGAAAATAATAAAGAATGTTAGTTACTATTTTTCATCAACACATCAGATTTGACCAGCTGTGCTTTCCACAAGCCTCTGGGGAGAAGACAAGGAACATCTGAAGTGTTGAGCTCATCTGATAAGAAGGCTGAGGTATGCTGGGACTCTCTACAAAGAGTTTGAGATTAGAACTCCATCACCTCTGTTGTGGGATGAGGACCCCATTTCTACTCTGGGTCAGGTAAAATAAACCAAATCACTGCTTGTATAAATTGTGTCACCTTCATTTAGAATGTTGGCCGAGCCTCATAGCTCAAAAGACCATCTATTTAAGCCTTGGAGCTTTGCAACACTTGCAATCAAATGAGCCAGTAACTTCAGCACAGTGATCAGGCTGATGAGTCTTAAAAAACGTGTTGCAAATCTTTTTCTTCATTTAAACTGCTGTGTTTCAGGATAGCAATCTCTTCAGGCAGTGCAGAGCTGTGTGGCCTCCAGGGCTGCATTAGAGACCAAATGTTTTTGCCTCAGCATTTTGAAGACTGATAGCACTGAATTCACTTCAAAGTAATTCAAAGACAAGGACTGTTAACCTTATTACCTTTGAAAAAAAACTTCTTTCTGCAAGCCCATAAAGAAATTTTATAGGGCTAATTATTCTCAGAGTTCAAGCAAATTAGACTATATTTACCTATAAATAGATACTAAAAATTGGACATTTACGCCTGTGTTATCCACTATGAAGTTACTTATTGATACTATTTCCATTTTATTTATTATGCTTTTTTCTTAGCATTTGCACATACTGTCTTTAATACAAGCTGATTAGAATGTATACTTCTGTAAATCTATATGTAAGACCCAATATCATAGAAGAAGAAAGATACTGTACAATATTCTTATATTGCAAATCGTGTAAGCAATGGAGCAAAACTTACCCGACACTTCTTGACAGAACTGATACTTAAAAATGCTAAGTGTTTCTTAATTTCTACAACTAGCATGATTTTGAAGCCCTATAAATGGAAGGCAAATATCAGCAAGTCCAGAACTAGTGAAAGGAACAAGGAAGAGTACTTTAAATAATGTGCACCTTTGCCAGGAAGTGTACATTAAAAGACAACTTGCTCCTTAATCTTGGATCTACATGTGGAATTCCCACTGACACAAATAAAAGTTGCAAGCTGAAGACAAAGAGAGGAAGTCAACAAAATTTTCTACTCATCGTAAAATAATTAATGATTTTTGAAATTATTGTGCCAGGTCTAAGAGAATGGAAGAATAATATTAATAATATAGGACAGGCAGATCCAATACAGTTATATTCAGATTTTCACCTGAACTTTCTCATATCTAGAAAGACCTTTAGTCACTTACAATACTGCCTATTCAAAAATATCAACTTGTTTTGCAAATATCAGTATTATAACCTGAAAAGTAGTTAAAGATGTGGAATGCATTTGGAAAAATAAGAAAGTGATTTACATGGAATAATACAACAAATTATTGAAAGAACCAGGGATAGAAGTTAACAATTCTGATTTTTAATCCTGTACTCTACCAAGGTAGTTCTGCTTTCTAATAGACAAAATATCCATTACTGTTTATAAGTCCAATAGTGCTTTTACATTGAAATAAATAAATTTACAGAAATAACTGTAGCTGTAATAAAATAGTTTGTAGTTTACATACAGTAGGTGAAGAGCTAATGATTCATTTTCCAGACTGGAAAATCAAATGTCATTAGTATTTTTGAAATCTATCCAAGCTCCAAGTGTTTGCATAGTAGTTGGTAAACTGTAACAGCTGGCTTACTGCTGAACTGAACAGGATACCTGGTCTAGACATTTAGACACAAGTAACAGAATCCTAAATTATGCCCTTCTAGTATGTACACTTCATGTTTCATATACTTAGACTGCTTCAGAAGACCTTAGTAAGCAAAAATGCTAGGACAATTCATATCTTTTTTCAAAAAAAATCTGTTTTGATAGCACTTTTTGTTCTAAAATTACTTTTTATAATGTTACACTTAAAGGAATGAGCCTTAAACGCTACACCACAAAACTTCAGAGAGCAAGTTATTTTTATTTTACACTACTATCTTGTGACCTCTACTAAGTTCAGTGCTTCCCTCTTACAGCACAGAACACCTGTTCTCCAGGTGAAGATATCCATCGGGGCAGGGAGCCCTGAGTCTCACCTGTGCTTTCCAGCAGAGACAGAGAGGGAAGAGAACAAACTGGCATGCCTGCCGTCCCAGAGAACTTCACTCATAGGCTGTGGGGTACTACGACACTCTTTTGGTTAGTTTGATGATACTGATTAGTTTATCAGATGTTTAATATAGGTAATAGGTGAGTAAAAAGTTTAGAATGGAGGTTGTTTAGGGCATTTATTCATGATTGGATATCCAAAATTGACATAATGTATATTGAATTAGATGGAAAACAGTCTATTTCAAAGCACCCTATAGCCTGATGAAAAAAACACTTTTCCTGAGGACATATAAGGCCTGTTTTCTACCTAAAAGAGAGGGAAATATATTGTTTCAGCTGAGATAGAGTTAATTTTCTTCATAGTAGCTGGTACAGTGCTGTGGTTTTGGATTCAGTATGAGAATTATGTTCATAGAGCACTGATGGTTTTAATTGTTGCTAAGTAGTGTTTATACTACACCAAGGATTTTTCAGTTTCCCGTGCTCTGCCACTGAGGAGGTGCACAAGAAGCCGGCAGGGAGCAGAGCCAGGACAGCTGACCTACACTAGCCAAAGGGATATTCCATGCCATAGAAAGTCAGGTTCAGTATATAGACTGGGGGGAGTTGGCCAGGAGGCACCAGTTGCTGCTCAGGGACTGTCTGGACATCAGTCAGCGGGTGGTGAGCAAGTGTATTCTGCATCACTTGTCTGTCTTGTCTGTATTATTTCTCTCTCTTTTTGTTGTCTTCCTTTTCATAAAAATTATTTACTATTACTACTACTACTACTACTGCTACTACATTTTATTTCAATTATTTAAATGTTCTATGTCAACCCATGGATTTTACCTTTTTTCCGATTCTCCTTCCCCTCCCATCGGGGCCAGGGGTGGTGAGTGAACAGCTGTATAGTATTTAGTTGCCAGCTAGGGTTAAACCATGGCAGATATGAATGTCTTCCTCCATGCACACAGTCAACCATTAGATAAAATAGTGGGGATGTTGGCAGCAGCAGTAGCACCAGTTTAGGATTCTAGATCTGGTCCCAACATGTGCTTTTCTGACTAGAATTATGTACTGATTTTAACTCAGCCTCATGAATTTCACTCAGCTTCTCACATTCATGAAATTCCAATTGGAAACTGAATTGGAAGGGGGGAGGCGTGGTGGGCAGGGGGGGAAGTGGAAAGGCTGTCAAGGAGAACAGGTAGAGGTGATAACTCTTACAATTCTTGTTTGCAAGGTCAAGAGTAGATCATTCTCATTCAGTTTATTTTTACCAAGTAAATATTTCCTACAACAGGCTTAATAATCACAAAGGAGAAGGTAAAAATCAAGGATTTAAGTAGGTCAATTCAAGGTTTTCAACTGAGCTTAACCACAAGATCTTTCTGAATTAAGAAGGAATTAATGTATTGCCTTCCCAACAGTTATTTATTGCTACCTTATGTTACGGTAACTGTGACTATAGAGCACTGTTGGTCCATTTCTGTGCAACCAGGTTAATCTATGGTCACCTTCAAGGTAATTCAACCTTAGTCTTTCTGATGTCCAGTTGAAAAGATCAGGAGCATTCATATGTTTAGTGGCAATGACGGGTAAGCACTGGAAGAAATCAAGAATGATGGTCATCTGTAAAAAAATAGAAATAGGAGCAGGACCACTGGAAAAGGTTTACTAGGGAGGTTGTGGAGTCTCCCTTCTCAGAGATATTCAAAACCTGTTTAGACACAGTTGTCAGCAACTGGTTGTATGTGGCCTTGCTGGAGCAGGGGGGTTGGACCAGATAGTCCCCAGAAGTGCCTTCCAACATCAACCATTCTGTGGTTCTGTGAGGTATGTACACATCCCTGAGTTTAAGACCCATGGGGCCAAGGGGAAAGAGTAATTAAACAAATGAATGTCAGTTCTTTGAATACAATGAAGGTGAGAGCAAGCCAAATTGCAAACACCATCAATAACTGAACCATGTCAAAACAAACTCTTTTCTTCTTCTAACAGATTAATAGCCTCCTGAGCAAAGGAAAGCACTGATCACATGTACTGCGTTTGTCTAAAAAGGCTTTCGACAATGTTCCACATGACATTATATATGCAACTACAGAAGCTGCAAAGGATGAGAATAAGCCAGAGCAAAACAGTACAAGGTAATGTGAAATTGCCAGTAGTTAATATTAGCACACTACCAACATGACTGTGTCAAGCACAGTTTCACATGTGGTTTTCCTCTAGGGTGTTTTGCCCCATTTTTCCCCTCATAATCTGAATAATGGCTGAATAATGTTTATTAGACTTTTACCAAAATGGAAGAAACAGTAAGCATACTAGATGACAATATCTAAAAACAAATTTACAAATTTGGAGTTATGGTCTGAAAGGTCCTACTTGATTATACGAGTTTATCACATTCATAATTTCTTATAGCTAAAGTAGTTTCATATGCGTTCAGATACATTTATATTTTTATATGTAATTGTGTGTATATACACATATATACAGATACCCATATGTGTATATATGCATATATGTGTGTGTATGTGTATCTGTGTGTGTATGCTCATATATCAGCTGAGACAGGTGATTGATTTGAAAATGGAGATGTCATGGAAAAGGCCTCCTAGAAAAGGAGAGCAATTATTCATTGCCATGTGATCTTCTAAACGGGAGATGAATCAACATTTTAGGAAATTTTGGTCAACTCTGCAAGGATCCTTAATTGAGTGATTAGCAATGTCTCATTGAAGGGGGAAAGGTTATGATAGATCTAGTGGGCATTTGACCTTTCTCTGAACAGATCATTACTATCAAGTAAGATTAAGAGAGGTTTCCTGTTCTAGTCCAACTTGAAGCTTAAGCACACTGGGGAAAATATCCAAGATCATATGCTGCAGGAACTGATTTACTGTTGGAAACAGAACTACACTGGAAGCAGCAATATAGAACAAAACTGACTCTTCCCCACTCCTGGCCAAAAGAAAAGAAAAGAATAGAAGGATGTGCTTGTGAACATGCATGCATCATTTTCCTAGCCATAAACTAGCTAAATAAAAAGCATCTATAAAATAATGTATTTAAATGGTTTACCAGCTACATGTCTTGATACTGATATTTCCAAATACTTTTTCCTAATTTTCATTATAAACACAAATTACATACTAGTTATCCTCCCAGACCATTCTCTCGCATAAAGTGCATAGCCATTCCCTAAGAATTAAACTCTGACAGATAAAAAACAATACCAAAACCAAAACAAGAATCTGAGATTAAACCAAAATATTACAAAACCAAAATATATTCTGTGTTCCTCAGTTCTTGTTTCTAGCTTGCAGAACTTTGCTTGTCTTTGTTATCCAATGTTTTGTAATTATCAGTTTGATTTTTCATTAGAGAAAGGAGTGTGTGCGTTTTCGAAGGGCAGCAATAAACAACAGCAGACGTGCACAACCACAGGGCAAGCTTGTGAGCTGATTACAGCTGATTAGCTCTTCATGTTACAGATACTGCAAGTAATCTAACCAGGAAACTGGAGAGGTTATCCAGAATGGCAGAGTTAAATTATTGAATAATATTTTGCCAATTTACACATTTAAATGATATTTAGATGGTGACACTAGCAAAGGGAAGTGAAGTAACAGGTCATGATAGCACAGAGCTTGAGGGACAGTGCGGGTAGTTACTGGACAGAAGACTGATCCTCTTCCAGAGTTCTCAGTTTATGGTCTGGAAAATAAATAAACAGCTTGTGAGTTTTAAATATGTTTCAACTGCTTCAGTTTTCCTCAGAAATTTTTAGTGCCCTAAATTATGAAATATACAGAATATTTTTTCATGGCTGATTCATTCACAAGTCAATCCTATAAAAGCAAACCAATATGCACTGACTAGCTGCACCACCTGCAGCATCTGATAAGATTCCTTACACTGCCTGTGAACGTGACGTCCCGTCCTTAAACAAGTCCAGGTGCTACGCCACAGACACAAGGCACTTGATCATTAGCAGCATTTTTTCAGAACTATGTTAATAATCAGTGCCCTGTGAGAAGGCAGGTGAGTTGAACAAATGCTACAGTTTCTTCGTGTTACTGTATGTCCTTGGATTCCTTTCCCATGAATCAGTACAATAAGCAGGTCACATTATCTTCCTTGCTTCTTAGCATCTCAATATCCATTTTACCCAGAAGGGTAATCATCTCCTACATAGATGAAAATTATTTAAAAAAATATGGAAGAATATTTCCCAGCATTCAAAAACACAAGTGAGTCCTATCTTTTACCTTAGTGAGACAGCTATCACATGGACTAAATGTTTTAGCAATACCTGACATGCCTACTGCATACAAGTTCCCTCATCCTTTCAAAAGCAAGAAGCTATGACAGGAAATTAAAAGAAAAATCTCAAACAAGGCAGCCTTATTATGCTCAATAGGGAATGTCAGTATGGCATTACTAATTTTTATTTAGTCACAGCAGAACACCCTACTAACAGGAATGCTCGCAGTGGGGGCTAGTGATAAGTAAAAAATGTGGGGACGGATTAAGTATTTTCACAGAAGTATAGAAATATTGTCAATTAGCCAAATGCCTAAGAGCTCAGCTGTTGCACTTGTCTGTCCTTCTGGAAGATCTTTTTTTTACCTTAAGTGTAAGAGTGTTCTGCTTCACTGAAAAAAAAAGTGCTTGGAGCTGCTTACTGGCTGGCCATACGACATATTTACGAGTACATATAAGGCACAACCAAAACACATAATAAACCATCATATTCAGGTACTGCAGACTTCTAATCATTACTATGATTATTTCTGCAAAGTGAAATTGAAAATTACTTATTGTGTAATACATGACTCATTCAATGTGTTTAAGTGACTCATTAAGTGTGTTTAAGTGACTCATTAAGGCAAATAGTTTCATAAACTAAGTATTGCTATGAAAAGCATCTATAAATTATGAAAGAAGGATAGGTGAAATAAAAGCAAAAAAAAGAGCACATGTCAGATCCAACTTGTCATTCCAGAAATTTACAACCTGAAAACCAAAAGGTACGAAATAACCAAACCTTTCATGTAATAAACAAGAAAAAGCCCACCCAAGGACTGGATTAAGACCTTGTTAGGAATACAGTCCATAAACAAATTTAAGCAATGTTTCTTTCTGCACTGGTATGGAAAAGCTGATGAAACACATTCAGATTTTAACAGGGAACAAGTGTGATTCATCACATAGTGGGATAAAATTACTATTACTTTTTTCTTCAGCAATTCAAAGAATGAGGCTATGCTCTCCTTATGAAGAAATGAAGTTGATTTTCACATAAAAGAGCAGACTTTGGTTATTCATTAAGCTGGTGTACAGAAGCAATTATTTCAGGTCCATATTCAATTCTATGTAAAGACGGATGGAGACTTTAAACGCTGTGTAGTGGGGTTCCGATTGGACCTTCAGTCACGAACAAACTAATAGAGATACTGAGAAGCAGAAAAGCCATTAATGGTGATTAATTTTACAATAATTGCCACCGATAGTTTGTGCTCAGCCTCTGATTTAAAAATAATTTCTATGCCTTATCTACCCACTATAGGCATGCCCAGCCTTCTTCATACTGCAAACCACAGATTTTCTCACATGACTGAGAGGCATATAATACATATGTAAAATATAGCACATGGCTCAGACACTTTTCCATGATGGTTAGGACAAGGCCAGTTTTAGCACACCCTGGCTAGCCTTAACACACCCCTCAGTCCAGGGCAAAATGGGCTTAGGGAAAAAGCTTTCTGCAGTCCATCCCTTTCCTTTGGCATCCTCTTTGCAGCCCCACACCAATGGGATCTCTAGGTTGTGTCTCTCTCCCAAACCTAACCCTGTCCATAACCCAGGACAATGAATGGAGCTTATATGTGTTACTGTAAATACTATTTATTTTCTGAAACTGACATGTAGTAGGAGGTGAGAAATTCTGAACAAGCACCAGAACATCTGAAACAATGGGGTGACAGCCTGAGGTATCCCATTCATGTTAACTTGGCAAGCTTTGCTATAGAGAGTATCAGCATGAAAAATTTGTACCAAACACAGGGAAAAGAAACTACAATGGGAAAAGAGACTATAGTAATACCACAGTTCTCAAGGCAAATCTATATAGGCAGCTGCAGGGAGATGTGAGCTCAGTTCCTCTAGCCCAAGCTGGCCCAAAGAAGACAGATCTTGTGTGGAAGCTGTACAGCTGCGGTGTTCAACCCATTTAACTTCAGACATGATGTGCTGACATGACTCTGTAACTTCTAGACAACTGCTGAACTGCACCTGGTTACTGAGGAGAATCAGCAAAGCTTTCTAGTCTACTTGCCATTGAATTCTTAATGAGTTAGCAAGGGTAACACATGGTAATTCATGAATGACTCGCTTCAGCAACCGCCTACATTTACAGTTTTAAGGACACCCTGTGAAGTTGTATGTGCAGCCAAATATTTAACTGAATTCTACACCAATTAATAGATTTTTTTAACAACTTCAGCTATCTATTCTTCATACAGTTAACAGGTGCAAGACAGTAAATGATGTTTTAGTATCACTACTCACAATCTAATTCATGCCAGAAAGAGAAAATGTTATTGACAACGTCTAGAGAGTTGCTTGAATTAAAGATCAATGGATTACAAAGCACTTATCAAAGAGAAATATATAAGAAAATAACCTGAAGAAATACAATAATTTCCATAAATTACTAGCGGTAAAGGGAAAAGAGGAAGTTGGGTTCTCAAAAATGTGGTTGACCCTGCCAAGAGGAACAGCTCTTGGCAGCTGTATCAAGTTCATACATTACAACTACCTCTGAAGTAATAAGAAGGACACAAGATGTCTGTTTCATAGAAGACTTAACATAAGGCACTGAGAGAAACTATACATCCCTGGCTGGAAATTGCAATATGTTGCTGTACCAGCATAGTTTTCTGATAGTTTATGATACTAAGTGCATGTGCTATGTGCATTCTGTTCTGGAATATTTAAAGAAACACCTTAAAATCTTACGATGAGTTCATTTTAATGCCAAAATAACTGCAGATAGTTTATAATGAAGCATTCTGGATACAATTTCTATACAGGGCAGCTGTATCAATTTAGCTGAAGCAGGATCTATTTATATAAATATGTGAATAAATCTTATCATACAGATAGTCCTTACTAACTTACAAGTTAAATCACTAGGAACATCACAGCAGGCAAAATTACCTCAAATGAAATCTTTTATTTGTCTGCTGATCATTTGCATTAGTTTACCATGGCTGTATTTACATGGTATTATGTTATGACTAAATAATTCTGTTTCTAACTTGTGACTCAGATCTACTGTTTTCTTCTTGCTTCTCACTGCTTACCTCTCTTGTAGCTTTTTTTCTCCCCCTCCCCCCCTTAAACTAGAGAAGGTACAAACTACAAAAAGAAGTTACTGGAACTATTTTTATGTATATTGTAAGTTTTGTATTTCTGTCACAATTATATCCTAACAGTTATGCTTTTCCTTCCCATTTTGTTAGATTTTGCATGGCCAAATGTGGAGAAGGACAATGAATATCCCTTGAATGCAAAAGACAAGCCCCGATATGACCACAAAGTTGCATCTTGTGCAATGGCCAGTGTGTTTTGTTGCTAGAGTCTTTTTGCTAATATTTACACGAATGTGGGCAGTTGTTGAAAGGATCTTAAATATCATTTGAATGTATTAATCATAACCTCTTAAAGCTGAGGTCTGAGGAGATATACTTCTTTTTCCTTACTTATTGGCTGGGAAAGTCCTTGGCTATGTGGATCAGTAACATGCTTTTCTTAACTGTTGTCTAGTGTGAATCAAAATTTCTTATTCAAACAAGGTCACATATTCAAGTACAGCTACCTTGCCACAGTGTTGTTATCACACTTGCATGTGTTTATTAACAGGCAACTGCCTCAGGAACTTTTCAGAAATGAACTAGCAATTACAGAGACTGTACATATCATGTCCTTAAATTACGTTAATAACACAAAAGTTCTCTTGTTAAAATCAAACTCTGTTTCTGCTATAACATCCAGAGCTGTCATATTGTTTGCAATTACGTGTCTTAGGTACAAGAGTAATTACAAAAAAGGTGATAGCATGGAGTTGCATTTTTTCCATTCACTTTAATGACTACAACAAAGGAAGCCAAATAGAATAAAAGGATAGAGCTTAAATGTACTAGAAGTGAAGTGGATATGACACCCTCACGCCTCACCCCCTACAATGTGAATGCTTTCAAACCATTTCTATGTTTTGCAGATGCAGAAGGAACAGTGGTGAAATGAGGACTACAGTGAAGATGAATCATCAAGCTAATAATTCACCTCCTGCCAAAAAAAAAAAAAAAAAACAACCAACCCACCCACCCCCCCCCAAAAAGGCCCTATTAGTCTCATTCTGCCATTACCCTGCACATGAAATAATCTGAAATATCTTAAGGGTGTCAATTAAATGTTCATCCAACATCAATAAAGATGAAGGAACCTGGCCACAAAGGTAAACTTGCAGAGGCATTGACTGTGTGGTCTGTGTTCTCTGAAATATTTTCTCTATGGACTAGTAACTTCCATCATTTAGATACCAGTTCTAGAAATCTTAAACACTGCTACCACCTGCTGGTTAATTTATACTTGAATATACTAGCTCATCAGCAAAGTCAGAAAGAAAGAGGAGGAAAAGCATACCCTAAAATGTTTTTCCAAAATAATTTGTCTTTACTAGTCTCTCAAAACATTCTAATACACCTCTTTCTATTGTCATAAATGAACAATCTTAGTGTCATAAGATGAAGAATCCTTCTATTTCTGAGTTATTCGCAGGAGGAGCCACACAGTAAGAAAGAGTGGCCTGTGATATTACTTTCCTCTATTTTCACTTTTCTTTCCTATAGTACCTCTTGTAACTAGGTCACCATTGTCTGCTGTGTAGAATCTTCTGTGTTGAAAGAGGGAAATATGCCAGTGCTCCATATTACTGTTTTAGCAGCTGAGCTAGTATTGAATTCACTTGTATGGCATCTGTGGTTCAGAAAAAAAAACCCCAAAAAACAAAAAAACAACTATTGGAAAGTTGTATCAAGCAGCAGCAATAATTTCTCTGTATTAAAAAGTTACACATACAGTACTTGTTATGACAACTGAAGCTTTCAAAGTTATGGCAGGAAAAGTTCTCACCCCATAATATCAATTAAAACTAATCATTTGATTGAATGTTTAATAACTAATTGCATCTACCTTAGCAATTAACACTTCATACATAAAGGAAACTGAACAGTATTCTGTTTGACTAGAAAACTGAGGAAAATGAGAGGATACTATACCTAAAAAGATTTCTAACAAATTTGTGCTATTGAACAGTTCCATTAAATAATCCCATGAAAGCAACAGAAGTCCCTGTTAAACTGTTTGGAAAAAAAAAAAAAAACAAAAACAAACAGCCAGTAGTGTCTGGCAGTGGAATCCACAGACAAAAGAACAATAAGGAGTCTGAGCTGGGCTGTTTGGAGGAGGACCTACCCTCCTTCACATTGACTTCATTTTCAAATCTAGGATTATCACCTAACCCAGATCTGAGGTTCAGATGAGGATCTTTAAAATTCCGGTGCTCTTTGCTGATTCCTTCTATCTCTTAATGGGGTAGTTGATCAAAAACTAGGAAAATAATGACTAAAGATAAGGATGCGTATTTGTCTTGTTCATCACTTGTTATCACAGAACTGGATAGGTGCTTACCGTGACTATAGGGTAGTAGAATTACCAGGAAAGAACAGTTTTCAAGTTCTTATTCTCTCTGTGTTATAACACTAGTTTTTGGGACACACCACCACCACCACCCCAAAAAAAAAAAAAAAAAGTCTGTGTGCTAAATCCTAATTTGTTCAGTGCTTATGTAAGCTACTAGTGAAAATTCACTAATTAGGACTAGCTCAAATTTGCTGTGGTGTAACCAAAAACAGAATTTTAGCTTTCAATTTTAGATCAGATTTAAAGGGGAAAATTATGTCATTACATCCTTTCTAAATTTATGATCCCATTAAAAAAGCCCAGACCTGAGTTTACAGACAAAGGTCCATTTAAACTTTGCATGTTCAAGTCATTTAAGTACATGTATAATTTTCCCTCTTTACCTTTCAGTTTTGGTGAGAAAAGACACTATTAGCCAACCAAAAAGAAAAGACAAATGAAAAAAAAAAGAGTTTGTTGCTGTGATCCTTCTGGTTCTTCCAGATGGCTAAAACCAAGAGGTACTACGAACCTCACAGAAATGCGTCACCACCTTTTATGAGATTTCTAGACCATTTTGCAGCCTACAGAGCTCTGACCAATCATCTATTTTTTATGCTTATTTTGATAGAACTCCCAGGTTTCTGTTGCATTCACCAGTATGTTGCCATGACACTTGGATAGCTTCTGAAATTGCATCTAGTTGTCCTATATTCCCTAAAAGCAGCAAGCCTTTTTAAGGATGAAGTAACAAAAGTTAATTTAGCCATTGAATATTCCCTGCTAACCAATTTAAAGAGTAAATTAATTAAAAGACAGTATTAATTAGATGAAAGAAAAAAGGAATAATGTGTGTTCACTTGAAGTATTAGTTCTATTATAGAACATGCTAAGGATAGCATCATCAGCATTGACTTATTCCTGCTCCGGTTGATGTCAGAGGGGGCAAAGAAAGACCAGCACTAAGCACTTCTGAAAATCCTACCCTACAGGTCTGAACATACTAATCAGGGCTTTTTTCTTCTTTTTCATCAAGTCTATTTCCAAAACTATGGAATCAAGAAACAAGTCAGGGTATGCAGTTACCATGTTAAAAATATTTTTCTATGATTTTATGCTCTGTGGCTTTATTTTGTCTGGCAGTGGCTGAATCTAAAACTGGAAGTTTCCTCTGTTACATCCACACATCTGTATTACTGAGGGATCCAGCAACATGTGAGCTACACGGGTCCATGAATCACTCTGCCCTTTGTGTGCCGAGCAGAACAAGCTCTGAGAAGGGAACCCTTAAAACTTGGTAAGAGGTTGTTCCACTTAACCTGTTGTTCCACGTTTGGCTCTTCACAACTTAATTCCTTGGGTTGCTACTATGCATACTAACTAACCAACCATTTCACAGTTGAGGCTGGTCAATGTGGCTTGCTTTTTTTATAATTGGAAAAAAAACCCACAATTAAACACCTCAACATTTTAACAAGAGTTGGATTGTTTCGATTTGCGTATCAAAAGAGACTTTCAAAATCAGTTCAGCATATAAATGGTGCTATTTTATTTATAACAACATCTCAACACCTGATTCATTTCTTTAAATAAATCTCTCTTTGGCACATTTTGCACATATCTGAAAACCACCACGTAATTTGGCACAATGCTGTACAGCTGGCAGCCTCTGCTCAAGAGAGGTCCAGGGCTGGAACCAAGATAGGTACCACAAGCCAGCACTGAGGTGCACTAGAAGAGTTACATGGGGAGGATTTCACAGTGGTTGCCCTCACCATGTCTGATCCAAGCCATTGCTATTTGTTTCTCACTTTCAGGAGCATTGAAGTCATGCAGAAAAAAATACATACATGTGTATCTAAGCCTTTCTCACTCCACTCAGAGGTCTTTTGCCCCTCCCTACTTCAAGCTTACTAAAGAATTAGAACTTTCCATTTCCTAGAAGACATTTCCAGAAAGGTAACCTCCATAACATAGAATGTAAAAGTATTCTTTTTCCCAGTAGTCAATACTAGCATTTAGCAGGTTCAGGCATTTGACATTTTGCTTGGGCATTCATCAAGCTGAACTGAATAAAGTCCTATCTCATAATCATTTCTGAAGTTATATCCAGCAGAAATTTGCAAGGTGTAAAAGAAGTTGCATTTCTATTGGGTTTTTTTTATTACTTGGGGGGTGGGGGGGAGTGGAAAACAAAAATCCCACAACCATTTAAATTCTACACTTGATTAAAACTTCTGCTGAATAATTTCATTTTCCAGTTTGGGGAAAGAATATTGTCATCCAATCCATCAGCCCTAACTTGCTTTTTCCCGAGGAAAGCAGAAGTGGGTAGGCGTGAAACAATTGCAGCACTAAGGCTGCAGCACCACCTCTTGTCAGTGCACAACTGCACAGACACGATAGTCAACCTGTGACTGATTCAAAAAGTAGCACAGTGATTGCAATAAGAGTATTTTTATTCTCTAGATTGCACCCCAAACAGCATACCAAGTTTGCTGTAGCACGGTTCTCCAGAAGAGATTGCTCAACTGGTTTACAATAGTCAGAGGTAAAAAAAGACAGACAATATTCCAGGTGTTATTTAGTATTAATTCTATTTTGTTCATTGATGTTTATTAAAATGCTCTGTAATATTCAAACTGGCCACTTCCAACAGTGGCTGGAACCTTCTGAAGTGCTGTCAGCCCTGCTGCATACCAGGGCATGCCTGTGCAAAACCTGTCACAGGACAGCTACCTTGCTGATCATAACATCTGAACATCCCTCTCAAACCGTGATTTGATTTTTGCTTGTGTGACATTTGCATTTCCAGTTGTGTTTTGGGGACCGATGTTATGTATCCTTGAAAACTAAGAATTCCTCTGAAGGCCAATTGGAGGAGCTTGGAAGTGTAATATTCACCTAGAAAAGTTGTATGAAATATTCATATTTTGTTTGGTTACATTTGTACTTAAAAGAGAAAGCAAAATTGTTTTGGATTACATGAAAATGAATGTACTCTCTACATTATATACTTTCTATGTATTCTCTACTACTGCTTCAGTGGAGAGACTACAATTAATCAGCCCTAAGCCATGTAGAATTAGGGATCAGTGTCTCTCCTGAACCTTTGGAAATACGAATTCAAGTTCCAGTAGAGAAATGCAGGAGAGGGAATTGTGCCAAAGACAGTGGGACTCACTGCAAAAGGCTCTGCCACTTACTCCACTTTAAGAACTAATTAAAAAAAAAAAAAAAAAGCCAAAAAATCTGAGATGAGTTGGAGAGTTGTTTCTAGTTAACAGAAATTCTTTTCCTCTTGCAAAATGTTATGCACAGAAACATACGTTTGTCAAGAGATTTCTGCTTTTCCTCCAGAAAATAAATCTTGACAATTACAGACCTCTGAGGAGAGAGGGACACACAGTGAAGAAGAAAAGGCAACACAGATGCTCATTCCTGCCCCTTCTGCTTATTCTTGAGAAGATGCTTGATATTCCATGGGCTTTCTGACAGGGTAGGATTTCTACTCCATTGACTGCACAGTTTTTATGGGAAAGAATTTCTAAATCAGTATAAAATGAAAATATGAGCTTTGTAAATGCATCTGGGAAAGCTGGTTGTCATTAGTAAGTGGTTCCTTGTTAGTGTAGGGAATGGGAAAGCAGGTCATATTCATCCAAGTCGGTAACTGCACATCTTCAGGGGAAGACAATTTTATTTTTTTCAAAGATATGGCAGTCCATAAAAGAAAAAAAAAAAAGATACAAAACCATGCAGTTCTTAAGAAAACATGCTACTCTTACAAAGCAGTCTTGAAAGATTTCTCACATTGGCCCATACCTGGCCTAAGCAGGACTGTTCTGGTGAAGTATGTTAATTTGTTCATCACTTCTCATCTTTACTAGTAAATCATATCACATCCTGTTCTTAATTCTCATTTTACCAGCCACTTTTTAAATAATTTTTTTCTCACACCATCACATTTCTGAATGTTTTTAACAGCATCTACAAGATTTCTGCCCCAACTTCTGGACTTCTTTTCAAAAGTCTAGGTTTAAACAAGTGTTTATCTTACTCCTATCATTACTTCATCAACACTTCCCATGCTGTGTTTGGTTTTTTTAAAATTATTTAATCCTGGGCATTCCCTCCATCTGCTGGATTATTATACAGGTGTTTTTTCAATCAAATATCTACTACAGAGCCTGTCACTGAAGGAAGACATGTTGTGTACGTTGTTGCATAAGGTGCTTTATTTCAAAAAAAAACATCTTCCAGATAATGTTTTCTTCCAGAAATTGTCATGTTTAGGATTTTTTTCAACACATTTGAAATATAAAATCATAATTCATGAACCATGTCTTTCTCTAGGTTTTAAAACTTGTTCAGCCCTGTGTTTTCAGTAGTAAGAAGAGAAAATCATTAAGTGTGGTCACCAAAATGTTCCTCTGCACAGGTTCTTTCTGTAGGAAAAGAAGGTTGCTTTTAGGGAAAAAGAGGCCCCTATAATACTACAGTAAATCATGAGAAAAAGCAAGTAATCTGTGATGTGTGAGTAAAATGACCTGAAAAACTATAAGGTGACAGCTTGCTGAATAAACCTAATAAATCTGCAAGGACACAGGCCAACAGAGAAATGACAGAAATATCTTACTATATCCACTGTGTGGGCAACAAAACACAAGGTGAATGAAAGCCAGTGTCACAAGGTGATCTATACTGGCAAAATCAATCCCAACTCCACTTCTAAAAAGCGAGGTTCAGAAGTGACCATTACCGCTCCTGGAGTAGGACCTTGGGGCTACAAACTTAGTGAAAGGATTACTTTCTGCCCAGGGCTCAAAACAAGGAAATAAACCAGAAAACATTACGGTGCCACCATATAAAGCTCTGGTACACTGCCTCTTTGAACAATTCAGTCTGGTCCCCTCATTCCAAGCAGAATACATTAACGCTGAAAATGTTCAGCAGGCAATAAGGGTGATCAAAGGCATGGAACAGCTTCTGTGTGGGGAGTACTGAAGTTCAGGGTGCTTCAGAAGGGAAAAAGGACATTTGGGGATGAGGTAATATCACACATGTCTACAAAAATCAAGGTAGTCTAGAGACCATATCTGGGGACTGACTGTTTACGGTCCTTGCTGATACAGGAAGTGGCTGGCAGAAAAAAAAAAAACCAAAAAAACAAACAAACAGTAAGAGGAGAGTTTGAAACCACACAAGAAGGTGGTTCTTCCTGGTACAGAATGAAACAAGAACAGGTGTTTTCAGATGCTATAATACATATATAGGGTGAAAGGAAATCTGGAGAAGTGCTTGGAGGCTTTAATAATGACAGAAAATCACATCTACCCCAGGAAACACATTAAGCTGAGGAAGGTTGAAGATTGGGAAAGTACAACAAATACATGCCTTGTTCTTATTTTCTTGGCCTCCTAACCATCTGTTTATGGCCACTGTGCGTGACTGGCCACCTGCCTAGATAGGCCTGTGGTCTGGCTTTGTACAGGATATTTTTATATTCTGGTTATAGGGCAGTAGGTGCTACTGCTGAAGTCCTACTTCTCTACCGTGCCTTTAGGATATACATGTAGAAGAGAGAATTCAAACTGAAGGTTTCCTTCCTCTCATAAAGCAGGAGATACTTTCCTATCTGAACATTTTCTCATCCCAATTAACTGCACACAAGGGCAATTGATGTGTTTTTCTGTTAAGAAATGAACACACCTTCCTGTTTTCACTTTCAAGTAAAGACATTACCTAGTGCATTGGCAAGGGAGCTGCCGTCTTACGTATTATAGCTGATACGTTGCATTTTGGGTTACAAATGAAAAGTTTGTAAGCTTTTGTAAGACATAAAATAAAAAAATGGAAAACTATAGGTTTCTGAGTGACAGAAAGAACCTGGAAAGGATTTGAATTCAAGTTTAAAAGAGAATTTTAGAAGCTAGAATATGAGTTTCATCACCCAGTTCAGGGAGTTTGGGTATATGGAAATAATATTACTTAAACTTTGCAGAAGTAGATCATACTGAGGCATGTATTAAGATAGGAAAGCAGCTTATTTTATACTCTCATCAAGTAGATGGGTTTGCTTAAATTTCTTGCAGTTTCCAATATTTAATATAACTGAATTATGTAGAGTCTTCTTAAATGAGAAAGAGAGATGTATATCATTCTTAGGGTACTAAATCCCCAAACCTTTGACGCCATGTATAGAGTGTATGGATTAAGCAGCCTTTCTAGTCTTTTCTGGTGATTGACTCTTCCTGATAAATCAGCAAAAGGAACAGATCTTAGTTAAGACTGAAAATGTAAATCTATATACTGCTCATACTCAGTCCAACACAATAATGCTATCAGGCATTCTGTTCTGTAGGTTTTCTGATAATTTTTTGGTGAGGTGGAAGAGTCTGGCAGGAATCTCTTCCTCTCAGGGCTTTGGTAAAGATTACAGTTATGCTTTTAAGACACACCATTCAGCATATGGTAAGTTCTAGCTTAAAATAAAACTTTCTTTAGAAAGTAGGTAAATATTTCTCTTACTAGTTGTGTACAACGTGAAATGGATTTGTTCTTATGTTCTTACAAACACCAGCACACACTGTCTTGCCAGAAGCCTTCACTGGCAAGTGACCTACTTTTTCTGAAGAGCAGTGCCCACCTTCTACTTCCCAATTTAAATGAAATCTATTATCAGATTCTACCAGAGTACCTCTTTTTCTGACATGTTATGGTAATTATGCAGGTATTAAATTGGATCTTGGCTTACAAATGAAGAACAAATTGCTCTCTAAAGGAGACAGAAACTGAAAAGTAACAGAACTCAAGACAAACTTCTGAAATACCCCTAAGGCCTCTCACTCCTTTAACTGCATTCCTTAGCAGACCCTTGAAACCCCTCTGAAAAAGAGCATTCATTATTTCAGTGTAACATATAGCCAGTTACTGAATACTGAAAATACCCCACCTTCCGGATAGAGTTCTCCCAAAACAAAAGAAGTATCGAATTATTACTGAAATTATATGCATCAAGTTTACTAGACATTATTATAAAATCAAAGCCATGGGAAGTTTCATTAATTTTGTGCTAATTAATCCTTCATAGTTAGCATTAGAAAACTATTAATAATACAAAGCAGCGATAATCAATGCTTAATTAACAAAATTAAATAAATCAATAATTCATTAGCAAAAAATACACTTATGATTTACAGACTCCATTCTTTAGCCTTTGAAGATGATGTGATTTGCATCAGTCCCTTATAACACTGCCTTTTTTCCACATGTGCCTTTGGTTTAAACAGAATTCCAGATCTCTCTTGCTGAAAACATTCAGGTATTTGACTTACTCCATGTCAAGAAGTCATACCAGAGAAGGGACAGGACAAAGCTCTCAATGTAGTTGAGCTATACCTGAGTGAAATTGTTTCTTCCCCAACAGGAGCTTTGCAAATGCAGAATTTAAGTGCACTCAGTATGTCTAGCTAGTTTGGGGGGATAATTTAAGCCTCTTTCATTGTAAAAGTTATTTTTTTGTAGCAATGTTTGCAGGCAAAATTTTACCTCAACTCGCTTTTTTACTAGAACTGGTAGAAGGGTTTGAACATTCCCCTTTGAGAAACCCTCAGACAAAATATCCCCCAGGCTCCTTCTTGAACCATTTCCCTCTTTCTGCTAGATAATCCTTCCTAAGCATCTGTCTGGCTCATCTGTGTCACCATAAAAGTTTGGATAAGTTTATTTCTTTTTTTTCCTAGACAACATTAAAAGAGGGATTGCTATTGCAGTGTGGGTGGCCTGACCCTTGGCAGTGATTGCAAAGGAAATAGGTATTCTGGAACCTAATGCCCAAAAGTCAAAGCCGTAGCTGGCAGTACAAGATGCACGGCTAGTCAGGTGTCTCATTCAGCAGAGACCAGATACATAAATACGCATTGCACAACACCCATTGGAAAAGTCATGCCTGAAAGGATTAGTGGTACCTGATTATTTCCTACATACCCTTACTATTATCACAAACGCTCAAGCATAGTTGGCACCAGTGTATCAGTTTGGGCCCTATTCAAATGGAAAAACTTTACTTTGGAGACTTTTGTTACTCATTTTGAAAACATGGGAGGAAGTAATCAAAACATTTTTGTAAGACTAGTGCTTTTTTTAATATGCTGGTGGTTTTTTTAGGGGATGTCTCTATAGGGTCAGTAACCCATGGTACACAAGTAGAATACTTATTTTAAATTGTTATGAATGTTTTATATTCTGTGAAATACAGAGAGAAATCAAGGTGCTTCACATTTCTGCAGACCTTATCTTAACATTGAATGTATTGTTTTCTACCAGTATTTCTTTGCTAGGTTAAAAGTTAAATGTTTCTTGGCTATATTTCCTTGCAATATATCTCCCAGAGAGAGCATCAGCAATCTTCTAGTGAAGGACAAGCATGATGGTAACAAAAACTAATTTTTTAATGACCACTTTTTTTGTTTGTTTCCAGTATACAATAGGGAAAAAAATCCACAGAAAACCAAATCATCACAGGATTACAGATAGATCTTTTAAAAAATCTAAAAGTAAGATTTTCTCTAAAGATTATTCTAATCCTATTTCTTCAAATTAAGATGTGCTACCAGATTCTCCAACTTTTCACAGGGGAAAAAAATATTAAAAAATTCTAACATTATAGGGCAGAATTTAAGGACTGGGTTTCTCTACATATAGTCACTGTTTCATAGTGGATCCACTAGTCCTTAATCATATAATATCATAAACCATACCATATACGTCAAAAACACTAGTGTTCTCATTACTGTACGTCAGATCTTCGAAACTGGCCTTTTTGGCAGAGTCAGCTATAAAGATGCAAAAACTGAGCTCCGAATGAGGACATCCAGAAATCAGACTGGTTCGTATGCAAATACAGATGCTTTGTAAGCCTGGGCTGGTTCTACCTCTAAGGGTTAAATATATCCTGTAAAAGCATTGTCCTCTGAATCAAAATTCAACTCTGAAGCATTGCCTGATTACTTTGCTCCATCTCTTCACCTTTTCAGCACTTAATGTTTTCCTAAGTACTGCATGTGCCAGTTTCCACAGTGATTGCTCTACCATTCACATGGTTACTGATTAACCTATGGCTGGAGTTAAAGGATTATCCTGAGACAACACACTTTCAAGGCAGTTGTGGTTTTATTAACCAACTGCAGTCTTCCTTTCTGTTTTACAATCCAACTGTAGTTAATTATGCAGCCCTGAGCATTGTTATAGTTTACCTGTCCAATTAAATGACAGAGACTGGCCAATTAGAAAATTTGATTTATTAAAGCAAGCGACAAGTAAGCAAAACAGCACTGGGCGGCTGGGGAGTCTCCTGCTCCACCAGCGGTGTGCAAATTCAAGCAAGCTGAGCAGCTCTTGTTGTCTTCACCGAGATCACTTCTGACATCTTCAGTACACCCCTCTGTTTCTTCTGTTATCGTGGTTTCTTGTTGGACAGGACGTTCCCATGTTTGGTGTAGCAAGATAACATTGTGGACATGTCTCTTCTTGTTAAATAGGAAGTTCTTAAGACCACCACAATGGGTTCGTTCCTCTTGCTTAACTTGGTGGATCAGCAAATTACCTTTAGTTACTTATTACAAGCATGTTTTCTTACTTCAGTGTGTGAAGAATAGCTTTCTGATTGTCCAGTATATACATAGATTTCACTGTATCACAGCAACTATTTGTTGAAGTGACTTCTTTTACCTTATTTTTGAGCAAATAACATATGTTTTTTATATGTGTGGATGGTCTAGATTTTCTTGATGAAGGGAACAGCAAACACTCATTAAATCTTACCATCAAACCCTGTGCACTACAGACACAGCATTTACAATCCTTACTATTAAAGAGTGGACTGTTCCTTAAATTGTTTATAACCACTCCATCTGAATTTGGAGACACAATATTACTTAACAACTTGCTGAGTAGCTATTAATCAGTGGTTTTGAAATCTCTGAAACCAATGTTGAATATATTGATAAAAAGAAATATCACCCTTAAATTCGAGAAGTTACAGTAAGTGAGTTCCAATGATCAGCTGGAGAATTAACACAGTTGTTTGACAGTGAGTTGAAGTGACTGTTCACAAAGTAATGAGCACAGTAACAAACCTGTGATCGTGGGTCCCTTCTCTGTTACATTTATCCCTATTTTGTGAAGTGTTAAGCCCATGGCTACTGGTCTGCAAAACTGTGATTTAACACAACAGCCATCTCTCCCATACTTACTGCACCCTCCCCCTGGCGAGCTGCTGAGTTTCTAGTGCAGCCTACCGTGGAAGCTGGCAACAGGGGCAACTGTGCATTCCTTGGTTTGCTTCTGCTATCCAATGCCTTTAAAATACCATGTTTTCTTCAGGGTCAACCCCAAAGCAGACCTCATGCAGCCTAGTGTGTATCTGTCTTCCAGCTGCTACACAGCCAGCTTATGAGTATCTCTCCCATGTTGCTCCCTAGTGAAGAGACTCAGAACGAGCTATTGTTAAAATCAGTCTACACGGACTCACATTTTCCTTGCTGTCACATTTTCCAATCAGCTGTGCTTCTGTAAAGTCAGTGGAAAATGCTGTCATCCTCTTCGAGAACACAAAAGATGCATTAGCTTGGAGGCTGTGGGCTGCAAGGGTGCGCAGAGGGTGAACCACTGTGAAGCGCTGAGCTGTCAGTTGTCCCCAGACTGCTGTCATAGTGATACATGCAGTGTAATGCCACCTTACAACGGAACAAAGACGTTTGAAACTTGAAGAGGATACGGAAAACAGAATATGTGTGTGTATTTAAACATAAAGATTTCTAATAGACATTGAGGTTTTTGAAAGGTACTAAAGGCCTTATTGTTAAGTTGTTAAGAAATAATTGCTACCACTCCCAAGATACTGTAATTGAAAGCTAAGCAATGCTAATGGACCATCAATTATGCAAGTTCAGAGCAAACTACCCCAGGGATTTGCAGCATCCAGGTCTTTGTGCAAAAAGCTATGAAGTTAAACGAATAATCTGTAATGAGGGACACTGGCTTCTGTTGCTGAAACATTCTAGAAGTAAAAAAAAGCTATGAAATGTCAGCAAAACCTCACAGTTAAAGCATGTGAGTGGGTGTGTGCGCTTGTGTGTGTGGCTGGGGGGATTAGGAGTTTTATATTTAATCCTGAACATGCAGAGGTTTCAATTCAGGACTGCCACAGCAAATAGTTTTAGCCCTAAAACAGGTTTTACCTATGCCAGATATACAAGCAACTTAAGAATGAATGGAAAGAGTAAATTAAGTTTACACTTTCTATGTCATAAACTACACTTGTCATGAGATGTCCCAAAGAAATTCCAGTGCTTACTAGAAGTGTTCAGGAGTACATGTAATTTTGAAAGATGAACAAAAAGGGATGAAAATCAGAATATCTGAAATTTAATCAGTTTGCTTTAATATGACTGAAGCCACATTCCACTGAAAATGAACACTTTTATCTAAAGCCTCAAAATATGCTACCTTGATTTTATGACTATATCTAAGATGTTTGTATTTCTGTACGAAAAATTCAAAGATACAAAAAAATACCCCAGAGACAGCATTATTGTAATGTCACGGGAAAGAACATATTCAATATAATTCATTGTTATTCTTGTTGAAGTACAGCTTTACTTTTGAAGATAACATTGTTTAATGTAGTTTAAAGCTCATAATTTAAATACTAATTAAAAGGCATCATTACAAAGCAAGCACTAAACCAGCAAGCAAACTCTCTCTTCCTTTTATCACAGGTGTCTATAAAATAGAAGAAAAATTGAATGCAACAGAACTGGTTTCTGTTTTCCTGCATAGGTTCAGAGGTACCCATGTGACTGAATTTGTCAAAGTTCATTGTACTTTAATGACATGCTTCAGCCTTTTATCAGCCTTGCCAGTTAACCCACTTTTTCCAGTCTATAATTTCCTGCCACACAGACATTTTTCCCCCAGGTTGGATATTTATTAATTTCCATTCTCTTCTTCTCATACAATAGTAAATGATGCTAAAAGATTCAATCATTAATAATAAGTAATGGGACTATATGGAGGAACTAATGGTAGACTTACTAGAGCTCATCATCCTGGGAAAATGAAAGCTTTGCCTCCTTCTTTCACCATGGTTACTTGCTTGCTCACAAGCAAAGAGAGAGATCGCAATGCAAGAAGTCATTTGCCTGCAGTACTACAAGGGTGTTAAAGGACATGTGAGTCAGAAGGTGAAAGACAATTTATTATCAAATTCCTTATGTTGGTACTTGCTTTCTTTACATATGGCATGTTGCAAACATCTGATTATGGAACTGTTTTTGTCAGGTTATTTGATGAAGCTCATCTGCACACCCACCAAGGAGCACAGAGCAACAATGGCAGGAGGGGACCCCGAATAATAGCCTGTTCTGGCTGCTCCCAGGCCCCAACCCCAGGGCCACCAGCTCATCAAAGGCCCATCAGACAAGCCCCAAGGAACCCAGGGGCAGGACAGCAAGCAGGAACCAAGATCACGGGCTCCTGAGGAACAAGACACCTTGCCGTGGGTCTGCCAGGGCTGTCCCAGGAGAGCCGAGGCTGTGCCCAGCATGAAACCCACCAGCAGCAGCCATGGGGAACACCCCTGGGTCACTCTTCTGGCTGAGGGGTGTTGCCCAGGGCTGGGGGACATGTGGCTGCAGGGGAAGAGCAGCATGAAGTCCCATAGGATTTATTATGGGATCTTTGGGAGGGGGAACCAAAGGTGTGAAAACAGAGTCGAGGTGATCTGGTGAAGACTAGGAGTGGGAAAATGAGGGACAAGGGGGCAAAAAGGTCTTGTGGCAGGTAATTAGTTGGCTGGTGGGTATGCTTGTCAGCCGTGCCCTGTGGCCAGCCAGCACAGCCAGTCCCAGCTGCTTGCCACAGTCCTTCCTCACTCTGTCACTGACTGACAGGTGTGTGTGTGTGTGTGTGCACATGTGTGTGTGTGGTGTGTTTGTGTGTCTGCACATGGGCTCCAAATGTCTGGTCCATGTGTCCAGACATAAGTATAGGTCTATATGTGGAGTATACACGTGCTCTGTGTGTGTCTGCCTGCTGGGAATGCATCTCCAGCTTCCCTGTGGCTGTATCCTGACATGTGGAGCTGAGCAGCATCACCTCTCCCAGGCTGGTGGATCCAGCAGGATATACTGTCCTGCAACCTAAATATATATTTTCAAAAAGTGAGAATATAATTATTTCTGTGTAAACAGATTAATGACATCTATCGACACAGAAACAAAAGGGGGTTTTATAATTCTAATATTTAGTCAAGGATAAATCTCGAGCCTATAGGGGACCTGGATTCAGTTCCCAGACAGATTTTTTTCTCATAAAAGTCTTATAGCTTCTTATCAGTTTTGCCTGAAACAGCACTGTCTGAGGGCTGTGGTCTCGACCCACCAGTAATTTCAGTGCAACTGTGAGCAGGCCTGCCAGGCTCAGCTGGGCTGTGCAGGTGAGAAGTGCTTACCTTCATGACATGGCAAATATTCATGGATTGGCCCACCATATAAACAGCTCCCTACTATTGGAAGCAACTATATCTTATATTACTGATTATTGACAGGATTTGATTTGCAGGTTACATATACAGGTTCCATCTGAAACTGGTCAGGGTTTGTGCTACTATTTCCACTGGAGGAATATTTCAGAAACACATTCTTCTGATGATTTGCAATTGTCTTTACTTTCCAGTCTGGAGCCACTCCTGGATGGTTGTTTGTGATTATAACTCTTAAGCTCTGATGGGTTTTTTTCTCTTCCTTAGCATTTATCTTCCAATGTTCATCTAGAGAGCATCCTTTCATCCCACTAATTTAAATAAACCAACCATTTAAAAATTATGTTCACACTGCATATTTGGTTTGTGCCTGAAACTCTTAAATTTTTACTGCGCCCAAAATAACACACAGCCAGGCACCAGCCTCTCAACTTGAAAATAACAGCTAAGAACTGGGAAGCAGTAAGGAACAGCTTTCTAAGCTGTCAGTTTTGACTGTCGAAACTCTCCCTTTCAATACTGTTAAGCCTAGCCAGATGCACCCTTTACTATACTGCTGCATATGAGAAGCAAATGATGTCTGTCCACCAACTTCCTGGGTTTCCTTTTCACTGATCCTTGGATACTAACAGGTTTTTTTCGTGGATGGGATCACATGCAGTGTGGCAATGCACATGTGACCTTTCTGTCTTACACAGCAATAGGTAGCATTCAGTAAAGAAGAGTTTACTCCATCAATTATTGGAAAAGACTGAAAGTATAGTCAAGTCTTTGCAAGGCTGCATGTAACAATGAAAGGAATGCAACTATCATTTTCAGAAAAAATGCTCTTGGTATTAATAATAATTACTAAACATTAATTATTATTCACCCTTAAACAAGAATGTGCTTATTTCTGTTTATACCACACATAATTCAGGCATGTAAAGATTACTCTCCCTAGGAAAAAAGGAAAAAGCCATATGTGATTTACTATAACCTGTGGAAACAGCAGTCAGCAGGAATAGAGAGTATTTTAGCTTGCTTTATGGACATATGGTGAAACTATTGCACCCCATGAAACTGTTAATCTCTTTGTAATCAATGGGATTACTCATGGGTTTATCAGATTGTTAACCTAAAAAGACTGGGATCATAATCTGGATTTCAGAACATAATCTGCAAAGAAAGTAATTATCAGCCTAGCTATGTCCAGCAGTTGCAATAGGAGATAAGTGGCCAGCAGCAAGACAACTAGTTGTCTTTTACTTGTGGAACAAAAGCTGACATGAAAAGAAATCTACTTTAATAATACAGATGTGCACTTGTGAAAGGGCAAAGATTATAAAAAAAAACATTTACTTGAGCACATACACAGGTAATAGACTTGCACACGTAAAGAAAAGAGAAGACACATTCATAGAAGTATTTTTGAGGGCAGGGAGTTGTGTCAGGCACCAACAGTGTTACAGTGGGGTTTCATTAAGAACCTTTATTTTGTGTGAATATCAGTGTAAGTCACCTTTACTTCATACTTTTTCCTCATTTCACACCAATTCCTTTCTGTGGACAAATTGGTCAAGTAAGTAAGTAGCGTATTATACTGCCAATGGCTGTAAGACATCACTGGTGCTTGGCTTTGAATCCTGCGTTGCCCCTGCTCTACTCTGTTTGTTGCATATTTGTATATCCTGGATTTCTGACACTCAATGACAAAAGTATGTTTAAGGTTTAAAATGTGAAATGAGTAAGTAGATAATACCAGAAATTCTTACCATATATATGATGATATATACCTTTTAAGTTTTGGCTATAACAATTTCCACTGTGTATAGTTGTTCCATGTGACCAGAAACGACAACAATTTCCTCTTCTGTATATACAAAAGTTTTGAAGGAGCATCTTAAAGTAGTATGTTACAAAAAAATCTGGTGCTGTGTCCCATTTGACCCCCCAAATTCCATTTTGCCAACAGATCCCGGGAACTGAACATGATTTTTCAAATGTATAATGTCAAGACATAAGCAATGTGTTTCCTGTATATTAGCTTCTGAGAACAGACAAGAGAACTTTTAGAACAGCAGGAGGCACAAATTCAGCCCCTAAGCATCTTTTTCTATAGGCAGAGAGGCTTGATTGCTGTCTTTTCTGTCTTCCCAGAGATGAGCTGTGTCATTCCAGAAGCTGCTCAGATGTCTTACCTTGGTCCACGGTACAGGGCATCTGTTCCAGACACGCTTCTGCACAAGCAGCAAGACCAGGAGCTCAGCTGTGCGGTGCCGCTGCGGACTTGCCATCAGCAAGCACAGCACATAACACCGCAACAGCCCGTGCGAGCCTGGACTGAGGCACCAGGGACTGGGCGGTCTGCCTGCCTCAGATCACAGCTGACTTGTGTGACTGCTGTCTGCAGGCCAGTATAAAAGTGTACTGAATGTACATGTTGAAAGAGTTTGAAGCTTCAGTTCAAGACTGGTGATGTTAAAAGACGTGATCTAAATTCTAGTTGGAGCACCAGCTACCAGCAATGCAGAAATTATTTCCTGAATAATGGAAATTACTGATGATGAGCAATGGAAATATACATGATCTACTTGATCTAACCTAGCTTGGAGAACAAACAGTCACCTTCAAAGATGAATTTAAACCACCTTCAAATTATTGTACCTTCATTGCTACAATGCATATCCCTGAAGGATGTTGGGTTTTGTTACAAACCCTAAACTGCTTCTACCAACAAGTCATTACAAGAAATATTTTCTGTCATCACTCTTTGCATGCTTAGAACAGGTTTTTCACAAAGGAAATTACTTCAGCACAGCACTTCAGCTAGTGTTAGTCAGTTTTCCACTGGGAAATGTTAATGAATGATGTGGAACATAGCTACTGCCACTCTTTTCACCATATGCAAAGCATGAAATACAGAGGTTTTCTAATGTTAAAATACAATTCTATAAAGGAGACCACATTAGCTATCCTCACCAGAAAATTCGCCATGTAAATCTGCCGTATGTTATCTAGTCAATTTAAATTAATGATAATAGGAACATTATTTTTAATATTCAGAAATCTAAAAATATACTGAAATATGCCATTCTGAAAGAAATGATGACACCATTTATAAGAAAAACCGTTTTTCATGAGTATATGATTAAATACAAGCATTTAATAGAACACAGTGACCCTTGCAAATCATGGCTTTTCAGGAAAATTGTCTAATCTCATCTCATTTTACAGACTGGAGTTTGGTAAATCTTGAGTATTTCTCTACTGTGGAACACTGAACCATCATGCACTGTTGGTCTCAACCCCACCTGCAAATTGCTTGAGTATCCTCTTGGGTACTCATTAAAATAACTGTCTGAAACAGTAAAACTGCTCTTTTTAGCTTTCCAGTTTCAGGCTTTTGCTCAACCTCCGCACAATTGTGGGAGGAGTTGTTCATCACTGAGGAGGGAAGAGGGGTTCCTTAGCAGACCTTAGCCTTTCTTCCCTTTAATGTTGCTCCAATAGAGAGATATGCATTTAAGCATTCAACTACTGCTTGCTAAGAGGAAATCTGCTGTTTTGCTCTTACAGGCTTTCTTGCAACGTTTCCCTAGAGTGACTGATACTGTGCATTGCAAAGGCCTGTCTCCTGGAGCTGGCAAAGCCTGCTCTGAGCCTTTGGATGGTTCTGGCACTGATGTGTCTTGTCACCTGCTGTCACAGCCACCCACGGACACCATCGAGTAGGTTACTGTACTGGAGCAGGGTTATGATATAAACTATTCAATGGTAACAGCAATGTAATGGATTCATGGCCTGAATCTAGACATGTTGCAGATTAAATCAGATTCTTCTTCCTCTCCTGACAGGCTTTAAGCAAAAATCTTCTATTTCTTACTTTGGGAGAGGAAGAGGGATTATCAAGGGCAGAGTGGGGGAGCAAGCATATCCCACTTAGTTTAGTAATAGCAGACACCACCTGTGAGCTCTGTGACATGGCACATTTCCTTTTATTTGTACGAAATAACTTATTCCATGTAATAACCATTTGTGGCAGGCTGCTCAGAACCCACCTTGTCATTATTCACAGTTAATGAGTGTGTCAGAGCTTGCCAGAGAAACCACAGCAGTGAGGAATTAGCAGCACCATCAGAGGCTGGCTGCACCAGCCCCAGCAGAGCGCAGAAAGCTGTCCTGGGCTTCAGCTCTCTGCTGCTACACCAGAGCTCAGCAACCTGTTCATTTTCAATCAAGCACAAAGACCAACAGCCTGGTCTATTGATCGAAACAGTAAAATGCCCACATAGTACACAGGAGCAAGATTTTACCTGTTCAGCTATTTACTTACCTTGGAAGTTTTATTTTAATATATTTTAATATATTAATCCCCTTGGAATTTTTAACATCCTAATCCTTGCACTAGAAGTTGCAGAAATACAAGTTAAAATCTTTACAATGGGTTCTATTTTGTGTAAGGAAACTTCATAAAGCAACATAATGGTCTAGTCTACCTGGTTAGCATGGTTTTACTAGATTATGAGCAATACATCTCCTGTAAAGTGTTGTTCCTGTTGATTTTCATAATTTTAGTGAAACTGCTCATTTTAATCATACTTATGAGCCCAAACATTTCTACTAAACACTAACAGAACCGTGCAGATACTTTATGGTATTTACGGCATAAGATTTGCAAATGATGGGTCCTTCAGCCAGTAGGCACCAAGAGCGTAAGTTCGTATTTATCATGTTTTAGTGATTAACATTTTCCTGTATGGCATTTTTCACCCACTTTTAGATTGTCTTTTTCTTGTAAGGTCCTTGAGGTTGCTAGCAGACACTATGATAATACTTTGATTCCTTGGATAAAAGAATTTTTACTGGGAAGACCCAGCAGGGTTACTCAATATGACAAACACTCAAAGAGTTTCATTGCCTCACTACACATACACCAAAACTGAACAATGCTACTGTACATATATACACACACACAAAGATGTCTGAAAGGACTCTCGGTTTGTCTTTTTTAAGTTAGCCAGAGACATAAAGGGGAAACTCTGATGCCATGAGTCAGTCAAATACTCCAGTGAACAGTTAAGATGGCTTATTCCTTGGTTCTTCCCATCAGCAATGTTTCCTGCTTTATGACTTAGGAGGAAATCTGCATGGTGTCTTCCCTGTCCATAACACCTAAATTCAAATCCCATTGAAATTACTAAGATACCCAATGAAATCTTTAAATTCTGGATCAAAATCTGAACACCAGACTGTCTAATGTGTTTTACTGGTACACCAGTAACACAAGCAGGTACATATTGGAACTTCAAAATAATGGCATTATTACATTAATTTTAATAAGCTCCTATGAAATATGGAAACAACGTGGTAACTAAACATCTGCTTTTCCAGACACCTGAAAGATATTGTAAGCTCCATTCAAGAGCTCAGCTGAACTAAAGTTTTACCAAGAGCTTTGTGAACTTGAACAGGCAAATCCTTCTGAAAAAACAGTTCAAATATTCTCATTTGGATTAATTGCAAACATCTGCTTCCCTGTGGCAGCACAGTGAAAGGCTGCCTCTAATGGATTTTGGCTCAGTCTAATAGTCCAGCCTCCTCCCTACGGTGCAAGATGAGTGACACCAATTTAGTTCTGACTTGCATCATTTCAGGTGTACAAAAAGATCTTTTAGCTGTAAAAATCCATGTCCTAGGTAGGTAAAATCATCCCAGTTATGATGAACTATCTTGGTTTTCAGCAAGCTTTTAGTTTCTCCAAGCCTCAGTTGGACATATTCCTGCTCTTGAAACCACAGTGCAGGTAACAGTTCATACCTGCCTCGGGGATGTCAATGCTGAGTATATCGTCATCTTCAGCCCCTGCTCCAACACCTTCCCCGTATTTTTTATTTCAACAGCTGAATATTTACCATTCTAGTTGACAATTTTTGTGATACTCAGAGCCAAAAAGCTTAGCAAAGTCTGCTTTTTGGACAGTTACAAGGTAATGAAAATAAGGTAGAAACATTCCAGGAAGGGAATAAAGTGCACAGCGAGACAAGAGGCGAGGACTGTTGTGACCTACTCAGTTTTTGCAAACTTAAGGATTGTCATTCCATGTTAGTAAGTGTTCCAGCTTCTTAACATCCCCATGGCAGGGGAGGGGGGGGGAAATAATCAGTAATAATTAGAAAACAAGTTTTCTTTCCCATTTTGCCTTCACACTTCAACATCTATTCTCTATTAACTGCTCTCTCAATTTGTTTGCTCAATCTTCTCTCTTGAGTAGATAAAAGGGTTTCATTAAAGCAAAGCCTAATGCTGTCAGTGGCAGGAGAGCTGCCAATCCTGGCAGTTTTAGTAAGTCTATTAAGCTGACCTAATCACGCTAATGCTTAATAAATTCCTTCTATTCACAGCAGTCCTTTGCAAATATTTCTTTATCTAATATGAAAAACTAAGTTAGGTAAATCAAATGAGTAATAGTGTGGGGTCTGGGTTTTTATCTTTTTATATATATTTGTATATAAAAATAAATTTATTTTTTTCCCCTGTCCTAACAGGAACAGCAGCATACTATCAATCGTAACCTCTGCGGTACTAGAAGTATTTCTTGACATTACAGAAAAGTCTAACAGCAGCTTCAGGAAAGTATTCCTATTGCAGAGATTAAGAAGAAACCAGCACTGGACAGTCAAACCAGAACTTTTTTTTCAAGGACTTCTTGCCATAGCCCATTTGGGGAGCAGCTGTTCTAAATCTATCTGAAGGACATCTGTTCCACCCATCTAGTGTAGTTTACCTCTAATTTAACCAGAGGGGGAAAAAATATATATTCTACAAACCACTGACATGTTCTGTCACTGTCATAGCACTTAATATGGTAGAAAATACTCTGAAGAGTAACAAGTGAACTACATAACAGTACTAGTTGGCATCACTGCTTGTGAAAGTAAAAGCCTTTATCCTCCTTAGTATCATTTGCCTTTCTTCAGGGCTCCACAGCTCCAGCTATTACTTCATGTTCAATTGAAACAAAGTTTTTAAAGCAGCAAAGCATTGAATGTTCATCTCTTGACACAAAAGAAAAAATCTGTAGCAGTAGTTTCAGTTCAACAAAAATCTTGACCAAAACTAGTATTTACAAGGCTTCTAAAAGAAAAAAAACAGTGTTCATGTTAAAAAGAGAAGATTGATCTTAATTCTTCTCTCCTGAAAGATTAATGTCATTGTTTAGGTAGTGTTATAAAGAGTGGTGGTGGGGTAGTGTGTGCATGCGCAGGAGGGAGAGGGTACCACCCTGATGTCTAATAGGAAACACACTCAATAAGCAGTCTGATTGATTTACCTGAGAACTACCATCAGGCAAGTGCAGAAATAAAGGTGGAGCAGTCCCACAGCAACATCTCTCCTGCCTTTGGTGATGACCATAACAGGAAACAGCTAGCAACAGCTGATTTTTTTCCTTCATTCCCCATTTTCAGGTTTCACAAAGGGTACTGGAGACCTTACTTTCTTTACTTCATACAAAATTACCATACAGGTGGAAAAATAATAAAAAGTTCACGGTTCTGTGAATAGGCAGGATCATATTTTAAACTCAAAAACTAAACTGTCACAGAACTCATCTTTGTAAGGGTTTAGCAGAGAAAAGGATGACAAACATGAGGCTAACAACTTCAGCAACTTTGCACAGAAACACAACACTTGCCAAGGAAAATAAACTAGCCTTCTCCATTAAGGACTGTCTTTCTGCTTCCCAAGGAAAGAGAAATTACACTGAAGCTACCTACAGCAGGTAGCAATCCTGTCGCTCAGCCACAGCTGTGGTGAAGCCTTGGAAGGACAGCTTGGCACTCAGACAGTGATGAGGTAGGCTTCTGCACAATCACTTCAGTGTACTCTTAAGCAATTCTCTGTGTTACTTCATTATATCATTTCATACACTTGCAGGGCAAAACAGTACTTACACTAGATAATGCAAGAGACCGCAGACCTCTTCTCACATAGCTTTTTTCTGCTGTTCTACTGCATGGGAACAGCCACTTGTCAGAGAACAGAAAATGCAGACGAGTTACAGTATGAAGAAGTAACAGAAATTCTCTGCTGTGAATAAACTTACATTACATAAGAGAAGCATGGCAATAATTTTTCTGTTCTTTTTAAATAAACACACTTAGAATCTCATCTGAGTGATCCACGGGATGCTGACTAATGTATCATCTAATGAAGGAGAAATATCTGAATTTAGGGGCAGTATGACTGAAGCCTAAGAGCTCAGTTTTATAGCATAACACTGAGTATTTCTGCCTTCTTGTTTTTTAAGCTTATAGAAAAAAAAACCCTGAGGAAAATACACAGAAGGCTATGCAAATAAAAAAAACCACCACCCAACAAACAAACAAACAAAACCCCAAAACCATGAGAGAGAATATAAACTTATTGTACAGATTCTTCTCTAGGGCCATTTGGCTAGCAAATGATTCCCCTTGTGGCAGAAACCTTAGGAAAGGACTATGTGCAAAGGAACCAGTGACATCTGTCCTCCAACTTATGCTTCTATAAAAATGGTAAATTTTTAATTAAAAATACAATTCTCTCTTAAAAACCCATGTATTTGTTATTGAGGTAACTGATGTTGTTCCAAAAATAAATGTGTGTCAAAAAACTGTTACCAATTTTCTTTCAATAACAACCTCTAGGTACCATCAACACATAAAGGTAAGAAAGCAATAAAACCATTATTTCATAAGAAATTTATACCATTTTTGTGCCTAGCTGTTGATCTATATAAATGGACTTTATACTGCTAGGCAACATGATTAATATAACAGAAAAGGTGGCAAGAAGTAGGTCAGTATATAGGACCACAGTTCTTCAGCTAAACTCGCATCCCTGCCTCCAACAAGAAGTGTAACCTTCATTCCTCATATTTTGGAGCACTAAATAATGCTGTAACTAGACACAGAAGACAAGAATTATTAGACATTATTCACCCTTAATCTTTACACAAAATTCCCACGACATCTATAGAAATTCCACAGCTGCATAAAACAGAGTAAGGTTCGTGGCAAACACAGCTTTCAGGATTTGCTCTTCAATAAATATCACAAGCATAAGAGAGACAGCAAACGTTAACATTTTATTTGTTTTGAACATATAAAGGCTATAACTCTATGAAACAATTCTTTTAGAGCCATCTTGTGGGGAAAATAAGCAATTTAAAACAACACATGTACTGTAATTGATTTTCTACCAAAAAGATCAGTGCTCAGTATGACATTTTCTAGTACTCTTTTAAAAAAATAAATGTCAGTCACACTGTAAACTTTATACAACATTGTTTAAACCACTGGAACATGAAGGAAGTGCCTTTATGAACAATCATGTGTTAAAAGATTGGTTCTAGATAGAAAAAAAAATATATATCATTAAGTTAAAGATGCTACTTTTCTGTAGAATGCTTTTAGGCCAGACTCTATTCAAACTCCACCCAACTGCAGCCCACAAAAAAAGCACACAAACCTAGAGAAGCTGAGGTTTCTTTCGGCACTCACTTGGCCAAATGAGTAAATAAGATGGAATTATTAGTCTAAAATGGCATAAAAAAATCAATAAATAAATCAAAATATAGTAGTAGATTCAGTACTTGAAGCTGAAAAGCTTTTGTTCTTTAACATTCTTAGCATTATAAATGTATTTAAAGTTTTGGTAATCTTCTGCTAGTTCTGGAGGACTTTGCACCAGTTGTTCACAAAGAATTCATTAAATGACAGTTTTCTGTTTGCGTACACCTAAGTGAAGCAGAGGGTTGGGCAATCCTTTTCAGAATCATCAAAAGTTGTGATGCAGGCTTCACTACCTAAAGCAATCAAACATCAGCTGCTGCTTGATCTATGCATCTTTTCTATGAAGCAAAGTGCCTAAATTTTATCCGAGGGGACAAAAGCGCACATGTAGTCCATGTATCTTAATTGGGTTTAACTTATGCCCTATTAACTACTTAACTTACATAGAACATTACAGTGTTTCACATCACATTTATCCAATACATAATTATTTTCTATTAATACAAAAGTAAAATAGAATGTCACAGAATATGTTTACAATGAAGTGCACAATCAAGAGGTGTCACAGAAATATGCACTTTTTGGAGCTGTTACAATCAGTGTGTAAGTATAGACTAGCAGGCACCTCTGTTAATTTTATTTTTTTAATATAAATAAGGAAATTTGTCAACAAAGGGGTCCTATGGTACCCAAAGCCTCTGACAGCTTTAACTAAACAGAACATACTGGCACCCAGATGTATAATCAGACAATTTTGCTAAGGTAAGCACAAGTATGTCAATTTTTAATTTTACACTTCTACCAAAGAAGGTGTACATGTGCGTTTACAGCTTTTGTTCCTCCATAAAGATGACAATGAGATCCACTTCCTCCACATCCTGTTTAAACTTTGGAAAGGAGCCCTGACTCTGGGGCACTCGCCTTAATGAGATTTTGGATTTCTTTGAATTTTGGATGTTCTTTATCAGCTACCAGCTGCAGCAATATAGCTTCACTAGTAGTAACTATAATTCCAGTACGAGCAAGACGCTGAAAGAGAAAAGAGAGGAGAGAGAATAACGTGAGATACTTGCAAATGCCAATGAGTATACATTTTGTAAAAAAAGATTAATGGTATTTTTAAAAACACCTATTAACAAAAGTATTGCCAATTCCATTCCAGTATTTCTTAGTGGTACTATTTACAAAGCTAGGATGTAAAGTGACTGGTTTTAGACTTCACTGAGGAAAAAGGCTGCCCTGGATTACAAATAAAGGCTTCCTACTTGGACTGGATTCTTTCCCCATGTCAGATTTAATATGCAGAAGACCTACCCACTCCTATATTAAAAACCCTTTCCCCTTGCATTGTCCAAAGCATAGCTTTCTTCACTTCATGCATGTTTGAAAGGCCTGGGGAAAAAGAAAATATCAAGGTCCAAGTTAAAGGCATTAAGCAAGAAACTTAATAGTAACAATTGCTCTTTCAGGGCTTGTTATGTACTAGTACTTCGGTCTTTGGACTACACAGAGCACTAGTACTAACCTGAGGAGACAGAACAAATACCTCTTCCACAGACCTTATAAATCATACTGGCACAACAGCAGCTCCCTTAAACAGACATTTCATTACAGCCTCAGTAACTCCCAAGTTACTTCTCACAGGCTACAGAATAAAAAGCATCACTGCATAGAAAGCAAAACTGAAAGACATCTGCTAGATCTCACAAGTGTGCAACTAAACAGAGCAATGTTTCATGTAGCTCAAACCACAGGACATACTGCATAAAGTTTTTTGACTTTTAAAATTATGGTTGTTCCTATGTAGCAAGTTATTTTTAAGTAAAGGCTGACAACTCCCTGCCCCGCATCAGCTTTCCAGAAATCAATCGTATGCTTTGGCAGTAAAACTCTTCATGGATCCAGCTTTCCCCTCCATCATCCTCATCAGCTGCGTGTTCCACTAAATCTAAGGTGGTTCTGAATGAGCCAAAGGAGGGCAAAAGGCAGAAAAAACAGATACATACAACTTCAGACAGGTTTCAATTGTAGAGAAGATCCGGATTTCTAGGGCAGACATAGATCACTGCTGCCTAGTTGTTCAATTACAAAGCAGTTGACTGGGGAAAAGTTATTAATTTTAGGGGACCAGTACAGTATATGTAACTACGATCTATATAATAATTAACTACGCTAGATTTACTCAAGTCAGTGCTTCCTGCTTGCTACTGGCAGCAAGCCTTGCGATATTCTTAAGTTGAAATAAAGCTGATCACTTCCACTGCTCTCCTACTCTGTACAGCGACACATTTGTTTAAACCACATACACATATAAAAGAGAAAAACAGGAAAATCAGAATACTATGACAATGTTTTCAAGATGTACTTCTCCAGAAATACAAAGTTTTTGCTTTTAACTAGTATGGATGAGAGAAAAAACAGACTCTTGAAGAACCTTGTCATATGAGAAATGTTGATTGACGAAGAGAATGTCTTCTGTTCAGAAGCACAACATACCGTAACATGGCAAAGAAGCTTGCACTGCCTTATACTCTACTTCTGGGACTACATATAATTGATATAATTTTGAGATTAGTGGGAGTGAAGAGATGCATGTGCTAAGCATACTGGCTGATTTTCAAGGAAAGGAAAAGTTTTCTTCGAACAGACAAAGGGAAGCAGCAAGCATGTGGTGCATCCACACCCCAGGAACAAGTAGAACAGAAAAGAAATCCAGCAGGAACAGACTAAACTGGCTCAATCCAAGACCAAACAGTGACGCGAGGCCTCTTCATCAGATAGGGCAGAGATGAAGACCAGTCACAGCCTCGGCCAGTTAGGCTGAATTATTTCATCCATGGAAATGTTGAGGTTTTTTTGGACTCTAGGGTTCTTTTTGATTGCAAGGTTTTGCCTTCTGTCACTTTTAAGCACACAACAGAAGCAGAGACAACTCTTTAGGGTCATCCAGGCAGACATGAAAGCTTTGGCTATCAATTAATTCAAACTGTACTTTCTAGGACAGGAAAAGAAATTTGCATGTTCATCACCAGCACCATCAAAACACATGCTGTGTGAGGGGAAATGGGGAGAACTGAAGGGGTGGGTGGGACCAGATGGGATTTATTTGAGATTGCTGAAGAAGCTGATCGTTACCACTGCAAGGTCGCTCTTTATCATCCTTGAAAGGCCACTGTGAACAGAGGGCGGCTGTGATACTGGGAAAAGGTAAATGTTATACCTCCCAGAAAGGTAAGGAGAAGGATCCAGGGATCCCAGATCAACAACCCTCACCACAACTCACAAGCTATGGAGCAAATTTGCACAAGAGACAATGTCAGACTCTCCTAGAAACCATCAGCTGTACAGTGAGACTAAAGCAGGATTTCCCAGTGCTTTGATATTTTACTGACTTCCCCAAGAACCGTATCATCATGGTCAATCCTGATTACTGACATGCCCAGTACATGTCCCCGTTTCTCTTGGTCTCCTACCTCTTGCCTACTCTAACCCACAGTCCTCAGTAGCATTTTTAAAAGGGGCTCTACAGTGCAAAAAGGAGACAATGTTGGCATGCACAACCACAGAGAAGGAGGAGTTACTGCCATATAACTGGCTAGCTCATCACAGGAAGCCAGTAAATGTTCCCTGAATCATATTTTAATGATAGCTACTTAAGGGAACACAGCAAAATGTTTTCTTTGTGCTCAGTGAGAAAACATTGCAGAGACACGCTTAAAAGTTACCTAAAACAGACCAGTTTTCCTGGATTACCGCTTTTGCAACCAAACACACTTTTAAGATGACTGATACCTTTCTGATCAGAAAGAAAAACAAACCTAGCTAGTCACTGCTTTAACCTCTCTTACACTGAACCACCTTCCACACCTGCAGACACAGTGTAAGTGATAATCAGACATACAAAGAGTTATACAATAAGGCAAACACATTTCAGCTCTTCCATACTTGTTTTGTCTACTACTGCTGTAACACCACATTGACCTGGGAAGTCCGTGATCTCAGTCATTCCCGCACTCTGTGTGCGTCACTTCGCTTTACATGACGGATGACATTAAGCTTCCATTTAATCAAAGTCATGGGTTTCATCAAATGGTATATGCTGGTGATTTCCCTTTAGCCTTTAATTCTCTTATTCAGGAGAAACAGAAGAAATTTCAATTTCCAAATAGCTGTTAGGGCCTGAGGTAAAAATTGCAGTACTTAACGTATATATCAGTTTTTTATTTCCAGCAGTGATGCCTGTAGGTAAGTTAAAGTACACTATCAAAAAAATCTGTTTGCATGAATTTGCTACCACATAGTTGTGCTTTTAAATCTTCTTGTTACATTTATCTCCATTTTCTCAACATTTAGTTAGACTAAGCTCCTAAGAAAGGGGTGGGGGGAAGTCTTTACTATAATCACAGTGTCTTGAGATTAAGTTTTAATTTGCACTGATGAGGAAGAGCAGAGGGAGGGAGAGTCATACAAGAAGGAGATCTGAACAGGATCACTTACTATTTTACATTGCATTTCAAGGAATTTCAACAGCAGAACAAATACTGTTTGGAACAACAGAACCAAAAGGTCTGTAGAACTTTAACTCTGCTGTACAGGTAACACTCCACAAGAAAATATCCTAAAATGCTAATGGTTATAGAGAGTAACCTAGACTGCACAAAACAATCATTTTTAAAATCCAAGCATCCCAAACCGGGTTCCACATATTAAATCATAACTCAGGGAGCCAAAATAGGACAGTAATCCTTCTCCACCCTGAAGGTACTCTGAGAATCAGAGCATTAACTTCTTCTCAAGTCTACATCTGTCCACTGCTTATTGTCCTTAGAAATTCCTTGTTACCTTACAGTAAGCAGGGAAATTAACATACAGACCCAAGATGGAGAAAGCCTTGACTAGGACACTTACCTCAAGAGCAAACATCCTGTCCATCATACTTCTTGATGAGGTGGCATCAGCTACGATATGAACTTCTAGACCTCTGCCAATTAATTCCAGTGCTGTTTGCTGGATGCAAACATGAGTCTACATGGGAAAATCAAAAGGCAAAAACCCCACTAACAAACCATTATTATAAAACATGAATAGCACAATGCCAAATTAATAAGGGTGCAAACACGTTCCTTTCTACCCCTAGAATTACTCAATGTGGGGTTTAAATGCCAATGAAGCTCGAAACTACAGTCTGCAGTTTACAAATAGCTAATTTCAATTTTTATTATAATATCAAAGGCAAGTAACACAAGAATAATTTAATCTGTTATGACATCTGAGCTCTAAGCAATATATAGACTTTTTTTTTAATTACACAAAGCAATTACACAATACTGTAATTAATACTAACGCAACAGACATTACCATAAAACAGCGTAAGAATGACAAGGCACATACTTCTACTCCAAAAAGTACAACGCTGCGGACTCCAGGGATCTCTGCTAATGCTGCTTCAACTTCTGGCAACACCATCGAAAACTTTGTTTTGGGAAGCACAAGTTTAGCTCCTGTTAAATCAATTTCTTGCACAGTGCTGCCAAGACCTTTAGGATACTGTTCAGTTACAATAACTGGAATTCCTAAGAGCCGTGCACCTTGGAGCTGCAAGGGGGCATGGAAGAAAGTGTACAAGAAAAGACATTACTGAAGAACAATAGCGACACTATTATTGCCTGAAACTGAACAACCAGTAAACTAGCTATGTATGAAATAATAATTGACATGTGTGATCAGAAGTCACAACAAGAAAAAAAGCAAAAGCCATACCAGTCGTTGGCCCACGCTGATGATATCCCCAAAATACTTGATGGCAGGCCGGAATCGCTCTTGCATATCACAACAGAAAAACACAGTGCTTGAGGGTGTCAGGTTGCCCAAAGTAGTCATCTGAAAAACAAAATAATGTTTTCCATGGCAGTGACAACCCTTTCAGAAAAGCAGCAAAATGAAAAAGTCTGCAATGCCTCTGCCAGGTAACAGATTTATATATCACTTTAAGTCAATTCTTTAAAGTTTTTCAAGCCTGATTTTGGTATGTTTCTAAATTCAGATGAATGGCCAATACTGAGCAGTATAGTACAGTCATCAATAGGTAATCAAGATTTTTATTAAGTGGGAGACACAAGTCCATGTAAATGTATATGGAAACTTCTCAACCCTGAAGCAGGATGGAGAAGCGTACTGCCTAAAGTAGTGTGAAAAAAAAAAAAAAAAAGTACTAAACAGCAAAATTACATTCCTCAAATTCATTTTTAAATCCACAGCTCCTGGAACTGAAAATAAATCAGGATACATTAAAGTTAAAAAAAAAAAAAAAAAAGTCAAGACTTCCACTTGTTTTCAATGCTGTAGGTACACATATTTTCAACAGTTTCATTGTGTGGACAGTTTGTATGTGACATCTTCTAGCAGAAGTCTGATGAAAAGTCCAAAGGCTAGAACAAAACCAAAGAAGCTTATCAGTATTATGACCAGAAACTGAACTGAACACATTTTAATGATAACAATAATCTCCCAGACTTCCCCTTGTACAGTCTATCAAGTGGAGCAGAAGGGAAGGGTAAGAGAAAAAGAAATCAAAGATTGCATTTGCTCATGCTTTGAAAGAGTGCTTTGTACTTGTGTGAAATTACTTGTACGACCTGCAAAAGCAAAGGATAAGGCTTCAGCTGGAGGCTACAGGGAAAGAAAGCAGCTACATACTATCATTTAGTTGTAAGGCAACTCAAGAGCAACTACATTCATTCAGGAGCTTTTCAGCAGACTGATAAATCAAATTGAATAAACCGTTTCTGGGAAGTAGCCATTACCTGTATATACTTCATTTTCTGCAAACTGAGGTTGTGATGTTTTAAATCAAAACAAAATTACAAAATCTGTAAAATAGTATATTTTGGAAGAACAGAGATGTATCTGGTTTATGTGGCAAGGTTTTGGTAGCGAGGGGAGGCTGCAGGGGTGGCTTTTGTGAGAAGATGACAGAAGCTGCCCCATGTCAGACAGAGCCAGTGCCAGCTGGCTCCAAGACAGATTTGTTGCTGACCAAAGCTGAGCTCATCAGCGATGCTGGTGGTGCCTCTCTGATAACATATTGTAAGAAAAGGTAAAAAAACCCACTGTGCAACTGCAGCTGGGAGAGAGGAGAATACGTGAGAGCAACAGCTCTGCAGACACCCAGGTCAGTGCAGAAGGAGGCAGAAGGTGCTCCAGGCACCAGAGCATGCATTCCCCTGCAGCCCATGGCAAAGACCATGGTGAGGCAGGCCATCCCCCTGCAGCCCTTGGAGGTCTGTGGTGGAGCAGATACCCACCTGCAGCCCATGGAGAACCGCACACCAGAGCAGGTGGATGTGCCTGAAGGAGGCTGTGACCCTGTGGAGAGACCCCATTGGAGCAGTCTCCTGGCAAGACTTGTGGCCCCATGGAGAGGAGCCCACACTGGAACAGGTTTGCTAGCAGGACACGTGACACTGCAGGGACCCACACTGCAGCAGTCTGTTACTGAAGGGCTGCCCCCCATGGAAGGGAGCCACGCTGGAGCAGTTCATGAAGAACTGCAGCCCATGGGAAGGACCCACATTTGAGAAGTTTGTGAAGAACTATTTCCCATGGGAGGGACCCCACACTGGAGCAGGACAAGGGTGTGAGGAGGAATTTGGGGCAGAGATGGAAGTGTTATGAACTGACCACAGTCCCCACTCCCCATCCTTCTGTGCCACTTGCATGGAGGAGGTAGGGAAGTCAGGAGTGAAGCTGAGCCTGGGAAGAAGGAAGGGGTGGGGGGAACGTGTTTTTTACATTTGTTCTGATTTCTCATTATTCTACTCTGTTATTGATTGACAATAAACTGATTTCCCCAAGTCAAGTCTGTTCTGCCTGTGAGAGTAACTGGTAAATGATCTCCCTGCCCTTACCTTGACCCTTAAGCTTTTTGGCATATTTTCTCCGCCTGTCCTGTCGAGGAGGTGGAGCAATGGAGCAGCTTGGTAGGTAGCTGGTGGCCAGCCAAGGTCAACTCACCACAAGGGAACTGGGAATCCTTAAATATTAGTCCCAAATTTTTCACCACGTCTCCTGAGTGAAACGCTTTTGATCTCAATTCCCAAGACTAAAAAGCTACAGTAACAGCCACGCTCAACCATACAGAATGGCCTGTTCAAATTGTTGTGAAAATTACCTGTGTGTTACGTTTGTAAATGCTTGTGTGCTTGTAAACCACAGTTCTTCCTGTCCTTGTGGATGAAACAACAATACTATTAGCACAACCAGTTACAAAGGCAAATGCAGATACATCCATAAAGCAGATGTTTTTAGCACGGGACCAACCCACTAATGCCACAGGAAGACAGATGAGCATCACTGCAAGCATAAGGGAAGTTTTTCACTAGGAAGGTATAGCTGCACTGAAACAGATGGTGGGATCTCCATCCTTGGAGGCTTTCAGCACTGGGCAAAGAAACAGCTGATTTGATCAAGAATTGGCTTTGCATAGGAGTTAGGGAAGGCAGCCACTAGATATCTCTTCCAAACAACACTTCTGCAATTCTACACCATGTATAAATGAGGCCTGGGACCAAGAATGCTTGAAACTAAAATCGAATAACTGCCTCGTTCTTGAACACCATCTACCTGCATGCTCGAACAATGCAGAAGCCAGTCAGTGGGAAGTACTAACGTACAATTCAACATCACAGTGAGCACCTACTGTGATCCACTAACTCTGGCACTTAGTATCATCAGAACAGTCAATCACCACGTTTAACTTTCCTACCACTCAGCAGCCAAATCGGGTAACTGAAATAGACAATAAGTGTGCCTCCTACTCAGAAAACGTGTCATTTGTCTTGGCATTTACATGGCAAGAAAAGACCATTATTTTCTTCTAGAAATCATTTCATCACTTCGTTTCTTTAAGATCACTTCAAACTACTGCAGACTGTAGAGTGGCCTACGTGGAGTTAGTCTACAGCCTTAGGATACACCTTCCTATACAAAGGCAGTGAATGGCACAACCATCCTTAGCAGAGGAACTAGTATGAATGGACCAGGAAGGCCTTCAAGAGCTGCACAGTCTGCCTCTGCCTAAGGATGAGCCAAACACAAATATTCTTCACAGACAGCTAACTGGTGTGACCCATCAGCAACACACAATTTACAGGGCTCCTATACGATTCATCCCACAGCTCTCTTATCTTACTTTGCAGTGTTTTCTCACCCACAGGTCCTTTGCTGTTGTTGAAAAGTGTTACTTCCAGTTCTGTCCATGGTGGATTTGAAACACAACAGCATTGCTGTGTGTTCGTATGTATAACCATGCACAAACCTATTACCACATGTCAAGACTCAGATTTGGTCTCCCTTTAGTCCTTCCCCTCCCTTATTCTAAAACATAGCTAACAGTTTCAATCCTTCCTCCTACAACTCAATTTTCACTGCCCTCTCTGGGGTGCTTTCCAAATTGCAGTCTACAGCGAGGCATCCCATACTACTATAACAGTAGTATTTCTCTGCTATTAATACTTCTAGGCACTACCACACCCCCAGAGAAGATTGGTCAATTCACAGCCCTTGCAGACCTTGTTCAATTTGTACTTTCCAGTAGACTGTTTGCTCTTTTCATAATTGATGATACTTAAGACTCCTGAGGTGCATTTTAACCTCAAAATCATCCCTTGAACTCTCCCTCATCTTTTATTTGCATATTTGATTATTTCTACCTTAGCATAGAAATGATTTCTAGCTTTGTTGCTTCCATTTTGCACTGCATTTTATTTCATCTTGTTTCTCCAACTTGCCGTGGAAAGCCTGAGTTCTGTTCTCTCAGATGCTAGCAGCTGCTCTCAGCTTGGCGTCTTCCGCAAAAACAGTATTTGCCCTAAGTTTCAGCAATGACATGGATGGCAGAATATTTACAAACAGTGGATTCAGAACAGATCTTACAGAGCCCAACTGAATAGTATTCTGATTTGATAGTGAAGCATGGAAGAAAACTGACTGTCTTTCTAGCTAGGAAGCATCCTCATTACAGACTTCCACTGAAACCACAATCCCATGAGTTTCTGTCAAACATCACAGGTAACTGGAACAACAGCCTTATATCTGCTTTCCTCTGCTATCAAGTTGGTTTAGTATGATTTAATTTATGCCTTCAGTTTAACAACAGCAGCACTCTAAAAAAAAAAAAGTTGCATCAACTATGTATTTGCTAAATAAAAGCTTTTACAAAATCTAATACAAATATTTCCTATACTGATTTTAGTATTTATTTCTGATTAACATGCAGTCTCAATCAAACCATGCAACGCATATCAGAACAAGAAGGAACCAGAAGAAATAGATGGCACGATCAAAAAATCAACACTTCCTAGTATTACTAGGAATAGCAGATGTGGGAAAGATGGAGTGCAGCTAAAAGCAGTTTGAAATTAAATTTCATATAGTAGCTGACGTAGTCCATAAATAAACTCACAGAAGTAACTACTACATATAAAAGAGTTTCCATTTACTGGTTCTTCACTGTGCCACATAAATCCTACTACTCACTTGCTCTCATATAACAGACATGGGACACCTCCACGTCACACATGCCTTGGCAGCAAAAAAATGTGTCTGCTCTGTTCCAGTGTTGTACCCTACCGGTAAGCTGGGGTGGGGGTAAACCTACAGTCAAACATGAAACCCTGGGCTGGCACACCAGTACCTGTGCGCTTTCACTCCAAGGAAATGCAGGCAGGGCAAGGATGGTGAGCCACTGCAGCCACATGGTACCTGTCCGAATCCACCCCAAACAGAATATCTACTCAGCCAGCACATCATTAAACAACTTAAATTTAAAACAAAAAAAAAAAAACCAAACCAAAAAACTATCACCTGAAGTTTCCCCAGGCAGTATATAAGCTTCTCCATTTGTTGCCTCACCCGCTCAGTTATTAACCAGGACTTCCTTCCCTCCAGCTGGAAGTTATCCACAGCACAACCAGAATAGGTACATCAGATGGACATGTAATCTGATGCAGCTCTTTTACCCAGCTAGAGAAGTCATCCCTAGGACCTTGTCCAGACCAGGATTTAAATGTATGCTGTCAAGAGCCACAGACAGCTTTAAATCCTACTCCAGAAAAGGGCTAGGTGGGAAAGGACAGGTGTTTTTTCACATCTATTTCATCTCTGCTGATTATTATTAATCATACAAAATCTGACTGTGATGAAGTACTGTAATTACAGAATCAGCTTTACAAATATATTGACATATACTGGCTTTTTACCTGTACGTCCTCTATTCAAAGTTCAGGAAAGCATTACACACACAAAAAACAATTTTCCCCCCGTATTTGTTATGAACAAGGAAGCAGAGAAATAATCCCATGTGACATCACTAGCCACCCAAACCCTCTTGCCGGGGTTACCCACCAAAAGGGCAGAGCAGAGGACCTCGCAGCTTTGGTATTTCAAGGATGGCATTTAAAACACAACAATGAAAAGCAGCTCGCTATCCTATTTTCTTCTCCTGTATTTCAAGGGAAAAATAGGTTACAAGTGTCTCAGTTTAGAAATATAAATATTTATTTTATGCTAAGCCAAAGTGCAGCCTTTTACATGTAATTCAGCATTTTAAAAGGACAGATTTAGTTAGGTAAGTACATGACGGTCATATAATTAAGACAGTACAAAATTCTTCATCAAAATCCAAAACAATCAAAATGCTTGCTACAGAGTAAAGATATACAAACAAGGAGTCTGGATTTGAAAAAACCTCTCTCAATATTTTCAGTCCTTTTTTCTCCTTCTTTAGGGTTCCCAGTGCTGGTTGTTTTTTGGTTTTTGTTTTGTTTTTTAAATATTTATTTAGAAACACTGTAATGTATCAGAATTTATAATTACACCTTTGGGGGAAAATGTAAACAACTCCCCTCATCTGACTCGTATCCTACAATCTACGCTTTGCCTTTTCCTGATTTTCAGAAAATGGATTTAGGCTCCTGAGTTAATGTTACTTCGATTTTCAAAGCATCTGAATGCAGCAATATGGATACATGTAAAAAGACTGAAAATCTGTGTACAAATAGTTCTACTTTATTTACCTGTCTCTCAGCAACAATTAAGTATCATTCTGCAAGCAGCTTTCTGCAAGAACAATATGCTTGAGAGATCAACCTGTCTTTTAAAAACACCCTGAAGCAGAGGTGCTTTAGGCAATGATTTCAGTAATAATAAATTTACCCTTTCAGCTTTAGCATCTTCAGGTTACAAGTTTTTAAAAGCAGAGCACAAGTACTGCTGCAGAGAAGTCACCTTGAAGTTATGACAATGACTGTGAAATAGCCTCTCTCGGGCACAGATTCGAATGCTGTCTGAACTCCTCTATTACACAGCTGTAATAAGCATAACTGTCATGTCTTCTAGTATCTCCAAAATGTTTTTTCTTACTGCTTCTCTCCTCCAAAGGCAGCTACAACAGTTACAGCAAAACACAACAGTTTTAACAGCACTATTTAACTGCAATTAGAGTTAGAAGAGGTTAAAGTGGTTCTGCATTTCCCCACCCCCACGATAAATAATATTCTGTTAAAACTTTTAAAACACATAAAATCCACAAAAAGCAGATGGCTCCCTTCTGCTAGCACTCAGTCCCTCAAGTTGCAAGCAAATGCTCTTCTCACCAGTTAGGAGAGGCCAAAGGAAAAGTCCCTCCTCACTGCAAGCCTGTGACTGTGGAGTTTCAAGAGCAGCAGCCAGGCTGAACATCAGGGTTTATACTGCATCCCACCAGCCTGCCTGACCCTGGGTGGCCATTAAAAGTTCAAGTGGCTGTTTCGCACCAGGACAGCTAAACCAAACTAATGTATGTATATGAGCACAGTACAAAGGCCTAAATATAACTAGAAAGCAAGTGCCCCTGCACAGATCGAGCCTTGAACTGAGCTGCGTGGAGTGGCTTTCCAAGGGCAGCATATGGTGCTTTCTCTGTGAGATTACTGCCCCCCTCAACTGCAGGGACAGGAAATCGAAAACAACCCTGTCAAACACCATTTGGCACTGATATTTCTTGAGCTATTGCAACATAAGTCATCCTTCCATGAAAGGTTTGCCCAGGAATCAAAACAGAAGGATCTCGTTCCAGAGACCACGGAACCTACTGCTCTATGGGTTAAAATGACACACCTAATTAAACACATACAGATATTTCATAAAGCACACGCATAAAAAATACTGAAATTACTGTCTAGGGATATGGATGCTAGTATCTGAATCTTAATTTTAAACTAAACATATCTTTCCAAATACACATCTTAATCACATCAGTGAGCAAAGGTCATCCCTCTTGAAAGACACGTCCAAAATGGTATTTCAACTGACTATGCCACACGCAGAGTTGACAAACCTATTTTATATGTAACTGCAGATAAAACACGGGGGAGGGGGGAAGCAGGGAAGGCACACAATAATGGCAGTGCATGAATCAACATACAGAAAGAAAGTATAATCTTCCCATCAGTAAATCCTAAAGGTTTTTAAAAGCCCATCTGTGACTGTACCAGACCAAATGTTCCCCGAACAAGTGATCTCTGAGCACCTGCCGGTGGCTTAAGGCAAGCTGACTGACACTGTTGTGCTGTCTCTAACTCATTCTCAGCTGCTGAAGCAAATCAAGGAGATAACAAAAATAATACACAAGTACCATATTTTTAATATCAAGAGTTGCTATTGTCACGGAATTGCAACAGTATTAATGAAAACGGCTGATCGGTTAGGCAATTAGTGCATTAAATATTGGTTCATCCTGAATCCCTGCAGTCACTTAAAGCTGCATAATGCCTCTGCACCCTGGGATCCTTCCATGTCTCAACACTGACCTTTTACACTGAGATATGTCCTGCTACAATGCTTGGGCTGCATTTATAGTTTCAGAGCAGAAGCCATCTGCAAGAGTCTTTGCAAAACAGTGATCTGCACGCACAAATAAGAAACAAAATTCTGACCTGTGCCACTGTTGCACGCCCGGATTACACAAATTCTGCTTAACACGCATACCAACTCATTTTGCAAGTTGGAGAGACTGTCCTTTCCAGGTTCTCTGGCTGGGCAACCATCCATTCTGTTTGCAATGCACAAAGGAGAAAGATTTTAAACTGAATACGATGAGTGATGAAATGTGTAATAAATTACAAAACAAGTTATTAAACTGGTTTGGTCTTCTTAACCACTCTTTCCACACACAGAGTTCAGGAAAGGCCAAAAGTCTCCAAAAGCATCCTTGAGGTACACTCTAAGTGAAAGGCCACCTTGAGAGTCTATGGGTTCGAGACACTACGATTAAGCAGGGTTTACAAACAGTGTGAATTAGGTTGTTTCTGCAAACATAAAGAGAAGATGAGCAATGTTTCAGTTTTTAGGACATCACTTTGTCAACTTATTAGTAATGCTGGCTCAAAACCCTAAAGCCTCTTAATTATAAGTGAAGAAGAATGTTCTGAATTAAACCAGTAACCGTATTGTGTTTTGGTTTTTTTTCTTTGGTTAGTTGTTTGTACTTTTTAAAAATTGAATTTGTTGCTGGAGAAAGGAAGAAGTGATTTTGCTTTGAGCGTAACTATCACAGCATGACTGACACGAATCTCCAGTGTGCATAAAGATATCTTAGTATGAAACACACGTACTGTATCTGTCTGGCAGTCTGGTTTCCCTGTTCACGGCCACAAAACCTGTGAGTTACGAACGTGTAAATGGGAAAGCACTTTTTGAGGCAAGAAGGGATACAGAAATCTTAGGAACCTACGAGCTGTGTGACCCAGCTCTGGCAGAGCCCACTTCAGGGGCACCCTTTGAGTTTCTACCTAGCAGCATTACCTCCGGCTAAGGCCGGGTACCACCGGCCGCTTGCTTTAAAGGAGAAGCGTTGATTGTCTCAGGCACCAGGCTATCTTCCCGTCGGCGGGGCCACGCAAGCGGTGACTCGCTGCAGCAGAACCCGGTTACCACCCGCATGCGGCGCGGAGCGCACCTGCCTAGCCGCATCAGTCAAACAAAAGTTTCCCCGAAGAAGAGTCCGTGGGGGCGGGCTGCCCCGGCGGGATCCTCCGGCCGCCGCTTCTCCCGGAGGGCTCCGGGGGAGGCCGGGCAGCCGCGGCCGGCGGCGGGACGGGGCTGCCCGCCCCCACACACACCTGTGGCGGCCAGCGCTACCCGCCGTCGGGTCTCACCTGTATCTGCAGCGGCACCAGGCGCACCTTGCAGCGCTCGCTGACCAGGAAGCCCTTCGGCAGGTCTATGTACTGGCTCCACTCCTCGGCGAAGAGCTGCACCACAAACTTACGGTGCATGTCTATCTGGTCCCCGTAGAGGCTGAGGAACTTCTGGATCAGCAGCTCGTAGCCGGCGCCGTGGGGCACGCTGGAGGGCCGCGCAAAGACGGAAAAGCAGAAGAGGACGGGCACCGAGCCGCCGCCCGCCGGCGAGCAACCCCCGCCGCCCAGCGCAGCGGCCGGCTCCGCCGCCGCCATCTTCAGGGGCAGCCGCGCCGATCCCCGCCAGCTCGCTGCGGCCCGCGCCGCCGCTCCTCCCCCCCCCCGCCGCCTCCTCCCCCCGGCTGGGCGGGCGGCGCCGGCCCTTCCCAATCCCGGCCGCGGCTGCCGCCGTTCCTCCTCCTCGCCATGGGGCCCGGCCCTGCCCCGAGAGCCCTCGGAGGTGGGCGCGCCGCCGGGGCGCCGCCGCCGGGCGGGCGTTACTTCTGCCGCCGCTCCCCCTGGGCGGGCGAGTGCCTCCCCCTCGGGCGGGCGGCGCCGGGAGCGGCCCCTCACGCCAGCGCCCGCCCGCGGCCGGAGCGTCCCGGAGCGGCGGAGGCGCCTCCCGCCGGGGGCAGCCCCGCCGCAGCTGTCGCCGCCGCCCGGCAGGGCGTTGCTGGCCGGGGCGCCCCACACCGCCGCCCAGCTGGCGGCAGAGCCTGCTGCGGCGAAGGGGGGGCGTGCGGCCGGGAGCCGCGGCGCTCTGTCGGGCGGGGGGCGGGAGCGGAGCGGGGCAGCCGGGCCGGGCCGCGCCCCGCGGAAGCTGGGGAGGAACCTGTTGACAGGGCCCGGAACACGCCGGGTGGCTACCGAGTGTGGTACGGCCCAGCTCTGCGCCCGCACGGGGAACGGCTGTTCGCTCTCCCGGTGCCGAAACCGGCTGCAGAGTCGAGCCGGAGCCTTGCTTCGGGAGCGTCGGTCTCCGAGCAGCTGCTGCGCGCCGAGGCTCTCAGCCTGCAGCAGCATCCACAGATGAGAAGCGAGCAGGTTGCAGTGCATGCCCACATTTTATCCTTCCCAGCTTTGTGTTCCCCACAAAATTGCCAGAATCGTTAACCTTTTTTTTTTTTTTTCCCCTCACCGCAAGTGACTGGCAGCTGGAAGCATTGCCCATATTTTTGCCATAATTAGGAGATTTTCTCTTGCACTTCAGTGTGCTTGGGCGAAGGGATCCCACTGGTGTGTTACACTCATAGAAAGGAAATGCTCTCCGTTAAAAGCAAGTGGATGTTTTCATGTGCCGTCCAAGGCAGTGGCACCACCAGCAAGTTTAATGGATGGCTGCCTGGCTGAATGCCAACAAGCTGAAGCTTAAAGCTGTTCTCATGTCAGAACTCTTGAGCTGTCATGTTAAATGACAGTATTATATTTTCACTAGGTGGTGGTGTGGGTTTTTTTCCCAGAATATACATTGCTGTTACTGATTTCAAAATTCCAAGTGTAAGGAGCCTTTCACAGTTGTACATTTACACGCTTATATATCTATACACATACACACACTCACTAGGCACTGAAGCAGCCTGAAGTGATTATTTTATACACTCCCCAAGAAGCAAATGCGTGATGGCTTCTGCACGTTACAGGGAAAACATGCAAATTTTGCTGTGTCTAGGCAGAAATTACGCAAACTAAGGCCTTAGAAGGCTTCAATTACAAGTCTAAAATACGCATTGATTCTGCCTTCTTGTTCTGCCAGTGGCTTCATACAGAGCTTGCACCTTGTTTCCAAAGGAGGTAGTGGCAATCTGATTGTACTCCGTCTAACTGAACACATCTCTGTGATTAAAAATACTTTCTAAAGAGTGAAAATAACAGAGATCCTTTCCATCTGACTTCGGTTTAAACATTTGATCCTGTCCTGTCTGTGACAAAATTTATCTGAAAAAAAAAAAGCAATTTTCACCTCTAGAAATACATATATAAATGTTCAGTGTATATACAACTCTGTTTCACCTGCTAACTATAAAAATATTCAGCAGCCAGGGTTCCGGGCTTATTTTAATTATTTGTCCATGCTTACTGTTCTGCTGATTTAATTTATGAATACAGCTGATCATTAATGCTGTTACAGGACAGGCATACAGGGTGATCAGTTTTATGGCCCAGTCATTAGCTGACTTGAGTTAATTAGTGTTTTCCAAGAGAAAAGTGAGAAATTCCATACTCAATGAATTCTATTTGTTTTCTGGGACTTAAATTGGTTTCCAGTTCTAATTTGTACTTTATTTTAATTAAGCGCAGTTCTAATATTCACTGTATTTTTAATCCATAGCATGGGTAGTGATTTTGTTGATTGATGGTGTCTGAAATGGGCTTCCTTTTTCTATTATAGTAAGATGGGGCTGTCTGTATTAACAGAACATACCATAGCAAGTTCTTACCTTTCTACAGTTGCTGCCTTCAATGAATACATTTGAATACAGATGACTCAGTTATTATGCAGAATACATAACTGATGATTTGGTAAGTTGGCCAGACTCAAGCTTATTTAAGTAACAGAAATATTTTTGCTAACAGGGTTAGATTTATGCAATAGCAAGGAAGTAGTATTTCGATTCATCTAAAATCTGGATTAGGAGGGGCTCTCCTGCAGCTGACTATTGCCCCCCTCTGTCTCAGGTTGAGGGATAAGCAGGTAGATGCGCCCAGGCATGCAGAGTGAGGGCCTTTCTTCCTCCCTCCCTCCCTCCCTCCCTAAGGTCTCACAGGCAGAGGAGCACAAGCTGCAGATCCCTGTGCACATATGAAGGTAAAGGCTGATAGCTGCTTTCTTTACCATGCAAACCATCTGTCCTCACCAATTGACACCTAACCTTGGCCTTGATCTGCATCTTAACTCCGCTCATACCATACTATACCACCTTAGATCTTTTTGCATTTCAAATTCTCTGTCTTTCCCCAGCAACTCCACAGTCGGTCTTTTCACATGTCGTTTGATTTTTCTTCTGAAAACACTTAAGTCTTTTTTGAGTAGCTGCCTGCGCTTGAGTGGTATTGTCCATTAGAGAAAGACACTTCTGATTGAAGGAGATCTCAGATTGCTAATTTTTTGTCCCCTGACTTTGGTCATCTGCAGTTTTCTAGGTACCACCCTGAGGAACAGACTTGGGAAGGGAGACTTTCCAAGCATCACCAGCTGGATAAAAGTTAGATTCACTGAGCTTTTATGCGTCTTTCAATCATCTAGCTCCTGTGGCAATGCCAGGCCAGGCTGCTTTTAATAAAGTTTTAGAGGTATGGCTCCACCACAAATATAAGGCTCTAGCCCACCTAGAAAATCCAGTATAACATTTTTCACTTCACAGAAAGAGAAGAAGGTTTGATGTGCTGCATCATACACAGGGAAAATGCCCAATGATCCACATTACATTGGCCTAAAACAAAGATGTACTTTTTACCTGGCTTCAACAACAGAAGTGTGTAAGAGCATTTGTGACACAAATCATTGGCACTTCGCAGTGCAAGTAATGTGTGTTCAGTCCTTGTACACAATAAGAAAAGTCTGTGTTACTGATCTCCGACTGTGATATTTTAAAATGCTGCCAATCTCACACTTAGAAACTCAGCATATGCTGAAGTCATAAAAAATGGGATATAATCGCACTGTATACACATCTTGGGTGATACATACAACAACACACTATAAAAAAAAATTGGTTGAAAACTGCTGAAGTATCAAAGATTTTAAGCAAAGGCCAAATTTCCTTAGCCCAACTCTGAAACATTCTGCTTATATCAAGACTTCCTACTAACAAGTCCATTGGCATTCTGCTCAGACACAAACCTCTGTCTGCCACATGGGACCTTCCTTTCCTGCAGCAGAACTGAACAAGGTCATCTGATCTGTAGCCTCTGGAAACCATTTTTTTTACTTGTTTGTTTTCAGCAGTTAAGCAGCACATCCCTCAAGAGCTAGGATGGATGAGGTGAGAGAGGTGGAAGCTCATTCTGTGTCCACTTTAAAAATAGAGGCATGCATTAGGTTTCAGATTGAAGGCCAGAATTCAGGGCATTAAAATGTGAACTTCTTAGTATGTAAAGAGAAAAGAATTTATATTTTTGTAAGATGAAACCAGTTAAGTATTCTAACTTTCAGATGAGGGTTTATGTTTCTCAATTCAAAGTTTCCAAAGTATATTTTCTGCCTGATTCATTTTACTTGTTTATTTCAAGTCTGCCTGAAAGCCTGTTATGTGGTCATCTTCTGTAGAATGAAACACAATGTTGAACTGAATCTACTAAAATTACACACTCGCCAAAGTACTCCACTGAAAATTGCAGTAAAATCTTGTATAGAGTAAGCCCCAAAGAAAAATATTTACTGCTCTGGTGATACCCTCTCTATCAGTGAGAAATATGTGAATGGTGAGCCATGTCCTACAGTTAACAGTTTTGTGCTTTGAAAGTCCGAAGTGAGCTGGTAGCTTTAAAATCAGAGAGAACTGACAGATTTCTTATAGTTCAAAATCCTCTTTGGCATAGCAACTGCCTGAAATTTACACAACATCTGCAATAGGAAGAAAGTCAAGGAAAAGGGAACAGTCATACTACTATATTTCATAAATTGGCATACGTAAATGCACTGCCGTTCTGCAGTTTCATTGATTTTCTATTATATCAGTGGTGCTCAGTTTCCCTGGCATATTTCAGAATTATTTTCATCTCATGTCCAAATTATTGCTTTTATTCCCTTCTGAGGGCATGTCACAGATTACATTGTTAAAATAATGGCGTTGCCACAAAAACCTTTGTTAGATCTCACATCTTGTCCTGCAAACCTGTATTACACTACTTAGTAGCAATGTAACCACATTATCATGCAGCTCAGCACAGATTGCCTAGTTTTGCAGTCTTGGCTTTGCAGTCCCAGCTGAACTCTCTGTTGAGTTTAATATATCTGGTTAGATCTGCATTGCATTTTAAAACTACCCTTGACACTGGTCTTACAGCCAGATTTACTTGCTATCTGTGCTACATACCTGAAATAGTGTCCCTTGTGCTGGCTCTGTAGTAATTCTGCTGATACTGCTGGGGGTAGGACTGTGCAGGTGTGTGCTTTGCACTTCAGAGTCATGCCAACTGCCATGTGGACTTGCCTCAGCACCCCGTATTTGGCACAGCCACTTCCATTTATCTCATCTGCAGTAACATTTCATTAACTTCTGTATTTTTGCTGCAGTTGCCTATAATAGTAATCTGTGTATGGAGGAGTGGAGCCTTCAGGCATTCTGGATGTCAAACTGCCCCTGAGATCAGACAACTCAAGCATTGCCCATATGTGAGCTAATTAGCTTACAACTGTGCTGATGCTGTGTGTTTGAATGACAAACAGGTTTTTGCAGAAGTATGGGTGGATATAGGCGTGACTGGCAAAGAGCTCCTGGAATTTTCTGGAAGAATAAAGCACTCTTTACCTGGCCAGTTTTGCTTCCTTGCAAGGTTTGGGTATGGATTAACACTAACAATATTTTTAGCTTTACTTTTAATGTCATCTATCCCTGTCCTCCCTTTCTCAAGAATTATCAGACTACTTTATTTCTTTATTTTTAAGATTTCCCACTGCATAATGATACCTCAAAGTAGAAAGTACATTACTGGGACAAATCTCTGTCCACCATCTGATTTTGCAGCTTTATAGGTGTTTTAAAGCTCCACTGTTAATAATCAATTCAATACCATGTCATTTGCGCTGTATTTTGATATCCTAAGTTCCTTTCATGTATAACAGCATTTGGAACAGCATAGTAAAATGTGACAATAATAACCATATAGATAAAATGTATAAATATAAAAGATAAAATGTGAAAAAAAAGAAGAGCTTACTCACTGAATAACTGTATGATTGTTTTCACTGTGATATGTAAAAATGAAATGTCTTAGATCTTTTTTTCAGATATGGTAGCCCTCACATTTCTACCAATATGATTAATTCATTAGAATAATTCTTCATTGCTGGCAATAAATGCGGTATAATACTTCTGCTAAAGAATGTTCGTAATGATCTGGTTATCTTTTACTTTAGCCTGAATCACAAAGTTCAACAGACACAGTTCTTAATATTAAACAATTATTTCTTCAAGATCAGGTATTTCTACCATATCTTTTCAAGGCACAAAATTACTTGGAATTACACCACAATTTCAGTTGGTCCAAAAATTTGGTTGTTTCCTTCTTAAGACAGGTTTATTACCAAACATTTTTTAAAAATGCTAATGCAAATGTACAAACATATGCTTTGCCAGTCAAACGGAATGTCACCAAATAAGAGAGGGCTTTTTTCATCCTCTCGCTTCAAGCTGGCTAATGACAGTGATAGAGATGACCAGTCATACCTGGTAGAATCCATTTGGTTGACTGAAGGTTGATGAACCTGAAAGCTTGTAGCATTTCCTTTATGATATAATTGATCTGCGTTTGTGGGTTATTTGAAGTTTCTGTTTAATTTTTACTTTGAATCAATAATGTTTGGTCACACGGGGCACCAGCTGCCATAGTGAAGGTAGTTTTGGGTGTTGTCTGTACTGTGCCTTTTGCTTGACCGACTATTTAATTTTATGTCTTTCGTGATTTGCATATTTTTGGGCCAAATAGGCATTAGTCACAAGCTACTCTTGAAAGAATTATCTGCGCAAGTCATCTTCAGGTTGTGTAGTTTGTCTCCAGTTCAGCAGAACTCTTCTAGTTCCTGTAATCCTGTTGTATATTCAGAAGTGATGTCTTTTACTTCTTTTTATTTTTTTATTATTTTTGTTTTGTTATGTTTATAAGGCAGAAACATTTTATAAACAGTTGCATTTGGGGGATCTGTGAAGTTTCCACAATGTCAGAAACCCTTCTGCGTTCATACTTGGAAGAGTTTGTACACTACCCAGCAGGCAATATGTTTTCGTGTAGTCACATGTCTGAAGTGGCACATTTTTTCTCTTCATTAATGATGTTAGCAGTTATGGACTTTTCCAGTTTGTCTAATTGACCGGACAAAGATCTAGGGAGCTATCAGAGAAGTCTAGGTTCCCCAAGTAACCAGGTTTTTCAAGGTCTGACCATTTTTTGTCCTTCAAATGAACTGTTTGTTCATGAATGAGCAGTTACCAGTTCAGCTTGCTTCCCAGTTTTGCTTTCATCTCTGCCGTTACACTCTGCTTTGTTGAATTCATGCTTTGGCATCCTGTCTCTGTCCCTAGCTGTCATGACTTTTGCTTTTTTGCACAGTATATGTAATAAATGTATACATGTATGTTGATATTGCTAATATCTAATAGGACATACTTGATGTAATAATACATATAGCTGCTGATTGTAGCTGTGGTAGGATAGGTACGATTTCCTGAGCAGTCATTTGTGTGGGGTGTGTGAGCCATAAATGTACGGAAGTTCATTCATGACTCTCAGGGACACTAAAGCATCACCCTGGAAGAAGGGCTTCCCCCAGCAGGAGGATGGATTGCAGAAAGAGCAGGTCACATTTAGAGGTGAAGGAGAAGAGTTACGGTTGCTGCCAGAAGGACTGGCCTCTCCCATCAGTACGCTGTGGTAGCCTTTCCCACACTGGAAGATGTACATTGTGCTCAAGGACTTTTTGGTAGGGTGTGACACTTCTTCCACAAATGGGAGTAGTTCACTTTTTGAACTGTGCTGTCTAGTTTGTCCTTTGTAAGTGATGTGCATGGAATCACAAATGCTATTTATTTTCTCAGACAAGAACTATTTCATTATGTTAAGACCTACTTTGCTTCTAATTGTAAACTATATGACCTTTTTGTAATAACTAAGGCAGTATTTTACATTTACTGAAAAAAAGGAAAGCCTTTGATGCATTTTGATAGTCAGGACAATGAAACACTTCTTTAGCTGTCAAAGATAAGTTGAAATCATCCTGTGTTTGCAGTAAGTTTCTTTTTCCTCCCTAGTTTTACATAGTTCTTAGTCAGCTCCTCGAAGACATTAAATTAAGCCAATGGCAGTATTTAAATTAAAAGAAGCCTCAAGGAATAGTAACTAACATTATTTTTCTTAATGTACCCTTATGTACATTTATGTGTCTTTATGGACTGTAAAACCCTCTGAGCTGTCTGTTTCAGGATCCTAGAAATAACTGAATGCATGTGAAGCGTTTGCTTTGTATGGGTGGGCTGTTCCACCAAGGAAATACTGCTCAGGAGCTGGTGATGGCAGCAAGCCAGCCCAGAGGCTGTGCTTTCACCATCAAAGACATGGTCCTGCAGCAGTCAGACCAGAAGAGCAGAGCATTCCGGGAACAGCCAAGCCTCCGGTGATGAGGCGGATCCAAGATCAAGCCAGGAAAGCTGGGACAGCAGGTCAGGGTTAGCATCAGCAGGGTACCTGTCTGGGCTCTGTGATACCCATAACGTGGCTCAAAGGCTTCACACTAGAAGCTGCCCGGGCCCCGCGAGGCTCCTGACAGCTCTTCCCCGCAGGATGGTGCAAGCCCTCGCGTCGTGTAGTGGGGCCGGCTGCCAGCACAGGCTGCTACAGCCCTCGGCGAGCGGCTTGCAGAGTGCATTGGTGCACACAGGGTTTTGACATGAGGCCTCTGGTTGTGTAGCACTAAGCACAAAGCCTACCTTCGGCAGGTACATCATCATGTGAACAAGTTAGCCTTTGACCTTTAAAAATAAGACTGGAATATTTAGAGCTAAACTCTGTAGTATTAATTTAGGTACAACAGAATTCTTGCCCTCTCTGCTTCTTCCTCTGTGTGAATGGCTACCCAAATCAACAACATGCTTCTATCACATTTTGCCTTTGCATTTTCTTTTGACAGGGTTTCCTTTTTGGCGTGCTTTCTGACCTACATTGGAAAGTGTAGCTCCACTCTTAGGAGGTGTATCAGCAAACTGTTACACAGAGGAAACATTTTTAAGGAGAAAAGAAGCATCTTCTGTCTGCTCTTCCACTGTCAGTATTCACTTCCATTGTATCTATTTTTACATCAATCAGCCCAGTCCTCAGCTTCCCAGTTCTAAATATTTTATTTTGACAATGTAATTTGCTAACTCAAGAGCTCTTTCAAAAGCTCTCTGACTTCATTACCGTCATCTGGAACATCTGCCTGACAAACTTCTGCATTAGCAGTTACTGAATCAAATGTGGTTTTCTTTCCTCAGGAGGTTTGTAGGTTTAATTCCAGGAATCCTTAATCCATGAGTGATTTTGTATTAACTAAAGAATTATCCTTTGCCTCCTGTTTCCTTAAAATGAACTTTCTCTTTTTTGTTTGTTTTTATTTTGTTAGAATTTAGAACATAGGAGAAAATTTTGTTAGAAAATAGAACATAGGAGAAAGAAGAGGTCCAGAGCACAGATATTTTTATCTAGAATCTGTGGTCAGTATCTTTGAGACACCACAATGAATAGCCTTATTATCACTCCAGGTCTGGCGACATATACACAGTTTATTATATTCATAACAGCAAAGCTGAGTGGCAATTGGCCCATTTTGCAAACAAATACATAAATGTCTGAGACATTTAGTAGATATAACAGTGTTTCTTGACTTGGGCTTTAATGCCCAAGAAAAGCACAAGATGATAAAAGGCTGAAGTAAAAAAAAAAAAAAAAAAAAAGATACTTTTTGTCTTTTCAGGGATTTCTGCTACGGTAGGGTTTCTGAGACTATTTGTTCAATGATGGGCTGTAAAATGAACAGTTGTTGAAAGCTAGGGCTAAAAAATCAGTAATTTGAACAGGATTTTATTAATATAGAATGATGCAATGGAATATTAAGGGCAAAAATAATTCCCTGTGTGTTTTCAGTTGGTTTGGCTGAATGGCATTGGCAATGTTACTGAGAGTTTCAAATAGCCAAAATCCTTTCCCTTTTCCCTTGGTGTTTACCTCAAATGCAATGACCATGTGTATTATTTGGGATTTAGAAAAGGAAAGGGAAAGTAGAACTCCAGTGCTGACTGCAGGATTATGGCTTTGAGCCATCCATGTTTCTAGGCACAATGCCCCATCCTCTGTAAGGGTCTGCAGTGACAGAAGCTCTGTGGTGACCAGCAGCTGCCAGATGTGTGAATTAGCAGTTGTAATACGAATCCTAATTGTTCAGAAAAACTTGTAGTAGTATTAATAAAACCTGCAGTTTTGGAAACTGGACACAAATTTTTCAAATAGCTGCTTCTGGGTGACTACAGTCTCAATGTTACAGCAAATATATAATTCTCTTAAGCTCAAGAAACATCTATGTAGACCTATTTTTTCAACTGTATGACATCAAAATGAGTCATACATTTGTGTTTTAATATTTCATTAAATGCAGCAGGCTCTCTGCTGTCTCATGTGTTGCTTCAGTTGATCTCACTGAGGAGTTTCAAGGTCCTGCCAGATCCTGTACTGAGAACATGTAACAGCTTTATTTATTAAACTGAGGCAGGATGGCAGTGACACAAGGTGTACTGTGATTTATGGGATGCAGAAAACATTCTTTTTTTGCCTCAGTCTTCAGTAGTGAGACCAGTTGCCCTCTGGGTACTCAGCCCCCTGAGCTGGAAGACAGGAACAAGAAGGAGCAGAATGAAGTCCCCACAGTCCAGGAAGAAACAGTTAGTGGCCTGCTGCTCCACTTAGACATGCATAAGTCTATGGGGCTGGATGGGATCCTCCTGAGGGTACTGAGGGTGCTGGCAGAGGAGCTGGCCAAGCCACTCTCTATCATTTATCCACAGTCCTGGCTAGCTGGAGAGGTCCCAGAAGACTGGAGGTTAGCCAGCGTGATGCCCATCTACAAGAAGGGCAGGGAGGAGGATCTGGGGAACTACAGGTCTGTCAGTCTGACCCCAGTGCCAGGGTAGGTTATGGAGCAGATCATGCTGAGCACAATCATGCAGCACATGCAGAACAGCTGGGGGATCAGGCCCAGCCAGCATGGGTTTATGAAAGGCAGGTCCTGCTTGACTAACCTGATCTGTTTCCATGACGATGTGACCCACCTAGTGGATGAGGGAAAGGCTGCAGATGTTGTCTACCTGGACATTAGTAAAGCTTTTGACACGGTCTCCCACAGAATCCTCCTGGAGAAACTGGCTGCTCATGGCTTGGAGGGGTGTACTCTGTGCTGGGTTAAAAGCTGGCTGGACAGCTGAGTCCAAAGGGTGGTAGTAAATGGAGTTATGTCCAGCTGGCAGCTGGTCACAAGTGGTGTTCCCCAGGGCTCAGTACTGGGGCCAGTCCTGTTGAACATCTTTATCAATGACATGGACAAGGGGATTGAGTGTATCAGTAAGTTTATAGATGACACCAAGCTGGGTGGAAGTGTTGATCTGCTTGAGGGCAGGAGGCTCTGCAGAGGGATCTGGACAGGCTGAACCAATGGGCCAAGGCCAACACTATGAGGTTCAACAAGGCTCAGTGCTGGGTCCTGCCCTTGGGTCACACCAGCCCCAGGCAGCGCTACAGGCTGGGGCAGAGTGGCTGAAAAGTGCCTGGTGGGAAAGGACCTGGGGGTGCTGGTTGACAGCTGGCTGAACATGAGCCAGCAGTGTGCCCAGGTGGCCAAGAAGCCCAACAGCAGCCAGCAGGATTAATGAAGCGATGGTCCCCCTGTGCTTGGCCCTGGTGAGGCCGCACCTCAAATCTGGGTTCCGTTTGGGCCCCTCACTGCAAGCAAGACACTGAGGTGCTGGAGCATGTCCAGGGAAGGGCAACAGAGCTGGTGAAGGGTCTGGAGAACAAGTCTTCTGAGAAGTGGCTGCGGGAGCTGGGGTTGTTCAGTCTGGAGAGGAGGACGCTCAGGGGGGACCTTACTGCTTTCTACAGCTGCCTGACAGGAGGCTGTGGGCAGGTGGGGGTCGGTCTCTTCTCCCAGATAACAAGTGACAGGACAAAAGGAAATGGTCTCAAGTTACACCAGGGTAGGTTTAGATTGGATATTAGGAAAAACTTCATCCCTGAAAGGGTGGTCAAGCATTGGAACAGGCTGCCCAGGGAGGTAGTGGAATCACTATCGCTGGAGGTGTTTAAAAAAATGCGTAGGTGCAGTGCTAGGGGACATGGTTTAGTGATGGATTTGGCAGTTCTGGGTTAACAGTTGAACTTGATGATCTCATAGGTCTTTTCCAGCCTAAATGATTCTATGATTTCTCTTTAAATTCTGCAGACCCCTGAACATACAGGTTCTGAGTTTAATTATGGGAATTGTCAAAAGGACATGTATAGTGCAGCTAACACAAGGTTAATTGTCATCCACTGCCTGGCTGTGTAAATAAGAACTCATCCAAAAAAGCTACTGGTAATTCACTGACAGTTATCATTGAAATGGTTTTTCTCTAGAAAATGTTTTTAGAAACTTTTATGTCCTTTTACAACACTGGTCTTTGCCTACCAAAGCAAGTCAGTGATTACTTTAACTAGGTCACATATTGTCTAAAAACAACAGTACTTGTACCGAACATTATATGAAGCAGTTCAAGAAAAATACAGACTATAGGATCTACATTCTAGTTAAGGAGGGCTTTTCATTTAGTGTTATGAGCTAGCTGAACAGAATGAGTGATCTCAAAAATATTTGATATTCTCCTTCCTTGTATGCCACATTTCTCTAAAGAAATTTAGTTTTACTATAGCACAAGAGGAAGCCAAAAGGTCTTTAAAAATAATCTGTACATCTGGTGAAAATTCACTACCTGAAGCTAGTTTAGAATATACCTGACAAATGGCATAGGGATTCCTCACTGTAGCAGAGATATACAGTATAAAAATGGAATAAAACAATGGTGGGGGTGGGTCATATTAAATGTTGTTTTGATATATGAATTTCCAACAAAACCAGTTTTTTAATGGAAGATTAGAGGTATTTGGGTAGAGGTAAGCTTCTCTTCACAAAAATTGGATTTTTGTGTCCAGCAAAATGGAAATGGAGTCATATTGCTTAGACTCCAAAAGATGTTTTCATCATTTTACAACAGAAATACAGCTTTGTTGCTGTAGTGATATATGACTGATTACAGTGCTTTCACATGATGTAAATAAGTAATTTCCTCTCCTATCTTTATTTTATAATTCTAATGAAATACTTGAATAGAAACTGAGCTAAATGTATATGACTATCTTTTTGCTGACAATCTGTAGCATTACAAGCATTTGCAAAAAATTTGGTTTTGTGTAATTCCAGGAGAGAGCTCAAATATATTTGTGCTCCCAGTCAAATGAGAATTAGATTCCTACATGCTGGCAGGAGACAGATTTAAGACATAATCCTCTTCTCACTCTTTCCCATGAGTCCGTTTAGGCAGTTCTTGTCTTTGAGCTGACTTTTGTGGATCCAATTCTCAGACATGTAACTCTCCCCTTACATTTTTTAAGGTGCTGTCATCCAACGTGATGTCTCTGAATGTCACTAAGCATTTGAGCTCTTGAGCTGGGCACTGAAACAATGCCTGTAGCAACTCCATTTCCTCCAGCTATTCAGCTTCAAAGATGAGCAACATTTGCTCCTAAGCCTGATGGGTTCAAACGAAGCAGAAACTTAGATATATCTTGATGTATATATATATATATGTGTGTGTGTGTGTGTGTGTAAAGATACAGACATGCTTAAAACAATAAAAAAAGATGGTAAAGGTAGAACTTTTTAAGTGGAAGGGCTCCAAGTAGTAGGAGTTCAAAATGTGCCACACCCTTGGATTTAATCTAGACCTTTCCAAAATGCTAGTCTCTTAGTCTTTTTGTATCCCAGAATTTGATTTGTATTATTACATAAATATGGATCCACTTATAATCTGGAGTACAGTCCAAATTTTCATAGCTAATGTTTTGATTCTTGTTCTTCTAGAGAATTTTCACAAGCTGAGGATTTCATCCCACTTTCTAATGAAACCTTACATTGGCAGGAGTAAATGCTAGTCTGTACCAGAAAATGGCAAGGGGGTTGAAATTTTCTCCTTCGTCACTGTACCTCATTCTATCTGATTGGCTTAAACACCTCAATTTCTCTAAATCGCAGTGGCTAATCTGGGATACTGTGTTTACTACTAATTTGCAATTTCTTTAACCACTTTATTTTAAAGAATGTAGTAAAGGAATCAAAAGTTTGCACCATGAAAGGCAGCTAATGGAGATATTTAAAAGGTGTCTTTCTTCGGCTACATACATAATGTTCATTTCATTAGAACCACAATAGAATTATACTCTGCAAGTGTTGAATTTCATTGTAATGTTAGTGAACTGCCACAAAATCTAAAGCTCCTGTATGCTGTTTGTTAGAATCTGACAGGCATAAATACATTTTAATTGTAAGGCTTTACTTTGACATTTGAATGAATGACATCATTAGCTTTATATGCATCCACTAAAGATGATAGATAGTAGTTCACCTTGAGAAAAAGTTAAATGTCAGAAGACAATTTTGATGTTCATGTCAGCTTTGCTGTCCATGAATATTCTTAAATTACTGAGAAGTCTTATCATCGAAATGTAACTGAAGTACAGATCTGAGAGGGCTCTTATTTGCTAATGCAGATGTGTCTGTGTAGCATCCTGTTCCTACACACCTTTCGGACAGGAAGCTGGTAGAATGGGCTGACATTCAGGCATTCCTCTCCGGATATCTGTGTTCAGATTCATGCTTTTACAATACCAGTAAGAATCAGTTCTCACACAGAGAGAGTACAGTGTGGCACAAATTAATCCCTCTTCACAGTCTGCTCATGAGCTAGGACTGGTGTGGCACAGGTGTTTCTGCCTGAGCGGGAAAGGCTGTGTAGAAAAGCATGTCCAGTGGGGGGGGGTGGGGAGGTAGGCAAAAAAAAGGCAATATAATGGTATAGATCAAGTCTTTTACTACTAAAATGTAGTCCACTCAGTGGAGGAAACTGTTACCTTATAAGACAAGACAGGTGTGTTAATACATTGTTAGAAAAGTACTGCAAGGCGCTTAGTAGCAATGACTTCCAAGAAAACAGTTTGGAAATACCTGGGTATTTAGGCAAAGGTTTAATGAACTCATGGCTATCTATGTTTTAATTGATTTTGTTGGCATTCAATACCATTTATTAAAATTGGTGTGGTTATGTTCTGTGTTTAGAGAAAAAATTAAGTAATTCACCAGGTTTTCAAAGGCAGCTATCTGGCAAAGTCTACGTGTTTAATTTCTGTACTCTCAGTGAGGACATGAACCTAACTAGTCTGAATTCTTTAAAAACTCTGAGTACTTTTTCATATATCTAGTACAAAAATGTTTCCAGATTACAAAAGTCAGCACTCATTATTGGGTCCAACATAATTCCATGTAATATGACTAGTTTGAGCATTAGTATGTTTTATTCCTAACTTACTATTACCAATTTAAAACAAAATAAAAAATGCAAGTATACTTTATTATTAGGAAGCAGAAAAGAATCAATGAGAAAGGAAGAATAAAAAGGAAATTGCATGGAATTGTGCTAATCACTAGAACATGTTTTTCTTGAATCACAAGTACTGCTCTAGTTGGCATTACTCACAGTCATCAGTCAGTTTCTTTGCCATCCATCACCCCATACAGGCACCTTCTGCTCTTTACATTTGTATTTGTTTAGGTTGAGTAACTTTAATCAGAAAAAATTATCTTAATGCCCATGAACACTTTAGTTTTTAAAACTATAAAGATCTGCACCTGTATATAACCATCCAATAAGTTATTGTTAACATCAATAGTGTCCGTGTCAGAGTTCACCAATTACAGATACCTTCGATGTAAACTAGATTAGATGAGCTTGTCCGATCAGAAAACCGGTGAGTATATTTTGGCCACGTAGAGTTAACAAAGATGCACAAAGACTTAGCAAAGACAGGTGAGTTATGAATTTTACCAGACAAATAACTGTATACCAACATAAGTTGTCTGGTTTTGGATCAAATCTGCTTTTTTAGACAGTATTTTAAAACCAAAAATATGTTAAAAGACTGGAAACTCTCTGCTTATCTGTACTCCACAGGCTGACTGAATGAGCAGGACTCTTCATATTAGAATTCCCATCAAGACATTTACTCCTTTCTTGCCAAATATGCTTCAAATAATTGAGTACTCAGTACTCAATTTGCTATAACGTTCTTTTGTTTTCAAGTGAATTGGGTTATTTCATTGAGTTCTAAACCCAGAACCACCACGAAGAGCAACTTACTTGCTATACTGGTCCGATACCAGTAGTTCTGTCCCTACATACTTGCAAGAACTACTAGTTTTGTCAGCATAGCCGTACCAGTTGCTTGAAGCAAATGAGACAATAATTGGTTTTTTGTCCGGTCTAAGTGCCCTTTTTACAAGTCAGAATTATTCCTGTATATGGTCCACCTGACATAATGCAACCCCCCACACTTCTAATGCATGATGCCTATGTAATAACGGGAACTATGCAAACCTCATGGTGCCAGGAGCAGCTCCAGATGGAAATAGGTGCCCCAGAATGGTCGGGTCTGGGGAGATTCTTTGTGATTCCCAGAGTGAGATTAAGACACAAACGAGGTCAAATGCCATAAAGAAAAGAAGTTTAATGGTACTCGCATAAAGGCAGAAAATGGAGAGAGAGGAAAAATAAAGTAAAGAAAGGTGCAATAGCTACCACTGCACAGAGGTGGGGGTCCCGTCAGCTCAGATCGACTTCACGTCAGGTGGGGAATTCCACTCGATGCTGGTTGTCACAGTTCTTTTATAGATGTTCGAGAGTTGTTCACCCAAAAGTCTCTGCTCCTTCCAAGAGCTGTTTTGTCTAGCCTCACCCCCACTCGGCGGTGGTGCAAGCACCCATACCATCTTTTCAGAGAATTTTGTCATCCTCTGGGGTCTGGGCGTACTTGCTGGGGTGAGGGTACAAAACAGGAGATGTGTGGTTTTCATGGTCAAGCAGATGCAGCGGTGTTTGGGTAAGTGTCCGTGGTCCGCCAAAGCCAGATATAGACAAGTTCTCTACAGGGCCTCTGTGTCCGTTTGCGGTCAGCCAGCAATGTTGAGACAGATAGTACAGTTCTAATAACGTCCTTCACAGTTATCTTCTGCTGCAAGGCAGCAATGCAGACTGCTTTGTTACATTGCAAAAGTAATCCCTGATCATTTGATTTGACCTGTGTCTGATACAGTCTTTGGAGAAAGAAAATGACGGCTATTTTGGTAAAAGACTCTCAAACTGTGGAGAACTTGTGGATTTATTAGGGATACAGGAATTTCATTTCACTCTGATAATGACATAGTTTATTTAAAACTAGCATTGCCATCTACATCTAATCTATTTGTTAATTAAGGATATAACGTGTAAGGTATTATAGCCTGAATACCAGGACACAATCTGATAGTCTTCTGATTTACCCTTATGACAAAATTAGTTATGAGATACTCTGTCAGTTACTGATGGTACTGCTGACAATATACATCACACTAAAATTATTCCTAAAATTACTGCTAGTCATGTGCAACTTTCTTTGGCTGTCTACTGAATCTTTGCCTCTAATTTTACTGTAAATAGCATTTTTTGAGATAGCAAATTTTAAACAGAAGGACATTATTTGCTTGAAATTAGTTTTGACTTAATAAGTTTCATAAATACTGGTATGTGTCTTATAATTTTGCTGTGTGTGAGAATGCACATCAGATTACTAGTTGCATTATTAGCTGTGGACAGGCTAAAGAAAATGAATCACCACTTTTTATTTTGAAGTAGGGGGTCTATTTGTCTATCTTCCCATAGCCATTCAGTATTTTTAATTTTCAAAGCGCCAGCAAGACTGCTCCTCCCTTTACCTCTTTTTTTCACACACACAACCCCACACCCCCACACCAACGCACGCACCCACACACAGCAAAACGAACTGCAGAAGACATTTTATGTCACCTGCAAGGAATTTGTAGGTCAATCAAAATACACTCTTCACAACGGCTGTTGCAGGTATGGGAATGCTGGTGGGAGTGTGAGGGAGAGCTGAGGTGCTTCATCTGTTGAAAAGCTTACCTGCCTGACTTGGGTGAGGGCGATAAAATTCATGCCATGATCTACTTAAGAACTTTGTCATTTTTTATCATTTCCTGGAGATCCTGAGAAAGA